>NC_080585.1:30995103-31324270 GCF_029962835.1 Magnolia sinica
ACTGTTGTTGTTGTTTTACATACACTGAGAATTTGAAGGTGCAGTTCACGTGTTTGTGAAAATGCTGCATAGGCAAAGTCAGCTCGATCTTGGCTCGAACTCGGCTTGAATTGGCCTGAGCTGCTGACCGAATTGAGCGGAGCCAGCCAATCAGGCTCGAGGACCGAGCTGAGCCGAGTTCGAGCCGGGGTCAGCTAGTAGCTGAGCCGAGTCGAGCTTGGCACAGCTTGACTCGGTTCGACTCATGTACAACTCTAATCAGGTGTGCTCCCGGACACAGTTCGGCTAGGGACGCTGGCTGATTGTTGGTGTTTTGTGGGCCCACCATGATGTATGTGTTTTATTCACGTTGTTCATTCATTTTTCCATATCATTTGAGAACTTGATAGCAAAATGATGCCGATCTAAATCTTAATTGGACCACACCATGAGAAACCAGTAGTAATTGAATGTCCACCATTAAAAACTTACTAAGGCTCAATATAATGTTTATTTGACGTCCAACCTGTTGATTGGGTCGGATGGATCTGAATGAAGGTAAAAAAAAACAAGTATATGCTTAATCCAAAACTTTTGTAACCTCCAAAAAGGTTTTAATGGCAGGTGTTCAATCAACATTGTTTTTTGTAATGTTGTCCACTAAATATTTGCATCTATCTAATTTTTGGACTCATACCATCAAATGATCTGAAACAAAATGAATAGACAGAATGGATGAAACACATGCAATATAATAGGCCCATATATCACCTAACAGCAGCTATTCACCAGTGGCAGGGTCACTAGCCAATCCGCGTCCTGTGCTCTCCCACCTTTCTTTTGCCTCTCTGTTAAAAAAGAAAAAAGAAAAAGGGACGGAGATTGGGCACATATCACACATCAATGGTACAGTGTGCAGTTGGAAAAGTTTGGGGGTTACATATAATGTATATTTTATCCACACCGTCCATTTATTTTTTCAGCTCATTTTAGGAACGAGCCCAAATGAGGAAGATCCAAAATCTCACTTAGACTACACCGATGTAAACAGTGGTGATTGGACGCCCACCGTTAAAAACTTATAGGGGGATACAAAAGTTTTGGATCAAGCTGATATTTGTGTTTTCACTTAATTTGTCCTGGTTTGTGCAACCTAATCAATAGGTTGAATGGCAAATAAACATCAAAGAGGGCCTTGAAATTTTTTTAATGGTAGGCGTTCAATCACCACTATTTCCTGTGGTGTGGTCCACTCAGATTTGAATCTCCTTCGATTTTTAAAGCATTCCCTGAAATAAGCTGAAAAAATGAATGGACGGTTTGGATAAAACAAACACATCATGGTGAGGCCCACAACTTTTCCAGCACCATACAACACGGTTGCTGTGCGCTACATGCACAATCCCGCCTCAAAACGGTGATTTTAGGACGCAGATTTCCTGCGAGAGCCTTTAGCAATAAGTTCCTATGCGAGGAGGTGAGAAATCTCATTTCAGGACGTGCTATAAAAAACTGAGGTAGATAAAAATTCAAGTGAGTCACACAAGAGGGAAAATTGGAAAAAGAAATTTCTACAGTTGAAACCCTTCCGGGCTCCACCTTGATGGTCCATTCATCCAAATCCGTGTGACCTCATTAATAGATTAGCATCAGTTTTGGAGGCAAATCCACAACTCAAGTGAGCTACACGTGTTGAAACTCTTGGAGAGTCTATCACCGGAGAAAGTTTAAGGACCCGCATCATTTTTAGCATATTTGGTGATATGAGATGGCAAAATAGATGGATAGAGTGGTTTTCTCACAAACATGATGGTGTGCAGGAGCGTGAGTAATGGGAGCGCGGATTGCATCCTACCCTCACCCGTCTTCAACTAGAAACATGCAGGAGCTCTAAGTGGCCACCTTGATGTATGGGAGTTTTATCTACACCATCCATCCAATTTTGTTGTAGCATTTTATGGAATAGGACCAAAACTGAGGCAGATCCATGATAAAGGTGGACCACACAATGAGGATTAAACTCTTACCATTGAAAGCTTTTCAGGGGTCAGAAGTTTTGGATCGAGCTGATATTTGTCTCCTAATAGGACAATCCTAACCCCTGATCGATGAATAAACAACAAGATTTCAAATTCAACAAATAAATGCTAATTAATCAAATATAAAGATCATTGAATTTGAACTTTTGGATGACCTATTTAAGTTGTATCTCATGAGTTAAACAACTTAATTTGAGTTTTATATGATCATAATATTCCAATCAAATTAAAAGCGATATTTCATAGGATAGTTACAGGACCAATCATGCTTTGATATCATGCAATTAAGAACAAAATATTGATAGGATAAGTGTAGGTGAAATGAAAATTTAGAAATGGATAAGTGGTAAGATGGGGAAGAACATACTTAGATATAAATATATTTGAGAAAATTTAGGAGTATTATAATTGATAATTAGACTAGAAAAAATAGACTTAGATGGTTTAGTCATGCATAATAAAGGCCAATAGAAAGGTCAAACGAATATAAATAGTGGTTGTAAAATAATAATTATTATAAATAATTAAAAAAAAATAATTTGAAAAAAAAAAACACACTTGACTACCTATTATTTAATTAAAGGCCAGACCCTAGCCCTGCCATTGCCACCTCTACTGTCACTTTTGTCAAGCAATTCATACGTGGCTCTAGAGAAAAATGGCTGTATGAAGTTGGCCAGGGTGACAAAATGCTCTTTAGATAATTGGCTCTATCCAAAGTCATAGCCAAGTGTCTTCCAGTCCACCTAGTCAACAAGGTGGCTCAACGAGTCTTGTCAGATAGGGCTGAGTCATAATTACTAGTGAGATTCCTGGTGACTCAGCTCAAATTCTGTCTGGTTTAGTTGACTCATCCAAGTTTTCAGGTGACCAAAAGAGTTTAGAACTATGTTTTGGTGCCAAATGGGACTTAGTTGATAAATTTGATTAGGCTAGATGCGATTTGATGAACCCATTAAAGGAAATATTTAAATAATGAAACGATCCAATGCCGAAGACCAGACCCTATAGTGCGGACTCCAAGTATTGGGGGAAGATCGACCATAGCTCACAGGAGAGCCTAGCTCAAGGAGTTACTTCCTAAGCACGGTTGTGAAGATTGGTTCGGATGCTCGACCTTAGTTTCCTATTACATGTGTCTTCTGACTTTGACCACTTGATCTTATCATCACTGAGAATGTCGCAAAACGGTTGAGAAACATCTACTACATGCACGCCTTTGATTCAGGAAGCGTTTCTCTCCATGTAATCGACTCATAGCCTATTATAAATAGAGGCTCCCATCTACAGTGAAAGGTACGCCCTAGTAAACCCTCAACACGACTGGACCCGGATTGCCCGATTCTGACTTAGGCATTAGAGGGTCCCCCTGTTACAAACAGAGTCTTCTTTGTGTACATCCTCAAAGGTCCGATAAGGGTTAACCGGATTTCTACATCAACAGCCACCATCAAATTCTCATGCACAAGATATGAGATACCCGCTATCCAAACAAGCCCCAGAATAGAATCCATAAAAATACGCATCTCATGAAAATCTTGGAAAATCTTTGTTGGTGGTTATTACTATTGTTTTGTTTTGTTTTTTCTTTTCCCATCATCTCAACAGGCCCTTTAATGCCACCCATTCAAATGGTCAAATAATCAAATAAGGGAAGGTTACAGTTCTTGATATAATTAAACTGAGACCGTTTAATTTTGATTTACTTGTATGTCACGTAGGCAATTTTCTAAGTAATGCTTAAGCACTTGCATATCATCCATCATACACTGTCAGAATATGAAAGTTTTTATGGCCAAGGCATCGTATAACCCATCATACTCTGGACAAGTATCAAACAACACCTCCCCGAAAAGCAAAAGAGAAGGGAAATACTTTCATTCAAATTGGCGAAAGGTAACCTCTTCTTTATCAAGTCACCAAGCAACGGACAAGGCATCTTTCTCTACTACGCTTTCGTTAATATATATATGGTAAGCAATGAAAGCCAAGGAAATGTGTAATCTCGAGAGAGAGAGAGAGAGGAGCTTTTACTTGGAATTGGATCGCTGCTGACGGTTATTGCCATTGTTGGTCACCCAGCAAAGGTATGCTCATTCCCTCTCTTATTGTCAAACATGAGTTGAGGTGATTATGTTCCTAACCCCGAATAACTAGCATATGTCACCCAGGAAATGTTGGGATGATTGAACCGTCCATTCTCTTGGGAATTATTTTTAAGGGTAAGTTCTCTAATATCAATGCTAATACAATGATCCTTGCTGATGCTCAAATTTGGTCGATCCTGCCCCACCTCTAGCGAGCCTTCTGGTACCTGAAACTTAATAGAGAGAAAAGAAGACACAGGGGTGCTGGTAATGAGCAGGGACCATCTGATGCCTAAGTCAGGCGGGTAAGCTCTTGGTTGGCGTAGTAGAATCAGGGGAGTTGTGCATACATTCTCATTTAATAAAGTGGTGTATTTATACGCTAGCCTTGCAGCTTGTGTATCCAAGTAGATTTATAAGTTACGTTGGGAGGGCCTGTATTGTGGTTAGATTCTGTTCTTGGATATCTCTCTGATACTTTGATTATTTCTCCATTTTTGTGATCTTCGGCTAAAACTTCGCGAAAATCCGTTTACGCACGTCATAGGATTTTGTCCGGATATTTCTGTTTTGAGCTCGAGGCTGGCCTCCAAGGCCGAAATCAACTCCCTACCTGGAGGTCAGGTCAGGAGCTGAGGACGGTAGTCGAGGCCATCGCATGAGATTGAGGTCAGGTTTTGTGTTTGGGACCTAGGGTCAATCCCCGAGGTCAGGATCTGGGGCCAGTCCCGGAGGTCGGGGTTAATACCCAAAGTCAAGGTCGGCATATTTGCTGATGAGTCCTATCCTTGATTTGTTCAAGTTCAGTCATAGAGTCACCCTATGTGGCCCATCTCCTCTAGCCCAGGGTTCGCTTCGACGGTCTCGTCTTCATACATCCTTGATTTGTTCAAGTTCAGTCATAGAGTCACCCTATGTGGCCCATCTCCTCTAGCCCAGGGTTCGCTTCGACGGTCTCGTCTTCATACATCCTTGATTTGTTCAAGTTCAGTCATAGAGTCACCCTATGTGGCCCATCTCCTCTAGCCCAGGGTTCGCTTCGACGGTCTCGTCTTCATACATCCTTGATTTGTTCAAGTTCAGTCATAGAGTCACCCTATGTGGCCCATCTCCTCTAGCCCAGGGTTCGCTTCGACGGTCTCATCTTCATACATCGGGTCATCTCAGTTTTACCCATAACAATTCTTGCCCATTGTTTTCTATAGGCTGTGAGTCCAGATGCTGAAAATTTTCTTCTCAGCAGTCATCCACATTCAGCTTAATGTATTGACAGTCAGGATCATCCTTTTAGGGAAAACTTCTTCCATAGCCCGTCTCCTACAGAACATGGATTGTTCTGGTCAGCATGAAATTTCTTCTTGTGGGCCACTATGGCGAGACATGCTGAAGATCATGAGTAGTTGTGATCATGTGTTGTTCCTCTGTACAAGAAATGTCATTTGACAAGTATGCCATGATTGTGTACAATGTAGTCTCGTGATTTTTAAGGGTTTAGAAGTTTTTCTAATTTCAAGTTTCTCCTTACTATTATACGGTCTATAAATAGCTTATGGAAGAGACTTCATACAAGCTTTTTTCCATTGATTGTAACCAAATCATATATATGGATTATTAAAAATTTACTTATAAGTTTTTATAGATATTTGAATTGCTGTTTTAAGGGCCATTTGGATAGCTTATTATCGACCCACTTATAGATTATAAAAATAATTTATTATATCATAATGTATTAAGCTAATGAATTGGGTTTGGAACACTCATTATGATTATAATCTTCAGACATTATGCATGTATAATGATTTTTTTATTTTTTATTTTTGTAGAAATCTAAATGTAATCATAAGTTTTAAGTCATTCTCTGGGTCACTCTCCCTCCCATCCTCGTCTCTCTTATTTCTCTCATTTCCCATCTCCCATCGTCTACGTGGTGGACCCTACATCATGTATATTCCAAATTAATGACTGGACCTCTGTTATGATCAATATTCACTATTCATTTTTCCATCGGCTATTGGATGGTTAGGACAATCAACTGTAATGACTTTCAAGAAAGATTTGAATGGTCAGATTGGGACATTAATGAAGATGAACTATATGATTGGACCGAAATTACAAATGAATGTTCCGTTTGGGCTGGTATTAGAGATCATTGATTCTGTCATGTGGATATTTAAGAAGAACAATCTGATTAAATCAATGCCAATGTTGAATGGTCTGATTAAAATGAACGGGTCGATAAGGTCAAAATTGAAGATCAATGTTCCAGCTGGACTGATATTGAGGATAACAGTTTGATTGGGCCGAAGTTGGAGATTAATGGTCTGACTATACCTATATTGAAGATCAACATGCAGTTTGACTTGACTGATGTTGAAGACGATTTGCTTGATTTGAACAATATTAGAGCGCTCCAACTTAACTGATATCAAAGATGAAGATGAATGGAATTAATGGTCGGATATTAAAAATCAAGGATTTGATTGGGCTGATTTCAAGATCAACTCTGTTATGGGTGAAAATGAGCTGGACAGATGCACTGTTGTATTTTAAATTATTTTAAAATAATTTAGTATTTCAAAATATCCATTGGGACGAACCATGGCTGTGGCCATAGGTGCGCATGTGCCCTATGGATGTGTCTTTTCACTGAAAGGTTATATCCTTTCAATTTTTATTTTAAAAAGTAATGTCTTTTGAAGCCTAAAGGTCGCACCATTTGGATTTAAACCCAATAGTTACAATCCTTTATGAAAGGGTGTCTTCACAAAGTCTATAAATAAACTTTCTCTCATCTGTTTTAAAAAAAAAGTAAGAAAAAAGTTTGTTTTATATTAAAACTGCGGTTTAAGTGTTTTTTAGTTCGGGTTAAGACTACAAAGTGGTTCGAGCCCGTGTACAGTGAGTGCACCGCTGGGACCGGGTCATAGTCGTTGTATCCTGGAGGTCGATTGCTCTGGAAACCTGTTGCACTTGGGACGCTGTCCAAGGGGAGCAAATTCGATTTCAAACCGAGTGACTCACGTCACGCCTCGACTTCTATAAACCGATAAGTTTTCTCTTTTTCTCAATTTAAATTTATTTTGTTTAAATAATTTTTCAAACTTCATATTCCAACAATCTTGAAATCGAATATGTTTGAAAAGCTATTTAAAATTACGGTAACATCTATTTGGTTGGAATAGCCCAAAATGAAACCACACCAACCCGATTTGTGGGCCATGACTTATATAATCTTGAGTTGTCATATCTCACCTAATATCAAGATCTTGTAGATACTTGTTATGTAAGTTCTTTAGACCACATGTACAAAAGTGAACATATATATACACCAACTGAGAATGGTTAGAGTACTTTAGATCTTGATATTTATAAATGAGAATGATTGGACTATGATCAAACATATAATCTGGAACTCTTATATATCATCTAATGGTTAGGATCTTACATATATTTGTTGTACGTATTCTCTGGACCACCTATGCAAATCATCTAAAAGGCTTAAAGTTATGCACTGGTGCTATAGCCTATTGATTGTTTTTATGTTTATGTCACTGACAATGTCAGTCTATCACACACAACAAGATCAAGTCATATGTAGTGTCACACCAAGTAGATATCCACTAATATTCAACATTTGTGAACAATGAGGATTGATCCCGGATTTATTTAAAAATAGGATATCAGGGTGGGACATAAGTATGAGGAACTTTTTCAAGCACCATACATATATAAACAAAGGAGAACCACTTTTACAGAGAATCTTTAAAACATAAATGGTGGGAACCATGTGAACCGATGATGGTAATGTACATACGAACACTATCTTCATCAAGTGCAACACAGAAAAAATCTGACTAATCAAATATCTCAGCATGCACAACTTTCATGTAAAATTGCATTTGAAAGTTCTTTTCAACCTATAGTTTTTAACTCTTTTATGACATATTGTGATTTACGGTATCATAAATATTGATATGTCTTGTTTATGGTGGGAATTGTTAGATGAATGTTTTTGATAATCATGTTGTGGTATGGAAGTTGTTGAATATGATTTACAAGATCTTAATCTGTGCAATTATTTGCTATTTTGATCACTCTTTTGCCAATCCTATGATCCTCCAAAAGTTCTATACGTGGTATAATCCAATGTTCGAGTCAAGTTGTGGCCAATATATTACATCTCCAATTATGAATTCATTTCAATCTCTAATAATAATGGTGGATGTGGCGCAAAGAGGACAATGGAAAGATGAAAAAGATATTTGTGGATTATTTTTTTTTAAATATCGGTTAGAATCATCTATCCTAACTGCACATGGGTCTATTCTCTTGTGAGTTTGCTCTCGTAGGTAACATTTTACTACTTTAGTAGAGCACCGTCATTCATACACATGCAATCTATAATTCTATATAATATGTGTCATTGGATAATCTAATCCGGGCCCAATTTTGATGATCAAGACTATTCAATTAATGTGCTAGACTATGTATAATGTGTGTCACCAAAATATTCTTCCATTGGACAATCTTACATGTCCAATATATAGACTGCAAGTGGATGGTTTACTGTCTACTTTATGATAGGAGATTTTGGAAAGATATTTGATGGCGACTGATGGTGGGTAGCACAAGAGTGCATGGTCTGAATTGTGAAAAAATGGGGCCTACTATATCAATGGTGCTAGAACAAATATAACATATCATTTTGATCAAGTGCATGTTAAGGAGTTGATTTTTGTGTGATTGATGTGCATAAAATGAATAGTTATATTAATGTTGATCTTTAGAAATGCAATAGAATGCACGGTTACATACTAAGGCGTCACTGCACACATGTTTGTAACATGAGTAGTTCATTAGTAAGTCCTTCTTTGTATTTATAGTGACTTAAAAATTAAGTTGTAACATAGACCAACCATTAGTATGAATAACCTTTATAATAATGAGTGCACACAAGGAATAAATGAGTATGTTATATTGAACTTAATCAAATCAATGGCCAAGTCTATCAAACCATGGGCCCACTTATCACTGTATATCTATAGATAATGCACATTATTCCTTTTGTATTATTGTATGTATCTTATGGCCTTTGATCCATCCTATGTAGATTTATGATTGATATGTTCAAGTCTTGTATTCATGTGTTACATGTACAAAATATATTATTTTCATTATAATATGAAACATTAAACAATGTATGACTCTTGATACATAGACACTCAGATATTGTACATATGTGGAAAAGATCTCATTTATAAAGATTTTAAATTGTGGGGGTTATGTACTTAGATGCATTACAAGAGTCTAGATCTTGCATGTGTATTACTTTTATGAATATTAAGTACTTGAAACTCACATTAAATGAATGATTGTCTTTCTGGAGTTTCACTTACCATGAAGCAAATGGTGACTTGAGTTTCTCAAGTGGACTAGTAGTAAATGTGCATTAATTCAATGTTAATTCCATCCGATCATGTATCAATCTAAGACATGTGTTAGTCAATTCATATGATGGTTCCTACGAAAGATTTTCTTAATAGATTTATCAGGTGGGCCACAGATATATCTATCAAGGCTAAATCTGAAATTGTGGGGGTGCACTCGGATGCATAAACCACTTAAACACATGGAATCCAAGTTTAGTCAATATGTATTTGATAAATGGGTTGACATAAAATTGAAGATTTGCACTAAGAAAAATATATGTTGAATGTTATGGATCAATATGCATATGTTTTACGTTGATGTGTAGATCTTTGAGACAAGGTGTCTGGAATTAAATATATTGCATGTTTTAATGATCAAATTGGTAACTATCAAATGAATGGTAGAAAGAATATTGGTAGCGATCTAAATTCATAAGATGATTGTTGAATCAATGAGATTTTTAGGCTTATTCTATTCTCATTGGAGGCTAGATTTGGACATTTGAGGTTGGTATTCATATGAGACTATAAGTTTATGTAATGAACTGTATTGTTTTACCATTAACAAATGTATCTAATGGCCAAACTTATGCACATATGGAGCTCATTGTTCAATCCATCGATCAAGATACTTGATAATAAACTTGGACATTTCTCCTCCATATTCAGTTGCCAAATATCCATTGATTGTATTGAATTCTAATCGCTAATTGATAAATTGACCAACCTTTCATGTGTTAGGGAACATATGATAACGTGATAATGATAATGTTGCGATATGATTACATGAAAGTTATACTCTATTTTGATTGTCATATGTTTATGTATGACAGATTACTCTAGTCTTTTTGTATTGCAGATACAATAAGGTCAATTGACTTTACCACCAGTTAGTTAAATAGTGGGCTAGTGAAGTTGCTTGAATTATAAGAATACATTCAAGGCTAAGAAAGCTGGTTGTATTCAGAACCGGTGATGCGACAATTATCATAATAAAAGTGATGCTTAGTATCTATTATTTGATAGAGTCGTAATTGTTGACTCTGTGAGGATAGAAATGAGTTCAGTATGCTTTGGCTTGATAAATGAATAATCAAAGAAGCTACAACTAACTGCTAAAGACTTGACTAAGGAGCAAAATGAGAAACCAGCCTAGACAGAGGCTCATTTATGAGTAGCTAGTTGGTGGGGCAATAGCTTGCCAATACGATGATCCTTAGCTGATCTGAAAGGATGATTAGCCACAATGGGACTAAGACATGGCCAAACTCGTATGAGAAAAAAGCCTCACGAAGCAAAGATGGGTGGAGGTAAAAAGCCTACATATCATAAATCCTCTGACCAAGTGACTATTTAAAAGATTAGTCAATGATACATCGAAGGGAATGGGGCTGAGCCTAATATATGAGTTACCAGTGTTGGCAACCCAACCTATACGAGTAGAGATCCTATTAGATAGGTTCAAAGGGTAAACAATAAAACATGAGGTAAACGATTGCACTGATGTAAATGAGCCCCTTCTATGGTGTACGATGCGAGCAGCAATGAAGAAGGATGAGTTTTTTCACTCTTAATGAATCCATAGCCATATATTTGGTGGTGTACCCAATTGCTGCGTACACTTGATGGAATTCACTTATATGGGTGTGGAGGTAGAGGCCGCTTCCTATGAGAATCTAGGCGAATTCTCTAGAGCACTCATGAAATCCAGGTAATGGTGTATGGCCGAAACGCACCGAACCGCAGAATCACTTGTAGTGGAAAAGTTGTGTGAGTGGCATGTACTTGCGATATACATCAAAAGGAATCAGGTTCAAGACTATGGTGTCACCTGATTCCTGTAGACTTGTCAAGTTTACTCTAATGTCGGTTCAAGTCTATGGTGACACCGGCACCATTGCACAACTCCTCCATCTTAACCCGAAATGTCAAAAATTTTGAAACATGTGGGGGATTGTTGTATTTTAAATTATTTTAAAATAATTTAGTATTTCAAAATATCTGTTGGGACGAACCATGGCTGTGGCCATAGGTGCGCATGTGCCCTACAGATGTGTCTTTTCACTAAAAGGTTATATCCTTTCAATTTTTATTTTGACAAGTTATGTCTTTTGAAGCCTAAAGGTCGCACCATTTGGATTTAAACCCAATAGTCACAACCCTTTGTGAAAGGGTGTCTTCACAAAGTCTATAAATAGACTTTCTCTCATCTGTTTTTAAAAAAAGTAAGAAAAAAGTTTGTTTTATATTAAAACTACGGTTTAAGTGTTTTTTAGTTCGGGTTAAGACTACAAAGTGGTTCGAGCCTGTGTACAGTGAGTGCACCGCTGGGACCAGGTCATAGTCGTTGTATCTTGGAGGTCGATTACTCTGGAAACTTGTTGCACTTGGGACGCTATCCAAGGGGAGCAAATTCGATTCAAGCTGAGTGACTCACGTCACGCTTCGACTTCTATAAACCGATAAGTTTTCTCTTTTTCTCAATTTAAATTTATTTTGTTTAAATAGTTCTTCAAACTCCATATTCCAACATGCACAAGGTATGCTCGGATGTCCATAACAGCTTGCACCGTCGACCAGTGCCAGTCATGATCAAAGAGCACCAAAACGGCCAGAGAGTGACACTTGTGTTTCGACTATATGATGTTAAGCTCCACCAAGACCGTGTTCGCGACAAAGTTGACATTCAAATCTTCTGAAAGAGCCTTCGAGGCACGATCCCATGAGAGGCCGAGCATGCCCTGCTCGGAAGGCTTGCAGAAGAGCCCCAACACCAAACGACAAAATAAAGAGGATGGTCATCCCATATTTCATCTTATGTCCTACTAAAGAAGGGAGCTCGGTCCCGATGCTTGGAATTGACACCCAAGGCTAGGTCGGCAATGTGCTTAACACAAAGGGAAAGCTCGATCATGACCGTCTCAAGAGTCCAGATCAGTAAGCTACTCCTCGGGCCAGATAAGCCACCTTGGCTACTCCGCCTCGGCCTACCACTACATGTTTCTCCCGATTCTGGCCACTCAGATCATATAAGAGAGACCTTTTCAAGATATTAGCCGAAGATCTCGAAAGATATCCATGACGCGTTCGGGACGCGAATCCCTCTACAATATGCTCCTACTAAGTAGGGAGATCGTAATCTACACCATCGCCCTCTCTCGACTATAAATAGAGCATCCTTAATGGTGAAAGATATGCACAATCTTAACACTAAAAATCATATTCTTTACTAAACCCAGATTTCCTACCTTACTTAGGCATCGGAGGGCCCCCTGCTGCAGCCAGGGTCTCCTTTGTCTTCTCCGTGTACAGGTATTCGAAGGTCCAAGGAGGGTTAACTAGATTTCTATATCAATAGTTTGGCACCGTCTATGGGAATGACATTGGAAGCCGTTCTCATCACCTGCAGTGATTTAACAATAGCGAGGGGAGAAAGAAAGCCCAGACCACCACCGTTGTGCCTAGTCCAACGCTACCAGAATAGTCTGTAGACCATCAAGACTCATCTTTTCAACCTCAGGCTGATTTTGCACCCTAAAGCCCAGTGTAAGCCCCGTATCCTAGATCGTACCATTCCATAGGTTTCCGCGGTCTTTCCGGTCGAATTTCGGCAACCTTCGACCCTTAACCGGTATTTGCGTGCGACCCTGATTCTCTTACAGTCAACCCGAGTCGACTCAACCCAGGACTTGTACCTTAGCGACCGCGTCGTCGCCGCGGTTCCGATGCCGCGACTCGCGCGCCAAGGCGATACCGTGGTTAGGAGATGTGGGCCAGCGTTCGGTGCGAGGAAAACGCCGCACGTGTGAATTCCGAGAGAATCTCTACAAGGTGTCACATCAATCAATCAACCCATCAATCCCATCATGTCAAGTACACATCACCTTTCACCCATTCCCAAGCAAGCCCCAAAAGTCAAAAAGATCTTACAAGCCCATACCCTCTCTTACAACTTTTGCCACAAAAGTCAAAAAAGCCTCTTACACCCATCACCACCACATCCATCACTCCATCACCCATCACTCCCTCTCTCTTTCTCCCTTTACAAGTCTCTCTCTCATTTTCAAACTCTCCCAAAGCAAAAAAAAAAAATCCATACGTATGAGCTCTCCAACTCTTCCAAGCTACAAGTGTGGCCCACCTTTCCATCCCTAGATCTCCCATCCTAGCCATCCATTTATCATCTTTCTCCATCAAAGAGAAGCACAAGGAGCTAAGGAAGCCAAGGGAGCAAGAAGATCAAGCGGTGGGTGCTTTGATAGGGTAGTTTTTAATGTTTTTAAGATGGGCCAAGTGAGGCCAACCGATCAATGGTTTGGATCTCACTTTGGACCCTAAGATGTGGCCGATGGCCCACTTGGATCATCATGATCATTCCATGATGGGGCCATTCTCCATGGACCCCATCATGATGTTTATTTTCCTTGCATACTTAGGGTCATCTAGACCGTCTATTTTAGTGGAGAATGGATCTCCACCGTTGGATTTCGATTTAAAGGGGCCCACATGTAATGGCCCACTTGATTTATGTTGTAGATCATTGAAGGGAGGGCCCATAGTGCCGGGGTCCCTCCATCACGCGTGTCCCACTCTCTATCTCTCTCTCTTCTTATCTTTTTCATTTCTTTTTTTTTAGATCTTGATATGATTGTGTGGCCCACTTGAATGGACCCCACCATGAGACATGTATTTTATCCAAACCATGTTCAAGTGGAGCCCACCTTATATGTATTGTACCCACACCACTTAAGCACGTGGTGGCCCACCTGAGCAGGGCCCACCTTAAATATTTGTGTGCTTAGACCGTCCAGCGCCCCTGACGTTGGACGCTGTAAAAAAAATGTCACTTTAATTTAGCACTTGAAGTGGACCGCTCACACAGGCCCTACCACTAATCCATTGATCCGATCCATGCCGTCCATCTCATTCCCTGGATCATTTTAGGCGTTGAGCCAAAAAATGAAGTTGATCTGAACATCTGGTGGGCCATAACATAGGAAACCATGGTGGTTACCATTGAAAAATCGCCTATTGCTTCTATTCACCAAAGTATATTCAATATTGGGCTCATTTAGTTTGTATTAAGCCATGAGACCCGACGGTTGGGTCGGATTCATCTGATACGGGCCCCACTGAGGAAAAACCTCAGAAATTCAAAAAAATAATAATAAATAATAAAACAAACTACATGAGCAGCAGTTGCTGCTGTTGTCAGAAAGGCAGCAGGCGCTGCCTGCGCACCAGCGCCCGGGCGGACGGGCGGACAGGCAGCAACCCACGGCTCCAGCCGTGGGTCCCACCTTGATGTTTTCTGTCATCTAACCCGTTCATCGGGTGGGCCACTCTCTGAAGTGGGCCCACTCCAAAAATCAGCATGATATAAAGCTCAGGTGGCCCACACCGTAGGAAACAGTGGGATTGAACCTCTACCTTTGAAACCCTTTTCGGGTCCACAGAAGTTTTGGATCAGGGTGAAATTTGTTTTCACCCTTCATCTAGGTCTACTTGACCTTATCAACAAGTTGGATGGAGTGTAAACATTATGGTGGGCCCCACATGGAGCCCACAGTGGCATGTGTTTTATTGCCACCGTCCAGGCGGATGGTGGAGCCCACTGTGATGTTTGTGTTGAGCCCACAGTGGGTGTGTTCGTGTGCATGCGTGTGTGGGTGTGTTCGTGTGTGTGTATATATATATATATGTATATATATATATATAATATTATATTATATATAATATTGTATGTATTATATATAATATAATATGTTTTATATATATATTACATATTATATTATATATAATTTACTGGTGATGGGAGGCCCATCTCAGCTTGTGGCCCATGGTTGAGGCCCACTTTGATATATATGTAAGGCCCATGGGTCGAGGCCCATTTAATGTATTGGGGCCTATGGGTCGAGGCCCATTTGATGTACATTTGGGGCCCCATTGGTGTGGCCCATTTGATACACATAAGGCCCATGAGATTAGGCCCATTTGATGCATTCTAAGGCCCACGAGTTATGGCCCATTGCAATGCACATAAGGCCCATTGGTGCGGCCCATAGATGTGGCCCATTTGATGAATATGAGGCCCATATGATACGGCCCATTTGATGTATTGAAGGCCTAATGGGATATACCTAAGGTCCATTGCAATGTGCAATCCCAACATGATTTATGTAATGATGTTTACGACGGGCTATACCTTGGGAGCAATGGCGGTTTGACGTCCCCATTGCAAGTATAGTGTTGGTTAAATGTCCGCATTATGACTTTCCCTAGGGCCCATACGTGTAATGTGTAGGCCGTCTAGGCCCATCTTCGTTATGAACATCATCCATCCCATATAACATGTTTAGTTCCATGATGCATGATCATATGCATCATACGTATGCTTGATATGAGAAATGACTGATCATAGCATATGCCTTCGGGCAGATTGTTTAGGGGCTCCCGTACAGGGGGTGTTGCCCTACATGAGCGCACGATACACGCAGGATTGCTGTATGACTGAATAGTGTGATTCATACATTCGCATTGTGTGATATAGCTACTGTACGCCCTAGCGACATCAGGGCCATAGCCTCCACAGACGTATTGTGGTTGGCAGGATTGGATACCGAAAATACTGTTCTACATGGGGTGCTATAGATATCCCTGGATAAAAGTCCCTAAACCCTTATGGTACCAAGAAGTTACTCCAAGTTTAGACCGAGTGGGTGCATGAGCGCTGAGTGCCGATTACCAGACGGTTGCACTTTCCACTGTGACGTGGTCGGTTGGAAGGGGGTGCGGCCTTACCCGCCCGAGAGGAGGGGGCAAAAATAGGCTGAGTCTAACCAACTCGAGGAATGGATCCGCTATTGACGAGCCGAGCCCGATATTGGCAGGCGGATAGTGAGGTCTTTTCCACTCACCTTATTGCGCACGATGGGGCGGCAATCTGGCTTGGAGTGTACTAGACCCCGGTGATATTTCAGATTTTGAGCTGTATCGATATGTGAACTTAGATGAGGATTTGTATGCTTGAGTTGCATTTCGCATTGCATGGCTTTGGTATGGCCGACATCATTCATGCTTTGCATCGCATGGCCTTGGTACAGCCATGGTATTCGTAGCTTTCATTAGCATGTTCCGCATTACTCTGATACTGCATAACTACATTACCACCTTGAGCATACACTTTCACCACCCTCTAAGCTTTCTATAAGCTTATGCACGACCGTTGCGTGCAGGTGACGTTGGATCACAGCAGCGCTGAGGCTTGAGCACGTAGCAGATCATTTTGGAGCTTTTGGTCTATCATCATTGTATTTCCCTTTATGCTCATTGTACTTGTAAAGTTTTTGATCATAGTGGAAATGTGATGGAGTTTTTGGTTGTTGTTTGTGGGTTATGCCTTTGGTTATGCTTATTATGAATCAAACTGATGTTGAAAATCCTCCTCGTAGCATCCCAGGATCGGAACCTGGCGAATGGGTGCTGGAAGCCGAGAATGGGGTTCTACAGAGGCTGTCGGCGCCGGATTCGGCGATCGAAAATTTTGTGAGCCCGATTTCCGAGTTTGGGGCATGACACCCAATGCAGCGGTCCTGGAATCGGGGAGGTCGGCTTGTTTCTATGGAGCATCAAGTTGAAGCTCTAACCAGCAACATCGATCAGATAAGGCGAATGCTAGAGCGATAAAATCCTCCGCCAACTAGGGGGGTGAGGAGGCTATTTCTCGAGCAACTACTAAAGTCCCAGCACCTGTCATCTCCCGGAGGAGCAAATTGGTTTGTAAAGTACCAAGACATGCGCCCACCCATGCCTCGAGCACTGTTGCGCTAGCAACATCCGACCTATGCCATGCATTGGAGAAGAAAATGCGAGGTAAAGCCCCCGAGACAGTGGCCGAGAGCGAGGACCCCTGGGAGGCCGAGCTCAATGAATTACGAGATCAAATCAGCGACATACAACAGACCAATCGTACATACACTCCGACCTTGTAGAAGCCATGTTGGAGGAAACTGACCCACCGTTCACCGACGACATCATGCATGCTCAGCTCCTGCCTAGATTCCGGATGCCACGGATTACTCCTTATTATGGGGCAACCGACCCAACCGAGCACCTAGAATCTTTCAAGGTGTGGATGGAGTTTCATGGTGCATCAAATGTGGTGATGTGCCGAGCATTCTCCTTAACCCTGTCAGGAGCAGCTCAGAAATGGTTTCGGCAATTAAAACCGCAGTCCATCAGCTCATTCACACAGCTCAGCAAGGCCTTTATTACCAACCTCATCGGAGGAAAAGAAAGGCTCAAATTGACAACTCACCTCCTCACTGTCATCTAGAAAGAAGACGAGCTATTGAAGGATTATATCAAACACTTCAACCTGTAAGCAATGCAAGTGGAGGGCTATTCGGACCAGATTGCCTTGGCCGCCATGATGACCGGCCTGAGGGAGGGGAGTTTTCTCTTCTCGATCGACGAAAATCCCCCGACGACGTTGGCCGATCTCCTTAACCGAGCCCAAAAATACTTCAACGTCGAGGAGCTTTTTAGTTCATGAAAGGCTACTCGGAACATGGGAAGCTCGACCAAGGAAAAATGACCTAAAGAAGAACAAGCATTGGCTCCCAACAACAAGCGAAGAAGAGACGATGATCCGACTAGATGTTAACATCTGAGCCAACCTCGAGGAGATGTTCGCAATCCTGCAAAAATATCAGATGAAGCTGAATCCGAGTCAATGCGCCTTCGACATTAGCTCAAGAAAATTCCTTGGCTTTGTAGTCAGCCAAAGGAGGATAGAGGAAAACCCTGACAAGATCCGAGCTCTGCCGGACATGAACTCGCTTAGGACAACGAAGGAAATTCAATGCCTCACCGGTAGGATCGCTGCCCTCAACTGATTCGTCTCCTGAGCCACTGACATGTGCCTCTATTTCTTCAAGTAGTTGAAAGAAAAGCAGAAGGTAGAATGGACCGAAGACTGTTAGTTGGCCTTCTAACAGCTCAAACAGTACCTAAGCTCACCACCATTACTCTCCAAGCCTGAGTAAGGAGAGCCAATACTGTTATACCTAGCTGTCTCGGCCGCAGTGGTTAGCTCGGCCCTCGTCCAAGAAGAAAAAAGGGAAGCAACTACCAGTGTACTATGTCAATAAAGCCTTGGTCCCAGCCGAGACCAGATATCCAGATATCAAGAAGCTCACCCTGGCTCTGGTCGTCTCATCCCGTCGACTTCGACCTTACTTCTAGGCCCATACAATCATAGTCCCATCTAATCAACCTCTCCATCAAGTGCTATAGAAGCCTGAGGTGTTGGGGAGACTCACGAAATGAGGAATCAAGTTCAACAAATTCGACATTAAATATCAGCCCTAGACCGCCATTGAAGGTCAAACAGTGGCCAATTTCATTGTCGAGCTCGTCGCAGAACAGAGCCTGGAAGCTAGTCTGAGCACTAAATCCGACCAATTGACTGAAGCTGGTCAAATGGTCAAGCATGACCCGCCGACTTGGACTTTGCACATCGACGGCTCATCTAATTCTAAAGGCAGCGGGGCCGAGGTGGTCCTTAAGGCATCTAACCAGACCTGCACGTAATATGCCTTAAGATTTACATTTCAAACATCAAACAACATGGCAAAGTATGAAGCACTGCTAGTCGAGCTCAAGCTGGCAACTGCCATGGGGGCCCAAATTTTAAAAGTCCACTGCGATTCACAACTTATTGTCAACCAGGTCGCCAACGAATATCAAGTTAAGGAAGAAAATATGATCACTTATCTTTGGAAGGCTCGCGAACTCATCAACAAGTTCTAAAAATGTGAAGTCATCCTGGTCCCCAGAGTAAAGAATTCCAAAGCTGACGCACTGGCAAAGATGGTCATGGCAATTGAGGACGACATCCCGAACTCAGTCCTCATCGAGTTCTTGTCTGTCCCGAGCATCGATGAGTTCAACCTAGAGGTCACTTGCCCCGTCAGCTTGGCCCCAAGCTAGATGGATCCGATTGTCGAATACCTTTGTAATGGCACATTGCCTGAGAACAAGCTTGAAGCATGCAAAATCCGAATCAGGTCAATTCGGTATACCATAGTAGGAGACATCCTCTACAAAAAGGAATTTTCTTACCCTACCTACAATGCCTCCGACCCAAGGAAGCCAACTATGTTTTAAAGGAAATACATAAAGGAATTTGTGGCAACCACTCCGGTAGTCGTGCTCTTACCCATAAGTTTATCTGGAAGGGATACTTTTAGCCGAGCATTCAGAAAGACACCAAATAGTATACCTAGAGATGCGATAAGTGTCAGAGATTTTCGGCAATACCCCATTAGCCACCTGACCAGCTAACCCCCATGACCAGGCCATGGCCCTTTGCTCAATGGGGGATAAATATCATCGGCCCCCTGCCAACTGGCAAAGGTCAGACCAAGTTTGCAATCATCGTGGTCGACTACTTCCCGAAGTGGGCCCGTTGGCCAAGATCACCGAGCAAAAAATCACCAGCTTTGTTTGAAAAAAAATATCATATGTCGGTACGGAATCCCACACACGATCGTTTCGGACAACGGCAAGCAGCTCGACAATGATCGATTCTGAGGCATGTGCGAGAACTTCAGAATTCGAAACGCCTGCTTATCACCTCGACACCCCTAAGCTAACGGTTAGGTTGATGTGGTCAACAAGATCAAAAAAACCACTACTGAACCAAGCTTGAGAAAGCTAAAGGGGCCTAGGCCGAGGAGCTCCCACATATCCTTTGGGCGTATCAAAGTATTGCCCAAACGACTACAGGAGAAACTCCTCTCCCTGACATTCGGAGTTAAGGCCATTGTCCCAGTCAAGATTGTGCTCCCTACTGCTCGGATCCGTTCTTATGATGAAAATCAAAATGCTAGATGACACTGGACCTTGATCTGCTCGAAGAAAAAAGGGAGCCGGCCCAACTCAAGGTAATAACTCGGCAACAACAGGTCGCCTGATTCTACAATTTTAGAGTAAGGACGAGAAGGTTCTAAGTTAGAGATTTGATCATCCGCCTAACCTTCCAAAATACTAAGGAGCCTGGTTCAAGGACTCTAGGGCCAAACTGGGAAGGACCGTACAAGATAACGGGCACAATTCGACCAGGGACCTATCAACTCAAAGACATGGAAGAAGGACCTCTACCACATCTATGGAACACTGAGCATCTGAAGATCTACTATCCGTGAAGTCCAACCAGAACTCAGGTCGGAACCTACATGTCCAACACTTGGAATCTATAAAAACTGACCCACTAGGTCGGAGTCTACATGTCTATTGTTTAAAGTCTACAATAAAAATCCCCAAGTTGGGAAATTTTAAATTATATCTGCTGTCTAAACTATTCGGACTACATAATCTACCGAGGACTTCCTTTAGTGCAAAGGGAAAACAGTCCTCCCACTAATCATCTGGCCCTTAAAGAAGAGGTTGGGCTATTAATCAATTCTGCTAAGTCTACTGAGGGCTTCCCTTAGTGTAAGGGAGTAACAGTCCTCACTAGTCATCCAACCCTTAAAGAAGAGGTCGAACCACTAATTAGCAACACTACTTGAAATGCACGACCTACAACGCAGATTTTTCTTAAGCGCAAAGAAAAATAATATGCTCAACCCTTAATGAAAGGGTCATTGCAGCTAATACGCCCATTTTACAAGGGCAAGACTCCCTCAATGAAGAGAAGAGCTCACCCCCAACGTACAATTATGACTAACATGTGACTGTTCGACCTGCTAAAAAACTCCATGCACAACAATTACTGCTAAAACCATCTTTCCATTGATATAAGAAGGTAGTACAAAAAGAAAAATCAAAATATAAGTATGATGAGGGGTAGCGGGTCTCAGTCGACTTGAGAGGGGGGCTGCTGTGTGGCTTCAGCATTGGTCGGTGTGGGGTCTGCTGGCGCAAAGTCTGCTTGAACCTCGTCATTGAGGCTGTCAAGGTTCAGCTCGGGGTACAACCCATTGACATCCTCTATTCAATGTTCATAGCTGCAGTTGTAGATCATCTCCACCTTGTCAATTCGCTCCTTTGAGGCTTTGAACTCCTCTACAGCTGCGACCTTGATCTTTGGTATGGCCACCATAGACTCGGACAACTGAGCAGCCAAAGTCACCTCTACTTCAGCCAACTTAGCCGTTGAGCTCTCCTTCTCCCTTGCCAGCTTGGCCTTCAGTTCCACGACCTCAGCCTTCAGCACCGCGGCTTTGGCTATCGTTTCAGATCACTCCTTCTTGACTAAAGAGAGATGCGACCTTATCCCCTCCACCTCGGTCAACACCGAGCTCTCCCTCTGCTAAGCATCGCTCAACTGGATCTTTGGAGTAGTACTCTCCTCCTCAGTTGACTCCAAAGCTCATCGAAGGGCCTTGACCTCAACAGTCTTGATGTGGAGCTTTGTCTCCGCCTACTCACACTTGTCCACCACTTGCCTCATTTTTTGGTGAGTGGACAGAAGAGAGGGCACTAGCTGAAATAAAGAGAGCGTGTTAGAAATCAAACGAAAGCAAACAAGCACAACAATGAAGAAAGAATATACCTGGTAGAAGAATGCCACCACGTCTCTCAGAAGAATCTCCAGATGAGTATTGATCATATCAACAATCTGATCCTCCGGGGCATACTTGGCTGCCCAATTGGCCAGGTCACTCATATGGTGCCCCGGGGGAAGAGAACTTGACCCCCCAGCCTTGGTCGTTCGGGAGCCCAAGGAATCACCCTCTTCGACCCCCCAGGAGCTTGAGGCACCCCCCTCCTCGGCCTGGGCACGGATGGTTGCGGGCTGGAGCTCGGGCTCCTCATCCATTGGAGAGGCCACCTCCACAACCGCCTACTATGGAGGGACATCCAGGGCAGGAGCATCACGTGCCCCTTCACCTGATACAGTCGGAAGCGATTGCTCTACCGAGGACCCCCTGGTGTCAAGCTCCAGCCTCACCTCCGCCATAGCGGAGGCTCCAGCCAATATGGTCGAAGGGACCATCACCTTCCTCCTCACGATTGACTTCCGTCCAACCATTTCAGTGACAGGGGGAGGACGGACCCTTTTCTCAAACCTCGACGGCTCGACCATGTCTGCATGGTAGAACACTCAAAGTTAGCAAAAAACCTATGTTACCCAAGCATCTCTACAATTTATTACCTACCAGGAGCAGCAAAAGAAGTAGGTCGGTAAAGTCTGGACTGATGAAGAAGGTCCAGGGCCAGACAAGCCACCTCGGCTACTCGGCCTCATCCTACCACTACATGTTTCTCCCGATTCTAGCCACTCAGATCATATCAGAGAGACCTTTCCGAGATCTCAACCGAAGATCCGGAAGATATCCACGACACGTTCAGGATGTGAATCCCTCTACAATACGCTTCTATTAAGTAGGGAGATCGTAATCTACGCCATTGCCCTCTCTCAACTATAAATAAAGCATCATTAATGTTGAAAGGTACTCACAATCCTAACCCTAAAAATCCTATTCTCTACCAGACCCAGATTCCCTACCTGACTTAGGCATCGGAGGGCCCCCTGCTGTAGCTAAGGTCTCCTTTGTCTTCTCTGTGTGTAGATATTTGAAGGTCCAAGGAGGGTTAAGCAGATTTCTGCATTAACAAACTCTATGGGGCATTTAGATAGGAGTAAATGGACGTAAATGGGTGGAATTGGGCATAAGTGGAGGTAAATGGTGTTTGTGGTGTGCTCGGATGGAAGTAAATGCATGTAAATAAAATGAAATGAGAGTACATGTGCATGTAAATGAAATCTTCCTTATGAGAGAGGATTTGGAAGTAAATGGGGTGAAGTGCCTTTTTGAGCTTTCTTGGAGAGTCTCATGTGTAAACAAATGTCCTCTATGCACATGTATACCATACACCTGTCACACTAATGATACTCCAAAACAATTCAAATATTGGCTACATCACTAAAATCACACCAAAAGAATAATTCAAACCGACCAAAGGATAGTCATCTAAGGGATAAAAAAATGTTGGCAAGTTGCTTGTTTGTGATCCTTATATTTGTGGCCTACGCCAAGGCTTGAAATTTTTGCATTTTTGGATGAAGTATATATTTCAATAGGCTTATTTCAATTATTCTATTAAATATGGCACATGTAGACTAAGTTGGGATATTCAAGCCGATTTGGGATATCACATATATTCCCGTGAATATATTGAAAATTTTAAATGCATTTTAACTCCTCCCATTTACTTCCATTAAAATATAATATTTTAATTACAAATTTATTTCATTTACTCTAATCCAAAAACAACTGAGTAAGCCATTTGCTCCCAATTCATTTACCTCTAAATCCATTTTTGCCATTTACTTACATTTATAAGCTCCCAATCGAGCCCTATGATTTGATCGATATCAAAGATGAATTGCCAAATTTGTCTAAAATTGAAGATGAATGGATTGATTAGTTGGATATTGAAGATCAAAAGCCTGACTGGGCAAACATAATCAAAGTACGATGATATTAAAGTTGAATGGACCAATTGGGCCAATATTGATGATAAATATTGTTCTGGAAGGCCTAACTAGAACATAAACTGAATGTTTAGACAATTATAAAAAATGAATGATATAATTTGGCCAAAAATGGAGATGAAGGTATCATTAGTTTGGTATTAAAGATCATGGGTATGATTGAGTAGATATTGAAGATCAACGGTATGATGGGACCGATAACAAATGTGAACATATAAATGGTGCAATTGGGTCAATATTAAAGACAAGTTCCAATTGTGCAAATATTGAAGATTAACAATATGATTGGGCAATCATCAAAGATGAACTGTGTAATGGGGCCAAGATTGGAGATGAATGGTTCGATTGGGTCATTATTGATGATTAAAGGTATGATTGGGCAAATAGGGCTAATATCAAAATCAATAGTATGATTGGATTCCTATCAAAGTCAAATGGTCTGAATTTGATAAAATTGGAGATGAATGGTATGAATTTTTTGATACTGAAGATTAGCAGTCCTATTGGGTGGATATTAAAGATCAACAACAGTCCTATTCCATAACCAAAGTTGTTACCCAGAATCTACAATGTAGATAAATTATAGGAGTCACGTAGGACGGAAAATCTACTAATCTCCTAGTCCATGAACGATTCCACAATTTCTAATTTACCGTAAATTCTGGAATATGTTTGGCTAGTCATGACTCCAGTTAAATTACCTAAATCTAACAAGCATCCAGTATCATCGCACAACCAAAGTAATGAATGAGATTCGAACATGTAACTATCACCTAAAAACACTTAAGAAAGAAAAAGAGTGGGGAATTGCAGCATGCTGATTGCATCCGCGGTCGCGCATGAGGGCATTTACAGGCACGAAACAATATAGTGTTGGAATTGTGAAAAGAAATGGTCACTTGCGCAAAAATTATAAACTCAAAAAAGTAAACCAAAAAAATTCCAAACCTAATTTGCATGATCAAGCATCAGATTCAAAGTGTTCCTAAGGAAACCTAGTTGAGAAAGACGATTAATCTGAGAATGGAAAGTGTTGTCAACATTGATTTTATAAGAAAATCTGAGTAATCAATGGTAGGGCTGAAAGGCAGGCAGGTTGGTGCTCAACCCTAGCCCAACCCAAGGTTCCTGTACCTCAACCCAACCTCGGGTTGGGAATTCTCAACCCAAGCGGGCTCGGTCGGGTTGGTCGGTTGGATACATGACAATATTTTCATTATTACATTAGTCTATTGTATTTCAATACACGTCTTATTTTTTGTATATATAGTTTTATTAATTATATATGTAGTTATTTATAGTAAAGAACTTCGTTTTTAAAAAAAAAAAAAAAAACAAACAAGCTAAAATATAAGATAACTTTTTCTTTAAAAGTTATGTCGTGTAGCACGCAATCTATTTGGGAGAGAAAAATCCGACATATCTTATTAGCTTAAGTCATCGGAAATGATGTGGACCAATGAGACCCAACAACACTAGAATTTCCTATGCCTTCAACACAAACGATCCACACTCAATTACAATTTATTAGTAACTTTTATATTGATCGGGTTCGGGTTGAGTCGGGCAACCTAAGACCTCAACCCGAGCCCAACCCAAGTTTTATCGAATTGGTGTTTGTATAGCCCAAGCCCGAGATTGGACTCTATACATCCTGCCCGAGCCTAACCCAATGTCGGGTCGGTCGGGTTGAACCCGCCTAACTTTCAGCCCTAATAAATGGACCTTAGATTCGAGCGCAACATTCCATACTTCTGTCACACCCCAAACTCGAAAAACGGGCTCATAAAATTCTCGATCGCCGAATCCGGCGCTGACAGCCTCCGTAATGCCCCATTCTCGGCTCCTGGCATTCATATGCTAGATTTCGATCTTGGGATCCTACAAGGAAGATTTTTAGTATAATTTTTTTTTGTAATAGAGCATACCACAAGCATAACCAAGTCACAAAACAACATCGCCACATATCCACTATATCAAAAAATTTAAGTACAATGCGGAAAGAGAAATACAAGGTGATCAAAAAGCTTCAAAATAATTCGATACGCACTCCTACCTCAGCGCTGCTATGATCCAACGACACCTGCACGCAACAGTCGTGCATAAGCTTATAAAAGCTTAGAGGATGGTGTAAGTATGTGCACAAGGCAAGTGCCAAGTATACAATATCAAAGTAATGCGAAAATATGCGGGTAAGTCCATGAATACAATCAGTTATACCGAGGCTATGTGATGTAAGGCATGAATGCTATTGGTCATACCAAGACCATGCGATGTAAGGCCTATGTAGCCAAACGTCATATGCGAGATGCAAAGCAAGCATGTCAGTCCTCATCAAGTACACATATCAGTATAGTTTCTCTCTAGGATATCACCGGGGTCTAATACACTTCACACTGACTGTCGCCTCCCTAGCCGCATAGCCCAGTAAGTGGAATAGACGACACTATCCGCCTGACCAGTAGTCTGCCAATACCTACCCGGCTCATTGATAACAGACTCATTTGCGAGCTGGTCAAACTCAGCCTAGCTTATAATCCCCTCACTCAGGCGGATAAGGCCACACCCCCTTCCAACCGACCACGACATAGTGGGAGACGCGGCATACTAGTATTCGGCACTCGGGCACTCGTGTATCCACTCGATCTAGACGTTGGAGCATCTCCTGGTACCAAAAAGGTTCTGAGACTTTTATCCAAAGACATCCTAAGTGCCCACAGTGCTAGAATAAAGTATTTTCGGTATCCAATACAGCCATCTACGATGTGCCTGTGGAGGCCACGACCCTAATGTCACTAGGGAGTACAATGATCACGACACACAAATGTGAGATGCATGAATCACACTATCCAGTCCTGCAGTAATCCTGCATGTACCATGCGCTCATGTGGGTAACTCCTATTAGTGAGTCCCATGAATAATCTGCTCAATGGCATATGCTATGATTAGTCACTATTCATATCAAGCATACATATGATGCGTATGGTATGAGTCATGGAATTATACTAAGCATGTTATAAAGTGATGAACTATCCTCATAACGAAGATGGGCTTAGACGGCCTACAAACAACAAGTATGGGCCTGTCAATAGGCCCTAGGAAAAGTTACAATGCGGACATTTAACCAACATTATTCTTACAATGTGGACGTCAAACCATCATTGCTCCCAAGACATAGCCCACCATAAACATCATTACATAAACAATGGTAGAATTATACATTGCAATGGCCCTTATATACATCCCATTGGGCCTCGACCCATGGGCCTCAAACACATCAAATGAACCGCATCACGTGGGCCTCATATATATCACGGTGGGCCTAAAAAACGGGCCTCATACATCACATTAAGGTGGGCCTCAACAACGGGCCTCATATATCACATCGGGCCTAATCAAATGAGCCGAATCAGTGGACTAAACAAAATGGGCCAAGTCGAATAGGCCGAATTAAATGGGCCAATTCAAATGAGCCGAGTCGAACTCATCTATTTTTAGAGATCCACATAGAGTATTATATAAAAATAAACCATATCAAAAGATCAACTGGACCGTACCATATTTAACCGTGTTAATAATAATTTCCATGATTAAATTCTAGTGGGCCCCATCATAAGGTTTATTCCCCATCCATCCTATTCATAAGGTCACAAAGACCTGGATTTAAAGGAAAAACAAATATCATATTGGTCCAAACTTGGGAGCCCAAGGATTTTAATGGTGGACGTTTAAACCCACTGTTTTCTGTAATGTGGTCCATCTGATCCTAGATCTATCTTATTTTTAGTCTCAAGCCTTAAAATTATCTTTCAAAGCGGTTGGACGGTTTGGATGCAACACATGCATCATGGTGGGTCCCATAGGGATGGACGACATAGATAAAGTACATATTTCATGGTGCATTCCACACTGATGGAAGGTGTGGATTACAATACATAGATCAGTGGGTCCCACGTGGGGCCCACCATAACGTTCCATCCAATCCGTTAATAAGGTCACAGGGACCTGAATGAAAGGAAAAACAAATTTCATAATGACCCAAAACTTATGTGACAACAAAGGGTTTCAATGGCAGACGTTCAATCCAACACTGTTTCCTGCCGTATGGACCACCTGAGCTTGTATACGGCTGATTTTTAAAAGGGGAGGGCACATTAAAAAGGGGCCCCATCAAATGCACGGTGTTGATGTCCTCACACATCACGGTGGGGCCCACAGTTGGGGCCCGTGGTCCCTGCCCATCCGTCCATAGCGTAGAGGACGTTACTGCACCGTCCTCACAACAGCAGCAGCGTCAGCTGCTATATATTTTGTTTTTTTTTTTTAAAAATAGTTTTCTCGTGATTTTTCGCAGGTGGGGCCCGCATCCGAAGAATCCGACCCAGCCGTTGGATTTTATGGCTCAAGACAGCCTGAATAAGCCCAATATTCGATATGTTTTAGCGAATAGAAAAATCAAGGTGGGTCCTAACTGATTTGAACGGTAGAAATCACAGTTTTTTATGGTATGGCCCACTTGATTATCGAATTGGCTTCATTTTTCAGTTCAACGCCTAAAATGAGCTAAGGAATAGGATGGACAGTGTGGATTAAATCCATACATTAAGGTGGGGCCTACACGAGTGGCCCACCCCAAGTTTTAAATCAAACCGATATTTTTGTTTTCATTTCACATCCAGCATCCCTGGACATTCGACAGTTTGGGCGCACACATATTTAAGGTGGGCCCTACTCAGGTGGGCCACCAAATGGGTGGATGGTGTGGATAAGACATACATCAAGGTGGGACCCATCATCACACAAAAGAAAAAGAGTGGGAGAGAGAGAGAGAGAGGGAAAGGGACACGTATGATGGAGGGCTCCGCCACTATGAGCCCTCCCTTCCATGCATTCAATTATACATCAAGTGGGTCCCAAAACATGTGGGCCCACCAAATCAAAAATCAACGGTGGAGATTCCTCCTCCACTAAAATGAAAGGTCTAGATGACCTCATTCAAACTAGAAAGTAAATATCATGATGGGGTCCATGGAGATTGGCCCCATCATGGAATGATCATATGAATCATAGTGGGTCATCGACCACATCTAGGGTCCAAGGTGAGATCCATACCATCAATCGGTAGGCCTCACTTGACCCATCATCAAAGCATTAAATTTAGGCCTATAAAGCACCCACCGTTCGATCTTCCTGGTCTGATGGAACATCGAGCTCCTTGTGTCCCTCTTTGATGGAAGATGATGAGAAATGAAGGGTTCGGATGTTGGATCTTGGGAGAGGAAGTGGGCCACACAACACACTTTTCTCTCTTGAAATTGCTTGGACGTCCACCACTTTGTTGCTTGGAAAATGTGTTAAGAAAGAGAGAGAGAAATGGTGGTTGTGAGAGAGAGGTGATGGATGTGAGTGATGGATATGAGTTGATAGGTGTACTTGACATGTATAGGTGTGTAAGAGAGAGGGTGAGGGAGAGTTGACTTTGGGGTTGCTTTTGTACTTAACATGAGGTGATTGATTGATTGATTGAGCGATTGATTAATGGGACATGTTATAGAGATTCTCTTAGGATTGCAAACGTATGGTGTTTCTTCGAAATAAACGTGGGCCCACATCTTCTGACCTGGGTATCAGATCGGTACGCGAGTCGCGGCATTGGAACCATGACGACAGTGCGGTCGTTAAGATACAAGTCTCTGATTAAGCTAACTCAAATCTACAAGATACGACTTAGGGTCATGCACAAACGTCGATTATAGGTCGCGGGTTGCCGAAATTCGTCGGGAATGATCGCGGGAGTCAACGGAACAATACGGACTAGGATACGGGTCTTACAGTGACTCTACATAAAGATTATTTATACACGTATCGATTATGTAATGGCGACACAGATTACATGGGTGATAATAGCATGTGTAAATTTATGAAGATTTCAGATGTCAGAATTACTGTGTTTGATTGTATCACACGTTCAATTTCTAGTATAGAACATGTACCTGACCTAAAGAAAAGTCTTTTATCATTGAAAAAGTTTGATGAAGATTATTATAGTTTTTCTAGTAAAAAAAAATCAATTGAAGATTGTAAGGTATAGTTGATGGGTGATTTGTATAATTTGATCGGAGATACTGTGATTGACGATGCTATTATTACTAATGTTGTGACAAACTCTAATAAATTCTAGCATAGGAAATTAGGCCATATAAGTAAGCAATGATTAATTGTACTTCTTAATCAAAATTTTCTTCTAGGTTTAAAGTTTATTAATTTATATTTTTGTGAGTATTGCATGTTTGGAAAGCAATACAAAGCTCATTTTGCCTCAACTACTACAAAAAAGAAGGATGTTTTTAAATCTAATTCATTTTAATACTTATGAGGTTCTACTTGAATCCTTAATAAGTTTGAAGCATTTTATTTATCTTATTAACTATTTCTCTATGAAAGTATGAGTTTATATATTAAAAAGGAAGAATGGTGATTTTACTTATTTCATTAAGTTTAAAGCATTAGTTGAAAATAAAAAAGAAAAGAGAATATATATTAAGTGTTTGAGAACTGATAATAAAGGAGAAAAAAAATTAATAATTTTTTTGTAGTGCACATGGCCTTGAGAAGCACTAAATGTTTCCTCGTACTCCACAATAGAACGGAGTCATTAAACTATGAAAAGTTACTCTTATGGATTGTCGTAGGAGCATGTTAAGATCAACTAAGCTCGAGTAGCTTTTTCAAGAGGAAGCCGTTAACACAACCTATTATTTAGTAAATTGTTCTCCTATGATTGCACTAAATTGCAAAATCCCTAAAGGGATATGATTCAAAAAACCTATTAACTATTCGTTCCTTCATACTTTTGGTTGTGACAATTTTGTGTGGATTTTTAAAGAGAAAAAGATTAAGCTGAATGTATGGCTCAAAAAGTGTATTTTCTTAGTTATGTAAATGAAACAAAGGGGTATAGATGTAGAACCCTACTACCCACAAATTGGTGATTAGTAGAGATGTTATTTTTAATGAAATTCAATCTTTAAAAAAAAAAATAAGGAACTAGTAAACTTAGAGTTATGAGAGATAATTGAATTAGAATATTCAAATGCTAGCCAAATAATGTTCAAAATCAACCTACAGATTCACAAAATCAGTAAGTTGAAGATGAAGCGGATGAAGAGCATGCATATGAGATATTGGGTACTAAAACTCAAAATAATCTAATGTTAACCGAATGAAGCTACAAAACCTTTTGTTTTACTTGTTTGCGAGCAAATCTTGACAACCTAGTCTAAGGGAAGTGAACGCTGGCTTACTCAATTAAGGATTTTTTTTTACTACTTATGTTTGCATTACAAAGGAGTGTGAACCTTGTTTATATTGAGAGACATGTCAATCTGTAAATGCTAGTCAATAGAGAGCGTCCATGGATGAGGAGATGGAAGCTCTATATAAAAATAAGACTTAGAAAATAGTTGAATTACCCAAAGCGCAGAAGGCTATTGGTTGCAGATGAGTTTATAAGTTGAAAAAGAAAGATACTAATGAAAATATTAAAAGATACAAAGTCTTATTAGTGGTAAAAAAGTATGTTTAGAAATCGGTTATTGAGTTTACTGAAATTTTCTCCATAGTTATCTATTTAAGTACTACTCATATTGTTTTGAGTATGATATCAATGCTTGACTTGGAGTTTAAGCAGTTGCATGTAAAACTATTTTTCTGCCTGAGAATTTTGATAAAGAAATTTATATGACTCAACCTGAAAGCTTTATAATTTAAAGCAGACACAAAGGTATTGGTACAAACAGTTTAATTCCTTCATTGTGAACTTGAGATTTCAGAAATGTGGGCAGACCATTGTACCTATATCTGTAGCAATGGTAATGGTGGCTTCATTATTTTGTTATTATATATGGATGCCATGTTGGTTGTAGATACTAGTAGAGATATTATTACAGCCTTAAAATCTTGTTTAGCTAGGGAATTCGAAATGAAGGATTTAGGTGTCGTTAATCAAACTTTTGAGATGACCATGAAATTGCATGAAATAGGATAGAACAACACACGGAAGCTTGGTTGAGCTACAGAATAAAGGTTATGTCCTAGAGAGGGTGATTTGGACCAAATAAAATTTTCATCTTTTAAACACATTTTCCTACTCAAACTAATATGTGAATTAGACTAAGTAAGACAATTAACTCTAAAGCTCCTCAGCCAATAAAGGGTCTAATCACGTAAACTACAAATGATATGTCACTCAAGTAATTATTCTATAAATGATAGTGTACATGTGTGTTTGGGATATGCTGCCTATAAACTCCTAATATTCATTTAATCATACATACATATAATTAAATATTTAATCACATAAGGATAATTAAATAAGTGCTCAAAGACAATCTCAAACACAAGCATGTATAATGATTCGCTTTCCCTACCCCACTCTCGGCGGTTGCACTCAACCCATGAGTGTACCGGATTTCACTATCAAAGATTTTAAATCAGGTTCACCTCTAACCTTACAATCCTACACAAGGACCGGCTCACTCGGAGACTTAAGTCATTTTTTATAGGTTTACTACGAACTTCAGTTCTAATTCAAGGACCTATGTTTACTCCCACTAGAGGCTCACTCGGAGCTAACATGTACACACCCGTGTCCGGTAGCCTACACAAGGACTTTAATTTAGGTCCTACACAAGAATTTAATTGAGTTTGACAATTCAAACTCTATACTTAACTTTACACAAGGAAGGATTATACATGGACTCTTACAAATGACAACTTACTTGCCAGATTGAGCTCCTTTTATAGCGCATTCTTGGGTTGCTTGATCGATGCTCTATTGTGCTTCAATTATCTCTCCTTTACTCCCCCAATCATGATGTCGATGCTTTGCCAATACTTCAGCTCTAAGATCAACCACCTTGCATATGTTGCTCCTTTGAGGTGATCAAGGTGATAGGAGGTTGGTGAATTCTCCTACAACCAATGGGAATATTGTAATCCTAGAAAATTCATCTAGATGGGCCTTCTAGAGGATTTAGACAATGGTATACCTATAAAGGTTGGGTCTAAACTTTAGAAAATAGTATAGTTCAAGCATGTCTTCAAGGTGAAGGTTGGAATGCTCATTAGAGTGTTAATCTCAAGAAAAATTACTTAGAACTCATTGGTTTAGAGGCTTAGGATGAGGGATATGATTTCAAAGTCATATAAGCTTCTATTACACCAAAAACTCATCTGAATGCCCAAAAACGAAATGTCATATATATATAAAGTTCGAGCTCCAACGGTAAAAAAAAAGGGGCAAAAAACGGCTGTTGATGGCATCGAGCAAGTCTTCGAAGGCATCGAGAAAATTAAGTTTCCAACTGAAATGTTGCTGGATAGTTTACACACTTCTACCTGATGTCATTGAGTGGTCTTCGATGGCATCGATGAGACCCTTCGATGGGTCATTGATGCCATTAAAAAACTCAGATAAAAAAATCAATATCTACTAGACATATTTGAGTTACCTACTCGATTATATTGAGGGAATCTTCGATGTCATCGAAGACCACTCAAGGTTTGCTCGATGAGATCGAGCACTACTCGAAAGTTTGTTGTTTTGAGTATATGATTTCATAGTAGCTTTGCACCTCTTCTAGCCTAATTTATCATATTCCAATTAAGTTTCTAATGCAAGGGATGATCAATAAGGTTTATCTATAAGGTTAAGGATCATCTAAAGGTTCAAGGGTTGTTATGGGTTAAGGGCTAGGGTCACTAAGACACCTCATTTTTCAGTTCTTTGTTCCTTTATGTTTATGACATCTTGTGTCTTCAATTTTTAACTTCCAAGGGTTCAATTGACTATATGACATGTAACTCATATAATTAACAAAAAAGATGCACAAATCAACACATTAATAGATCATACTTAAAGACATAAAGAACATGAAAGTCTGAATAACTCAAAAAGGTTATATCGAAAGAGTTATGTGCAGCTTCAATATGCAAAATTCTAAACTAGTTAGTAGTCCATTTTTTTCTAGTTGTAAGTTATTTTCATATCAGTGTCCCAAGTACAAAAGCATAGAAAGTATATATGTCTCAAGTACCATATTCATCCACAATCCGGAGCCCTATGTTTGTTATGGTGTGCACTAGATCAAACATTGCATAAGCAATGGAGCATTTAGTAAATACATAGCAAACCCAAGAAAAGATCATTATACTATGTGAAGTAGATAATTCGTTACTTACTTGAAGGGTACTTTGGAGATAACTACCTATTATATTAGGAAAATTTTAGAGTTAGGTTTGTGGATGTAGATTACATAAGAAATCGTAATAGAAGAATATTCACCATGCACGGGTTATGTTCTCTTTAGTTAGTAGTGTGGTAGTTGGATGTCATGTCACGCCCCAAAAAATGGTGCCTAGGCCCCTGGCTTTACTCTTAATGTGTCTTGGGGAGATTTTTTTTTAAAAGATGATTGGTTCGATAATATCTCCTCTTAACAATGATATATGAGGACATCCAAAACAATATATCAGAACATTCAAAGTATAATATGGCATCATCCAAAGTATGATATGATACCATCAGAAATACACATTAGTTCAATTACATTGTTACATTCGAAAAAGGTGAGCTAACAGTCCGGGGGGGGGGGGGGGTGAATAGGACTATGCCAAATAAAAAGTTAAAGAGTACTGAAATAATAAATAAATCAGAAATCTCAATAGTATTAGTATTGAAAAATTGATTCAAACTTAGTTCGTTGGACAACCTTAAGCCAAAAATAAAGTTTTAGGTAGGACAACTGATTTCACGAACATTTGTAAGGATCAAGATCTCAAACCAAGCAAGACAAAAGAGTTATCTATTACAAGCATTCACTACATTTGCATAAATAAATTACAATCATTCACCACATATGCAAAAACTAAACATCCACCACAAACACCAGGAGATATAGTGGTTCGGTGTGTACACCAACTGTTCTCAAACAGCCACACCTACTCCACTCCCAATAATCACAGCCCACGTAATATTGGCATTCACTAAAAATAAGGTTTTTACCGGTTCACCTTAAAACCTTACACAATTGTGATTTTAGAAGGGCTATCACAAACAGAAACCTCACGCTGAGATTTTCTATCCATCTTAGTCAAAACCAAAACATGAGATTTTCTGGCTATCTCAATCAAAACCAAAACATGAGATTTTCTGGCTATCTCAAAGAAACTAAAAATATAGAATATAGAAATGTATTTATCTTCTTCTTGAAGACGAATCTCTTGAAGTAGCCTGTAAAACCGCTTTGTTTGAAGTAGAACGTTCAATGCCTAGTAACACAAACAAAGATTCTAGGTTCTAGATTGATTTTAAATTAATTCAAACCAAGGGCTACTTTTTTAAATTCCTTAAGATCTCAAAGAAGAGTGATTATTAAAAAGTAATTCATGAAAAGAGATCAAGGAATCAAAACAAAAGCTATATAAATAAAATATTAAAATACCTCGTAATAGCTTGAAGATAGTGGGGACTTCTCTCTTTCTAAGTGAGGGCTTTTCTTAGCTTAGATGAGTAATTTCGGATTGAGAAAATGCCTCTATTTATAGGCTGAAAAGTTGTTGCTTCGACTCGTCTAAGATCTAACCAAATTTTAAATTTTTAGTGTGACGGATAAAATAGTTCTTTGACTAATCGAAGGCCCTGCTCGGGCCGAGCAGGGCCTTTGACTAGTCAAAGGTGCTAAAAAATAGTTACTAGACTTCGAGTCGAGCAACCCTCGACTAGTCGAAGGCCCCTCTTCAACTGGTCGAGTAGTCTCCTTGACTGGTCGAAAACCATTAGAAATATTTGCTTTTGGATTTCAAATTTGGACTGGTCGAAGACTATCTTAGACTGGTCGAGCCACAACTTAGACTAGTCGAACCAAGGCTTAGACTAGTCAAACTAAAGCCTAATCAAAGTATAAAAACCCATATAAGTTTATCATTTGAAAGCACATAAGTCTAATGTCTTTCTAGGGTCAATTAATCCTGAGAAAACTGGATATTGAAGTGTAAAGCTTGAATCTTCTTCTTGAATCTTCAATAGTATACAGTTGATCTTTTACTTGAAGTGCAGTCGAAGGTGGAGTTTGATCTTCTACTAGAAGTGTAGTAGAACTTAAATTCATTTTAGTTTGAACTTTCCAACTTCATGACTAATACTTATGCTTGCACTTTCCAACTTCATTACTAGTACTTGAAGGTGAACTTTCCATCACATTATGTGAACATATCATAAGTTGTTTTGTCCCATCAAAATTTGACAAATAAGAGTGTGCTTTGTACATTATAGCACTTACAACATTCCTAGATAAAATCTAAGTAAAAAGAAGAAAATGTAATCCGCTACTAGCCAGCTACCTCGGTTAGCGACAATTCCCTAAAGGTTAAACAAAAACTAGGGTAGGCTTTATAAGCTCAGTGGATACATGTCGAATCAGGACGAATGATAGAATCACAGAAAGCATAATAATCAGAATGTATAATAAGGTAAATACATGTATCATGATACTAATCATTAGTGAGGTAGGATTATGAATGCAATGCAAGTATGAATGCAATGCTAATGAAAGTCATTTCTACCACCTCTCAATACTGTTAATTAGAATAAACAGTCAGCCATACTGGCTCAAATGGTTTATCTCTCATGCTAATATCCAACCTCGTCAGTGGGGTACCATGTACTCACCCACCTGACCCACTGGTCCAGATACTACCTGACCTCGATAGTGGGGTACCATGTACTCACCCACCTGACCCACTGGTCTAGATACTACCTGACCTCGATAGTGGGGTACCTCTGTACTTACTCACCTAGCTTGCTAGTACTGATGCTACCCGACCTCGACAATTGAGTATTTCTGTACTCACCCACATGGCCCGACGGTACTATCACTGCCTGACCTCGTCAATGGAGTGCCACGCACTCATCCACTCAGCCCGCCGGTCCTGTCACTACCTGACCTTGGCAGTGGACTACCTTTGTACCTACCATTCGACTCAACAATGAAAGTCCAAAGTGTTGGGGCAAATTGACGACAACTTATCACAAGGTTCAAAAGTCCAACTCCATAAGTCCACTATCCTCCATAGTAATGATAATGCATATGTATGAATCATCCTGATGTAATGGTTGAAATACATTCATTATATGACAAGTTTGCATATAATACTAAAATCAACATTTATCAAAATAAAAGTAAATGATATTTGGGGTCCATAATATGAGTCAACACTCAATTCACAATATCATAATTCATACGTCTACAAACATCCATCTCCGTACACTTAGGTCATTCTTAAGAAGAAGTTGTTGCATCGCACTAAACCTCTTTAACGCAAGGGCCTATTTATGTGTTGTGTAAAGATTTCTTAGTGTATTCGAACGAGACTACTGGTACACCATACTAGTATACATACCATAAGTCAAATATGCGACATTGATATACTCAGACATTAATCTTCATATGCGCATCATTAGTTCACAATTATTTAAGATATAGCTAATCTAGGCCTCCTATTAGCTATGAACATTGAGATATAAACATATATATATATATATATATATATATAATATAGCTAATCCAAAGAACGGGGCATATATATATATATATAAGATAAAAAGATAAAAACTTACAACTTATTAAAAATGGAATACAATTCAATCAACTATTTCCTTGCAACCATCATTTTTGGACAAGATCTGATAGTCCCGGATAGACAGGGTAGATATGGCCGCGTGGCGCACATGATATCTTCATGTGATGGGCTGAATATACATAAGATAGCTCATGGATGAGCAAATCTCTGAAGAAAAATGTCAAGCACGTGACTTAAAGATAAGGTCTTATAACCGTTAAGACTACATTAACATAAGAATATGTTGAAGGTTATTGACGAGATAAGAACACATTTGAAAAAGGGCAACCACAATTGAATAGACGTAACCGCTACTTTATAATTGGAAGCATGTGAGAGCACCACATAGGCAATGGTTATTCTCAATACTTCATGAGGAAGTTTATAAAAAGCAAAAGATCTCAAAAAGAGATCCACGATCAATCAACCAAACATAGCACAAGCAATTAGTCCAGCGTAACACTGTTTATCTAGTCCTTCGGGGCATCTAGCTTAGATTCTTCCACCAATCAGCAACCGTGGAACCCTTAGTCACTAGGAGTAGTCCAGTCTGTCCCTACGATCATGTCGAACTGACTTAGTGGTCTCCAGTAGCTATAATACCCTTCCATTTGCACCTGCGTGCCAGATCTAAAAGAAGGTTGTAGCTTTAAGAATCGTCTACCTACGCTCATACATTGGGTTGACAGTAAGTTATAACCCCAGCATTACTCAGACCTCACTCATGATCAACGCGCTACTCCATGAAGCACCCTGCTGCTCTCTGAAATTGCGGTTTACACCGCTGATATTGAAGAAGGAATCTGAGTTAAGGTCCTAGAGGGGGGTGAATAAGATTTTTCAATTATTTTCTCTTATTTAAAAACTTGATTGCCTAACTCAAACGATTATTCAATTTAAAGCAAGTAAGGCAATATAACTCTAATGACTTCCAAGCCAGTTAGAGGATCCAATCACAAAAGCTATTAGAGATATGCAAATATAATAACTAGCCTAGTGTTGTGTGCTTGTGTGTGGAATGTGCTTCATATCAATGAATCGCATTCATTCAATGATGTATATTACATTCAAGCATATATAAGCATGATTAAATAGATACGCAAATGACAAATCCAAACACAACATTTATAGTGGTTCGGTTATGTGCCTACTCCACTCCCAGCATCCACACTCAATCCCAGAGTACACTGAATTTCACTATGAATAGTTTTAAACAGGTTCACCAATAACCTTTACAGTCCTACATTAAGGACACAATTTATGTTGTCCACAAGAGCAAAGGTCCTACACTTAAAACCCACGTTTAAGCCCACCGGCCAAAGTCCCACACTAAGCACCTACCGTTTAAGCCCACCAACCAAGGTCTCACACAAGGCACCTACATTTAGGCCCACCGACTAAGGTCTCACACAAGGCACCTACTTTTAGGCCCACTGGCTAAGGTCCCACACTAGGAACCTAATCGAGTTTGTGGATAGCAAACTCTTAGCTCAATCCTACACAAGGAAAGAGACTAAACTTTTGAACTCTTAAAATGACACTTGTTGGATTGATTTCTTTCTTTTAGCTTGTCTCGGGTTGCTAGATCTTCGCGCTCTCGAGCCTGAATCAGCTTCTCGGTGCTCTCCCGATTGCGTAGCTTGGATTTACCTGTTGGCTTAACTTCACAATTAAGAACCTTGCATAAGATGTACCTAAAAAGGTGACCAAGGTTATGAGAGTTGCTTAAATCTCCTATCTAGGATAATGAGTGGATTTTCTAAGGGATTCAACCCATGGACGCTCTAAAGTATCAAAAAACCAAAGATATTCCCATTGGTTTGGTCTTTGTACTCTAGAGAAGGCACAAGTTCATGTTCTTCATTAAATAGGAGCTTTGAATGATCATAGGAGTGAAGGATCACAATGAAGAGAACATGAGCTTGTATGGATAGAATCTAAATGGGGCAGGATAAGCTTGGGATACACTAGAGACTCTATGATGCCTATTTCCACTAATTTTGTAAGTTTTTATAAGCCACTTTTATAGATAAAAGCTTCCAACGGATAGAAAATGGCTATAAAATGGCTAGTTTACAGTGCTACCGAAGTTATCTTCGGTATCACCAAACTTGCTTCGGTGGTACCGAATTAATTCCTCAAGCTGCTGATCAAAATAAGTCCTTTTTGGTGATAATGATTTTTGTTCATCGGTGGCAGTCGGTATCACCGACTTATCCAGTCGATGATACCAAATTATAGTTTTGATATTGTTGGACAGTTTTGAGCACCTTCGGTAACACCGAAGGTGCCATTCGATGATACCTTCTTCCTACCGAAAGTGAACAGATTTTCCTATTTGTTCTTTTAATCATTCAACAACTTGGGATATGCATAAGCCAATACTATAATATATAAAATATGGACTTGGGATTGGCTTAGAATAGATGACCTAAGTAGGTATTCCTATTTGGGTTGGGATCATCTATTTGCAAGGTTAAGATCATATAAGCAGTTCTTTATCTTCAATGTGGCTTTGATGCTTCTGATCCAGTTGCATCGTCGGTCTTCACTTGCCAAGAACTCATCCGACTATAAGACACAACTAGTCACGTAATTGATAAACATGGGTGCAAATAAGTGTACTAATAATCTCATTCTTTATCAATTGCGTGACAAAACTAATCTAACCTACGACTGTGTCATGGTCCATACCAATGACATACCAAAACAAAAGGAATTATATATATCAAACATATAGATTTACAACTCAAGACTTAACATGTAATACAAAATCATGCTACTCCCCCTTAGTGTTTACCAAGAATAACCTATAATAAGGGAAACAAACAATTTTTGCAAGAAATAACATTATTTTGGTGGGTAGGTTTCTTCTTTCCTTTTTTGTCAGTTATTAGCAAAGAGTTTACCAAGAAATATTCTAATAACACATGAGAATTGATAATCCAAAGGGTAAGAGAATAGAACAGTCAGATCATATGATGATATGGGCATAAAGATCATCATCCATACAGTAAAATATATCATCATGATCAATCAAACCATCTGTTAGATAGAAAGGATAATCATAAGAAGAATATCTAACAGAATTTATCAAAATTACTACCCCAAGATTAGGTAGATTTAACAATTATCCAAAAGATAATTAAAAAAAAAAAAAAAACTAGGCCCTTAAGGGCATACCACAACAAACAAAAGAAAATCCAGATTAGCATATAACCTAATTGATTATCAAAATATTAGGCTGTAAAGGTTAAGTGTGAGGCAAGCCATGAAAACATCCATCTATATAGACTAGTCTTAACTGCACAAACATAAAGGCAGAAGATTAAAGAGGACTGGACTCCAAAGCATCGATGGAGTCAGCTTGGCAACACGAGAGATGGGTTGCAATGCATTGCACTGTTCGTTGGATAGACGCAACCATTCTTTCTAGCCAAGACTAGCGTTCATTGAGTTCCTGCCGCTGCTCGACGAGATGAGCGAAAGTGACCTCTAATGAGGCAAAGGAAGTAGGAGGTGCAGCCGTAGCCTCTTCTGGGCACACAGGAACTTCTTCTGGAGCTTCCTCTTCATCGGCATGAGCACTCGGTCCTTGTCCAGAGGCAAGTTGCATTCAGATAAGGCTAATAGTGGTGAATCGGGGGGGCTTTAAGAACTGTGCCCTACTCTCCCTTTATGCCGAATAGGTTTGCTAACCGACAGATCAACCTACCAAACGGTATCGCACCAGAATTGGACTCAAAGGCACACGAGTTGATCATAGATCATGGCAGGGAGACACATTGGCTCACCCGTTCCGAGTTTGTATAAGGTTTTGACCATAAATGGCGTAAGCTCGGTGGTGTTACCGCCTTGAGGATAGACATTGGCAACAAATATAACATGGAGGATGCAGTAATCATGAGCCATCTCAGTCGTTCGGAGAGCATTTCCCTTGTTCCACTTGGCATTGCGACCATTGCATAGAAACTCAGTCCAAACAATTCGCTTTTCACCGGCTGTCATATCGAGTTCAGATGCTAGGTCATTGCAAAAGAGAGATTTTGATGAGAGAGGCTATCCTAGCTGGAGTGACTTGATAGGTTTTCCCTCGATAGTTGACAACAAAGACCAGAGAGTCATGGTCATCTGGTTGTGTACAATGAGACATGAATGCCTTGACGAGGTTTACATCAACATCCCCTCCAAATGACAGAATCGGGTCCCAATTGCGATTGTGAAGGATATCGCATACATTGTAAGATTGAAGATATGAAATGTCAATAGTCCATTCACAAATAATTTTTTAGGTGGCAAAACGGGCCGCGATGGGACTCGGTGGAGGAGAGGGTTCTTGCCGATGTTGGGTATGTTGATGAATACTCCGACCTCTCTTTACAGCACATTGTTTTGTCTTTGTTCTAGGGGTCTCACCCTTATCGTGCTTCTTTTTCATGCGACCTTCTATTGGAGGTGTATACTCTTGGTCATCCATGGAAGAGAAGGAAGGAAAATGACAAAAATGGAGGAAAGGGGAGGAAGACAACTACCACAAAATATGAGAAATGAAAGGATTTACCTAGGAAGTACTGTTGAAATGGTTAAGTCGGTAGCAAAAAACCTCCACTCGAAGTCCAGGGAGAGCAAGAAAGCAAAATAGGACAAAAATGGACTGTTTTGGGTCTGACTCTTATAAACATCCCTGCTCGATTTTGGTATCACCGAAAGTTAGTTTGGTGTTACCGAAGTTCCCTCAAAAGTGAATTTTTCACTATATCCAAAAATGTACAAGTATATATATTACTCATTTGAGTTTGTACATTCAAAAAGGTATCAAAATGGATAACATATATGTTCAAAATGTGAATGGAACTTCAAGGATCAAAATTCAATATACATATATGTTCAAAAAGAAACTTTGAGGCCGAGATTCCTCAGATTTGGCAGTTAGTGCAAATGGGCTATTTGGTTATATTTATATCGCACGTATCCCGACAAATTTTTGAAGATTTCCAAATCTGTTGGCATCTAACAGTTTTGTTAATATATCAGCTGAGTCGTTGTTCGGTAGGCACATGTTCCAGTATAATGATGTTTTCTTCGACAAGTTCACGAATGAAGTGATATCATATGTCTATGTGCTTTGTGCGAGAATATTGGACTGGATTTTTTGAAATATTGATGGCACTCATGTTGTCACAAAAAAAGTGTCATTATAGATTGTGTAATACCATAATCCAACAACATTTGCTTCATCCATAGAAGTTGTGCGCAACAACTACCTATTGCAATGTATTCGGCTTCAGCAGTGGATAATGACATTGAATTTTACTTTTTGTTATGTCATGATACAAGACAGTTACCAACATAAAAACAGTCTCCTCTGGTTGATTTGCGATCATCAATGCTCCCAGCCCAGTTGGCATTTAAATACCCAGCAATAATGGTAGATGTCTCAAAGGGGTACCATAAGCCGTAGTCAGTAATCTCAGCCACAAACTGTATGATCCTTTTTACCGCGGATAAATGTGATTCTTTAGGATTGGCCTGAAATCTAGCGCATGAACCAATGCTAAACAAGATATCTGGCCGACTCGTGGTTAGGTAAAGCAAGTTGCCGATCATACTGCGATACAAGTGTTAATCTACACTCTTCCCATGGATATCTTTAGAAAGTTTAAGAGTGGTGCACATGGGAGTATTATAAGTGCGGCTAGAATCAAGTCCAAATCTTTTTATTAGATCCTTTGCATACTTGGACTAGCATATGAATATTCCATTAGCCATTTATTTCACTTGTAATCCCAGAAAGAAGTTCTGTTCACCAGCCATGCTCATCTCAAATTCAGATTTCATCAATTCAGCGAATTCATGAGCTGCATCTTCACAAGTGGATCCAAAAACAATATCATCCACATAAATTTAGGCAATGAGCAAGATATTCCCAGTCTTTTACGTAAATAGCGTCTTATCAACACTCCCCTTGCAAAAATTATGGTCGAGCAGAAATTGCGTTAAGCAATCTTACCATACTAGAGGAGCTTGCTTTAGATCATAAAGCGCTTTACTCAATTTGTATACATGTTGAGGGTATTTAGGATCCAGAAATCCCTTTGGTTGTTCTACGTACACTTCTTCCTCAAGTACACCATTGAAAAAGGCGCTCTTAACGTCCATTTGGAACAGTTTAAATTTTAACGCACACACATTAGACAAGAGAATTCGTATGGACTCTAGGCGAGCTACAGGGGCAAACGTCTCATCAAAATCTATGCCCTCAATTTGTGAGTAGTCTTATGCCACGAGTCTAGCCTTGTTCCTTACTACATTACCAGATTCATCAGATTTGTTTTTGAAAATCCATTTGGTTCCAATGATATTTGTATCATGTGGCCTGGGAACTAGCTGCCACCCCTCATTCCTTTATCATGTGACCTGGGAACTAGCTGCCGCACCTCATTCCTTTTAAATTGATGAAGCTCATCTTGCATAGCTGCTATCCAAAATTCATCTTGGAGACCTTTTATGACATTTTTAGGCTTGATTTTTTAGGTGAAGCACAGATGACTAACAATGTCCTCAAGTTGGCGTCGAGTTTTCACACCATTAGTAGGATCTCCAATGATATGATTGATGGGGTAGTCCTTAATGAAGAGCAGGTTATTCAACGATTGAGGTTCAAGAGGTGTAGTGACTTTGTTATTTGATTTGCCCATTATAAACGTGTCTACTTCATCCTCTATATCAATTTCAGGATTATTTTCATCGTGTGGTTGGTCATTAACAACCACATTGACTGATTCTTGAATAGTTAGTGTCCTCAAATTGTATATTCTATAAGCATGACTGTTAGTAGAATATCCAAGGAAAATACCTTCGTCGCTTTTAGAGTCAAACTTGCCTAGATGTTCTCTATCTTTAAGAATATAGTATTTACTACCAAAGACAAGGAAAATATTTTACACTAGGTTGTTTTCCACTCCACAATTCATATGGAGTCTTGTTCAGTCCTGCCCTAAGATATACTCTATTAATTATGTAGCAAGCTGTGTTGACGGCTTCGGCATAGAAACTTTTAGCCATGTTTTTACTACTTAGCATTATTGAGCCCATTTCCTATAATACCCTGTTTTTCCTTTCAACCACTCTATTCTGTTGTGGTGTCTTTGGAGCTGAGAATTCATGTCGAATTCCATTCTTATCACAATTTGATTCGAATCGATCATTCTCAAACTCTCCTCCGTGATCACTCCTGATTCGATTTATGAAATACCCTTTTTCATTTTGAATCCTTTTTGCCAACTTCTAGAATTCTTCAAATGCATCGAATTTTTCCCGAAGAAAGGCAACCCAAGTGAATCTTGAATAATCATCCACTACTACCAAAAAATATCTCTTTTTCTCATGGCTCTCAACTTTAGTAGATCCCACTAGATCCATGTGCAATAGGTCAGGAGGTTTGGAAGTTGCTACGGTAGTTGTCTTTTTGCGTCCAACGTTTATCTGTTTGCCTTTTAGACAATCACCGCACACAATTTTCTCCTTTTTCCTGATTTTAGGGAGACCTTTTACCAAATTTCTTGAGCTTAACTTCGTCAAATTTCGATAGTGGACATGCCCAAGTCTTTGGTGCCACAGCTTAGATTCATTATTTAAGGTGATGTGGCATTCTGTGAATGGGACACTTTCTCCACTACTTTCAATTACATAGCAGTTGTCACTTATGTGAAGACCTTTCATAACAAGTTTACCTATGTGATTTGAGATCTTGCACACATTTTTGGAGAAGGTTACATAATGCTCTTTGTCACAAATTTGGGATATGCTTAGGAGATTGTGTTTCAGTCCCTCTACACAAAGAACATCTTTAATCTTGGGCAAGCCAGGCCCAATTACTGTCCCTCATTCAACAATCTTGTCCAAGCTTCCATCACCAAAAGTGACTGACCCACCATCAAATTCTGGATACTCACAAAAATGGGTCTGATCACCTGTCATATGTCTGGAGCATCCACTATCAAGATACCACTTAGAACTACTGTCTTCCTTAAGTGTAATGTGAATTACAAGATAGTTGTTCTTGTTCTTTGCAACCCATTTGGTGATAGTTTTCTTGGGAGATGTCACTTTATCTTCATTTTGGAGTTGTTTGGATTTTTTAGGTATTTGTGCCAGATTTCTTAGTTTCATTAGTTCCCTAGTTTTTTTTTTTTATTATTCAGTTGATCCACTTGATTCAATAGCTCCACCATCCTTTCAGTTATTTTGGGTGGAGTAGGATATTTTCTTCCTTCATATGATGTACGTTTTGAAGGACTATTAGTTTTTTAGACTAATCTTCCTACTGGTTTAGATTTTTCTAAATCCAATCTTAGTTTGTGGTTTTCATTTTTAAGTTCTTCATTTTCTGATTCTAAAAGTTTGATCTGTTTATTTAGTTTTTAACTTTCAGATTTAAGGAATATGGAAGTTCTTTCAAGCTTGTCATTTTCAATATGATATTGCTGAAGATCATTTATCGTTTGTGTGTTAATTTTTTATGTTTTATCTAGATCTTTTTTGCAATTGTTTATTTTTATTTTCTGAAATGCCAAGTTTTATGAGAATATTGATGCTATGTATGTAGAGTTGATCATAAGCATCATGTATACTTTCTTTTTCATCTTCTTCTTTTTCCTCATTGATTTGATATTCAATTATTTCTTCGGTATCCGTATCTTCCATTTTTGTCAAGATCTCCCTCAAGTTGTTAAACCCTTCAAGAAGAACCTACTCTGATACCAATTGAAATTGCGATTTACACTGCTGATACTGAAGAAGGAATCTAAAGTTAAGGTCCTAGAGGGGGGTGAATAGGACTTTTCAATTATTTCCTCTTATTTAAAAACTTGATTGCCTAACTCAAACGATTATTCAATTTAAAGCAAGTAAGGCAATATAACTCTAATGGCTTCCAAGCCAATTAGAGGATCCAATCACAAAGGCTATTAGAGATATGCAGATATAATAACTAGCCTAGTGTTGTATGCTTATGTGTGGAATGTGCTTCCTATCAATGAATCACATTCATTCAATCATGTATATTACATTCAAGCATATATAAGCATGATTAAACAGACACGCAAATTACAAATCTAAACATAAGCATTTATAGTGGTTCGGCTACGTGCCTACTCCACTCCCGACATCCACACTCAATCCCAGAGAGCACCAGATTTCACTATCAATGGTTTTAAACAAGTTCACCAATAACCTTTACAGTCCTATACTAAGGACACAATTTATGCTCTCCACAAGAGCAAAGATCCTACACCTAAAACCCACGTTTAGGCCCATCGGCTAAGGTCCCATACTAGGCACCTACCGTTTAGGCCCACCGGCCAAGGTCCCACACTAAGAACTTAATCGAGTTTGTGGATAGCAAACTCTTAGCCTCAATCCTACCTGAGGAAAGAGACTAAACTTTTGAACTCGTAAAATGACACTTGCTTGTCAGATTGAGTTCTCTCTTATAGCTTGTCTCGGGTTGCTAAATCTTCGCGCTCTTGAGCGTGAATCAGCTTCTCGGTGCTCCCCCGATCGTGTAGCTTGGATTTACCTGTTGGCTCAACTTCACGATCAAGAACCTTGCATAAGATGTACCTAAAAAGGTGACTAAGGTTATGGGAGTTGGTTGAATCTCCTATTTAGGATAATGAGTGGATTTCCTAAGGGATTCAACCTATGGACACTCTAGAGTATCAAAGAACCAAGGATATTCCTATTGGTTTGGTCTTTGTACTCTAGAGAAGGCACGAGTTCATGTTCTTCATTAAATAGGAGCTTTGAATGCTCATAGGAGTGAAGGATCACAATGAAGAAAACATGAACTCGTATGGAGAGAGTTTAAATGAGCTAGGATAAGCTTGGGATACACTAGAGACTCTATGATGCTTATTTTCACTAATTTTACAAGTTTCTACAAGCCGCTTTTATAAATAAAAGCTTCTAACGGATAGAAAACAGCTATAAAATGGCTAGTTTACGATGCTACCAAAGTCATCTTCGATATCACCAAACTTGCTTTGGTGATACCGAAATACCATTCAGTAGTACCGAATTAATTCCTCGAGTTGCTGATCAAAATAAGTCCCTTTCAGTGACATCGATTTTTGTTCATTGGTGGCAGTCGGTGTCACCGAATTATCCAGTCGGTGATACCGAATTGTAGTCTTAATGTTGCTGGACAGTTTCGAGCACCTTGGTAACACCGAAGGTATCTTCGGTGATACCAAAGGTGCCATTCGGTGACACCTTTTTCCTACCAAAAGTAGACAGATTTTTCCATTTGTTCTTTTAATCATTCAACAACTTAGGATATGCATAAGCCAACACTATAGGATATAAAATATGGACTTGAAATTAGCTTAGAATAGATGACCTAAGTAGGTATTCCTATTTGGGTTGGGATCATCTATTTGCAAGGTTAAGATCCCAGAAGCAGTTCTTTGTCTTCAATGTGGCTTTAATGCTTCTGATCCAGTTGTGTCACCGGTCTTCACTTGCCAAGAACTCATCCAACTATAAGACATAACTAGTCACGTAATTGACAAACATGGGTGCAAATAAGTGCACTAACACTCTCAGCCAGGTTGGTAATCTTGTTTTAGTGGTAAGTTTTGCCCTTCCGCATCCATCTTTCGACTTATTTCTACTCAATCAAACAATTGTTGTACCTTCGAAAGTCCTTGATTCCCAAGGCAAAAAAAGAACTCAGTAGAATAATATCTTCAATCTCCGCAAATAGCCTAATATATCACACTCGACAGTTGGTTGAATAGAGAGCTGGTTGCATTTCCAACCAAGCATTGCTCTATCCCGATGCCAGGGGTCAGTGGTTTCGGTTTGAATCGGACCCAATCGGTTCTAGCATGCCCACAAATCTCACATGCGTACCGGGTGGCCGAATTCCAGAGCAACACCATTTTTAGCATGCTCGGTGGGACAGGTGTGTGATTATTAATTGAGCAATTTGATAAAATGAGTCATCGATCCACCAGAAATAGTGGTAACGTCGACGAACAAGAAGCTCATTTGGGCTTAGAAGCATTCCAAATGCAGGCATATATGATTCTATGATACAATTTACCATTCAAATTATACTTGGTCTCTTCTATTTCTAAAGTTTCAATTGGCTTTCATTTTATGTTTTAAAATTGGTGGGGGCTTTAACAATTATTTTTTAAAAATTATTTTTAGTGATTTCTTACTTCTCAATAGGTCGAAACACCAGATTGATGTATGACTTACCTGTAATATTTTTATGGATGGTTACAATCATGTTGACTTATGTATTATGGAACAATGTTTAGAAATCAAAGCATCTTCTTTCGTTGGTCTACGATATTAGAGACCGCTTTTCCACTATCATTCCACATTCAAGAAAGGTAACAAGAAAATAAATTATTAAGGGCTTGTTTGGATGCCTATAAGTTGGGTTAGTGGGAAGTGACTTGTAGGGAAGTCACTTACAAGTGTTGTTTAGGGAAGGAAATTCACATGTAAGTCAGTTACAACCTATAAGTCACTTACAAGCAAAACTACTAGGAAACTTCCAAGGGTTGGGGGTGAGAAGTCACTTCCCTATGACTGATAGGCCAATGGTCTGATTTTTTGAAATGAGGAGAAGAGGGGAAAAATGCACCTCCATTGTAGCAAAGCTCCAACCATTAAAGATGCTCTCTCTCTCTCTCTCTCTCACATGGCATTATGCACCTCCCTCTCTCCCTCTCCGCAATGGTGTTGTCCGGCTCCCCGTCTGTCCCTCTGCAATTAGGGTTGTTGTGTGCCCATCTCTCTTCCCCTGTCTCCTTTGCATGCAATTAGGCTTGGGATTTTTTTCCCTTTTATTGGATTAGACCGATACAGTTAGGCTGTGACAATATGGCCACCGTAATGTGTTTTTTTCTAATATATCTACGCCATCCATCAGTTTTGCCAGCTCATTTTAGGACCCAAGCCCAAACATGAAGTACATCCAAATATCAGGTGGGTTGCACCACAAGAAATAACGGTGATTGAATGTCCACAATTAAAACTTCTTAGGGCCCATTTTAATGCTTATTTGTTATCCAACCTGTTGCTAAGGCCACACATACCTGGATGAAGGTAAAACATAAATATCAGCTTGATCCAAAACTTCTATGGCTCACAAGAAGTTTTATTGCTGAGCATTCAATTACCATTGTCTTATGTAGGGTGGCCCACCCGAGATTTAGATCTACCTTAAAATGAGCTGACAAAACTGATGGACGGCGTGGATCTCGAACTTGGCCTTCTTTCTTATAGCCATTGGTTTTCCAATTTATAGATGATATGTTTAGGAGCATATCATCGAAGGAGTTGCTTACAACCATAAGCAATCAACGATGGTCCCTCCAAATGGATGCTTTAAATTTTTGATTGGGCCTATTATTTTCATAAGCAATCTTTATTATCCATTGTTTTAGCAATTTTTGGGCTATTGACCGGATGGTTGCAACAATTTAACTGATCTGATTTTCTGATTTTTACTTGGTCGTTTATTATTTATGAGTTGAACTTAATACAAACGTCCGGATCAATTGATTGGAGCGTCCATGTATCCTTACGTAACCTTTTGTTTTTGAAGTAATTGATATTGTATCCTTTTACATGCTTTTTACATGACACTATCTGAGTGGGGCCCATCAGGTCGATGGTTTGGATTAGGGAGCCATGAATTCTAGTTGTAACATCAGGACATTATTCATTTGAACTCTAGTATACATGGCCCTATCTGATGAGTTGCATATGTTTATTTACAAACAACCAATTGGATGGCTGGGATCATTTATATTGCAGACGTTGGTCATGATGATGGATCAGATGATCAACTTCGCCCACCGTAATGGACGACATGGATATACCATACATATATCAAGATGGGCCCCACGGTCCAGTCTATCAAAGTGGACCATTGTTCTTTATTTTTTTAAAAAAATATATATTTAATTATTTTAATGCATCTAGATTGTGTATTTTCTAGGCTCACTGTTTTCTTAGTATTATTATTATGCGGGCCATAACATGTTATGTGAAACAAATGGACACATATTTCTAGGTATTGGAATATCTATGTGATGGGGCGTGATTGGGCCCACCAGATGGATGGCTGTCATATTTTTGTAGATATGCCAAGGTGTAAGGGAATTGCAGGGCTACACTACACCATGTACAAATAAAATATCAAAAATGCCCCACCATGGATTAAGCTAAGAATTGGCTTAAATATTCCTCTTAGTGGGCTTAACAAAATGAAATATTTGGTGCCAAGAAACGATTCCCTACTCCAAGCTTTGCTTAGTTGTAAATATACAGCTTCTTACATGCAAATAACTTACATCTACTCAAACACAAAAGCCAATTTACCCGTAACTGACTTACAGCTTACATTCAAATAGTATCACCTATAAGTCAAGTACTTGTAAGTCACTTACAACTTATAGAACTTACAAGCATCCGAACAGGCCTTAAAGGACCCTTGTATTTTTTTAAGGAAAACCTTTTGAAAGACAAAAAATAAAAATAAAAAACTAAAGGAATATGAATCCTTTACCACGATCATGACATGGTATAACTATAACTTGACGCAGATTGATGGCAAAAGGAAGATTAATGAGTTTTAAATGAAAAAAAAAAAAAATCTAATTTATTTATAATTTTCATTTTTTGTAATTTTTTAACGAAAATATAAAAAATCTTATGATAACAAAAATATAAATATAATTTTCATTTTCATTTTTTACACATTGTGTTTCCTTCAATTGCTATGCACAACCAAAAACACCTACCATGTATTAGCAGCTGGCAAGATTTTAGTCTCATGAATGATATTTGGCTCAATTTCCGTCGTTCCTGTGATGTGTGTATGTCGGGCGCGTAAAGCCAAATGCAGCTCAAATTGTACTGAACGCCTTGTGACCCAGATGCCGAAATAGACCAATTAAGACTAGATCTATGAAGATCGACAACTTATCCAGCCATTAATTTCGAAGAATCACACAATTGGCAAAGGGGATGGGTCGTCCTTCTAATAAGTTCTTTTTACTTTCAGAGGAAGGAGTTACAATAAAGTGCGTAATAGCTTGCACTGTTCACCAATAAGGTAATATAACTTAAAAGAAATAAATTAGGCCGAAGTTAATAAAATTAATAATGTAAATATAACTACAATTTGTGGAAAAGTTAAATAAAAAGGATATCTAACGACAATCTATACGTTGTCTGGTAGAATATCAGGCTTTCTACCAGGCTTTGTAGGCAAGGACTTGGAGCACGAAAGCTGGATTGCATGCTTAATTGCGAGACGGTCGTAGTAGACGATAATCCGTTCGTCGTGCAGCTAGGCTTCATTATACGAGACAATCATGGTTCACGGGAAGAATGGTCGTCTATTCATTTCTCGGTTGGCTTCATAATAAGGGAGTCGTTGAAGACAACTGGCTGTTCATTATGTGGGTCTGGATTCCATAGCAAGACGGCCAATGGCAAGTGGATCTTCCACAATCCATTCGTCACACGACTCTGCTTTTTCGTGAGATAGTCATTGAAAACGACAGTCTGTTTGTTAACTTGCATGGCTAAGCTTCGAGGGTGAGTCTATTGTGGTTTAGACGACCGATCGTTCGTTACTCAACCACGTACTTTGTGGCAAGAAGTTTAGAAGGGTAACAACATGTTCGTCGCTTTGAGTCCTCACTCCGTGGCAAGGTGGTTATGGGAACAACTATCCGTTTGTTGCTTGAAACTCACTCTATAGGCAAGGTTGTCATGATTCGACCACCTACCGTCACTCTGTATTGGCTTCGTAGAGAGACAACCATAGTTAAACAGTGGTATGTTTGTCAATCTCACCGAACTTTGTTGCCAGATGGTCAACAAAATCCCTAGGGTCAGCAAGATGGCCCTAGTGGCCATCCATTCGAGATTTAGAGATCTTCTTAGGTCCAATGATGTAAACATGTGACATAGGGTGGCAAGCTAATTAGTTTTAATCTAATCAATATGAGCCCGTTTGCAACATGGTGCTGGTTATTAGAGGAAGAGTTATATTGAATAATAATGATGATAAGTCTCCATGGCGGACGAAGGATAAGCAGTGCGGCGCTAAAAGAGTAGTATTGTGTTGTATTGGAGTGATGTGGGTCCCGATCTCTTCTTTCTCTAGTGAATTTATAAAAGTGTAAAACGGTTTGTTGGAGACTCGTATTGGAATTGACCTCCATGATCTTCTCTAGATTAATTGGTCAATTAGCATACGTGTCGTTTATATATACTTCTAACTCAAGACAAGTCTTCTTGATTTTCCTATAATCAGTCAATTGTTTGGCAAGTGTGGCTATATTTCTATCTTGAAATGTGTCTTTGTGAGCTTCACATAATCAACTTGCTTCTAAGCATGCACGGCCAGTTATGTTCTATCATGTGTCATTTTTTATTACCACCTTAGCTAATCATGCAATTTAAAGCATTCCACTTATATGTGTAGCCCCTTGTGTTCTGCCATATATCATGAGAAGGATCACCACTAGCTAAAAGTGTGGCTATGAATGTCCCCTCCGGGCCATTATAGAGCCTATGGCTCTCTTGTTTTATCACGTGTCTTGTAACAGCTTTTACTCAAGCTTGTGAAACATCTCCTGTTAACTGCCTTCCATGTGCTTCACAATCTCCTCCTGCCAATTGAGCCGGCTGTAAGGATCTCGTCTTGATATTACATACGATGGTGCCGCCACGTATCAGCTTACTAGCCGTTGGATATGAAATGGTCAGATCGGATGTAAACACTTTGATGTGGGCCACCCATTCTATGGGGCCACCATCAATGTTAATTGTCCATCATGTGGAGCCCACCTTCAATGTCCATTGCCCATCATGTGGAGCCCACCTTTGATGTAGACCATCCAAAGTGTGGGCCCACCTTCGATGTGGGGCATCTATCATGCAGGGCAACCTTTAATATAGATGGACTATTATGTGGAGAGATAAGAGAGATTAGAAAAGTATAATTTTAAAAAGCAAGAATTTTTAAGTGTCAAGTTACATTTAAAATAATGCTTATGCAACTAACTAAACATTATATATATATATATATATATATATATATATATATATATAGAGAGAGAGAGAGAGAGAGAGAGAGAGAGAGAGAACTTCACTTTCTACCCAACGCCCCAATAGAACTCAGCCACGGTAATTACTAAATTAGGGCATGTTTGGGTACCCCCTAAGTAACTTCTTTTTTTACTTATAGCAGAAAAAAATGTGTGTGTGTGTGTGTGTGTGTGTATAGACACACACACATTTTTTTTTCTGCTACAAGTAAAAAAAGAAGTTACTTAGGGGGTACCCAAACATGCCCTAATTGAGTAATTACCGTGGCTGAGTTCTATTGGGGCGTTGGGTAGAAAGTGAAGTTCTATCTTGGACTGGTTGTCTAGGACAGAGAGCCTGTTCTTAGTTTGGTAGGCCAATTTTTTCATAGAAATAAAGGAAAAATGTAAAGCTTATCATAGCTTCTTCCCACTTATTGAGGATGGCTTGTTCCAATAGAAATTAAAAGGTGTAGAAGTTGCATACTACAGCGAAAAACATGAAACCCACATGTGACAAGTGAACATGCCCAAGGTGTCATCTATTTGCCAAAGTTCCATCTTTAACCTCCCCACATGTGCCAACTTCAATTTCCTATTCCTTAGTCCAGTGTTTGATATGCATCATCCTGGACAAGTTGTCCAGAATGGCCTGTCAGGGATAGAACATTTCTTGCTACTAAAAATGTACTACTGTTTTTTAAGTTTTCATAAGCTTTGGTCACCTGGGAAAATCTCTCTAACACTATCATCAGACAATGAATTGCTATTGTTGTGACTTGTGCTTGTTGTTTTCTATGCTTGTATTAACAGGAAATGGAAACGTTTAGCTCAGTACTTGTGGAAATAGGCAAGTGTTTGTGGATTCCTATTAAGAAACACGGGGGCTATCTTACTCATTTCCACGGCAATGCTACAGATTTGAAAGAAAAAGCAGACAATCTTGAGGCGAGGAGAAATGATAAGAAAAAAGAGGTAAGCATGGGATGTTCCATTGGAGAAATAGAAACCCAAGAAGTCGCATTGTGGCTGAGTCGAGCTTCTGACTACATAGAAGAAGCAAAATATCTAGAGCGGAGAGTGGGAGAAAACAAGAGATGGCTATGCTGTCCAAATCTGAGCTGGCGCTATAGAATAAGGAAGCAAGTAAAAGAGACGGCAGAGGTCATTGCTAAGCACCATGAGCAAGGGAAATTTGATAGGGTGACAATGGCACCGCTTATCCCATCAGTCGTAAACCAGCGAAATCTATTGAACAAGGATCTAGCATTGGAAGAATCGGTTGAAAATATAGTCATAAGAGAGACCACCCCACCAGTTGTAAAATATACAGCTCAACTGACAGAGGATCTACCATCAGTAAAGCTAGCAATGAAGAAAGTAATGGCTGCTTTAGATGATAAAAAAACCAAAATAATTGGTGTGTGGGGCATGGCAGGAATTGGTAAAACTACCCTTGTGAAAATTTTGAACAATCGAATGTATGGGACGCAACATTTTAATAAAGTCATAATGTTAACTGTCCCTAAAGAGGGGGACCTAATCAAACGGGTCCAGGACAACATTGCAAATAGATTGGGGTTCACTCTAAGGAATGAATACTTGCGCACAAGTAAGCTAAGGGATGCATTGAAGGAGGAGAAGAAGTTCCTTATCATCTTGGATGATTTATGGGAACATCTTGACTTGGACGATGTAGGAATTCCCCGTGACGATGACCTTGAAGATTGTAAGATCATACTCACCACAAGAAATGTAGCTGTTTGCAGGAAAATGGGAACCGATGTTAACATCAAAGTAGAAGCTCTCTTGAATGATGAATCATGGAAACTGTTCAGAGAGAAAGCGGGTGATGTTGTTGATGACCCTACTGTGCATACGACAGCAAAGGATGTTCTCAAAGAATGCGGTGGCCTTCCTCTAGCGATTACAACACTTGGAAGGGCACTAAGGGGTATAACAGAACTTGATGTGTGGGAAAATACACTGGAACAGCTGAAGAAGGCTTCACCAAGCGACATCGAAGACATGGAGGACAAAGTGTATAGGCCTATCAAATTAAGCATCGACTCTTTGCGATCTGAGTTGAGACCGGGCTTCTTCTTTTGCTGCTTGTTTCCTGAAGGCTGTATTATTGATGTCGATTTGATCATCAGATATTGGAAGGGCGAAGGCTTTCTTGATGATGTTGGAAGTTTAGATGAAACATTTAAGAGAGGGCGCTCTTGGGTTGAAGAAATAAAATCTTCCTGCTTGTTATTAGATTGGGGGAAAGGGCATGTGAAGATGCACGACATAGTTAGGGATGTGGCCATTTGGATTGCATCAAGAGATCATGAGTATAGATCTTTGGTGAGGGCTGGATTGGAATTGAAGGATTTGTCCCAAGTGCAGAAGTGGCATGGATACAAGAGGATTTCTCTCATGAATAGTGGTATCACGGAACTGCCAAAAGGTGCATATTGCACTCAACTGCTAACATTGATGATGCAAAAAAATGAGGGCTTGAACGAAATACCAGACTGGTTTTTTGAAAAGACAAAAGCCCTTCGAGTTTTGGATCTAAGTAACACTGCTATTAGCAATCTACCATCATCCCTGTCAAAGCAGATGACACTACGGGTGCTTTGTCTAAGAAGTTGCAAGTTTGTGACAAAGAGATCCCTAGCCGGAATTGAGGGACTTAAGCAGCTTGAAATCCTCGATCTTTCTCATAACATTTTATTACAAGAGTTGCCGAAAGAAATTAGAGAACTGGTAAAACTACGGAGCTTGAACTTGAATCATACGCAAAAACTCAGAATCATACACCACGAGGTTATATCCAGGTTGACTAGCTTGGAGGAACTAAAGATGAAGAACAGCTTCAGATGGTCAGGGATCCAAGAAGATGCAAGCAACAGCAGTGGCAAGAACAAGGCTACCTTGGCTGAGGTGTTATCCTTGACAAAGTTATCTTGTTTATTCCTCGAAATTGAGTATCAGAAGCCTTTCCCCGCGGAGTACAATGTTCAGCTCCAACGTTGGCCAGATAAGAAATTTAACCTTCACATACACCAGCCATCATATCCACTAGATTATGACCGCACCACTAGCAAGATAGACATTGAAGGTTGTGGATCGTTGGTGGGATGGGTACGGAAGCTTTGTCCACATCCCACAATCTTAAAACTAGCCTCATGCAATGGACCAAGAACCCTCGGTAGGGGCGGAGGACTCGAAAGTTTGCAATCTCTCTCAATATACAGCTGCAATGACATGGAATGTGTTTTGCAAATGGAAGAGGCCACAGCTACATGCCTTGAGAACCTAAGGCATTTGGATGTTTCCTCTTGTCCTAAACTGAATCATCTAGTCCCATACTTTCTATTACAAAGAATGGCGAATCTAACGAATGCCAAGGTGCAGCAATGTGAAGGAATGGAGCATGTAATTGGTGGACTACCCGAAATGGTGCTACCAGACGATGACATGCTCCCCAATCTCCAAACCATGATACTTGATACTCTACCAAAAATGAAGAGTATTTGGGAAATAAAGTTGGTGTTAGCACTCCCAAACCTTACTTCTTTGGAGCTTTATGAGTGTCATGGCTTGAAGAAGAGTGTTTTATCATCAGTACAGATAAAAACCGGGCTCCCCAATCTTGTGGAGCTCACCATACATGATTGCTGTGGTGTAGAGGAGATAATATCAGAGGTGGTGGATAATGAGGGTCTCTTTCCTGAACTCCGAGTGCTGATATTAAGCCACCTGCCAAAATTGGTGCGTATATGTGGAGGAAGAGGAGGAGAGGCGGCTTCCCCATTGCAACTAGAATGGCATTCATTGGAAAAGATTAAAGTGCATCAGTGTCCCAAGCTTAAGAAGCTATTGCCTCTACAAGGCGGGTCCCTAGCTGTGCAGTCGCTGGAAGAGATTGTGGGAGACAGAGAGTGGTGGGAAGGCTTAGATTGGGATGCAGACAACACCATCAAGTCCCATTTCCAATGCCTGTTTACAGAGCTAAGGTAATATGATTTACATGATTTATTTTTATTTTTTAGCTACAATCATTGTCCTGTATCTGTATTTACATTATGTTTCCATGAAGCGGATTGCGTACTGAGTAACTCAGTATGCTATAGCATGCTGATTAAACTTTGTGGGGCCTACCGTGATGTATGTGTCTAACCCACACAGTCCATCTGTTTTACCACCTTGTTTTAGGGATGAGCCTAAAATTGACACATATCCAAAACTCAAGCAGGCCACACCACAGGAAACAGTGGAGATAATGACACCCACCATTGAAACCTTCCTTTTTTGTCCAGACAGGTGAGAGCACACTACTTGTAACTTTCTTGCTCAGAAAATTAAAACTTTATAGGCTTTTGGGAGGGGACCATACAAAGAGAATAGACCCCACTTATCATAAGGGACACCAGAAACAATGCATAACCAAAAAATAAGCCAATCAAGCCAATGTCTAAAAAGAGCCACAGCCCCAACCACCCAAGAAACAAGGGCCCATGCAACAAACCAGCTCCAAGGCAAACTAGGCAGGGGCATGCCTCTTTCTCACCACGCCCAGCCTTGTGCCATCCAAGAAAGCCATTCCCAAGATCTCTCTTGGAAGATCCTCTTTACATCTGAACAGACGATTTGGGGCCCCACTGCTCCCTAGCCTAGCAAGATCATATGCCACTATTTCCCCTTCTCTCAAATTGATCTCTGATTTCAAGCGATGAATGACCCCAGTTTGTACCTAATCGACCAAGGGAACGGGGCCAGGTGCGTAAAGATAGCTTCTGTCACTATCCAGGAGTAAGACTCAACGATGATATAATTCAGGCCAAAGACTCCACACATCCTTAACCGTTAAGAAATGCCTGAACTTCAGCAACTGTGTTGGAGACCCTACCATTTGAATTGTGGAAGGTAAAGATGATTTTGCCCAAACTATCCTTGCATACACCACCCCCTCCACCTTCTCCAGGATATCCTGAGAAGACCCATCAACATTCAGTTTCAACCAGACTGGTCCATCTCACTACCTCAAAATTCATCCCAATCCCTCTTGTGCCACGGAGATGCAAAATCCCCAACCCTATTTCTTCTGAAAGGCGTAAACCAGGAAAACAACCCCCAACTGATCTGAGGCACCCAGATATCATAGAGATAACACTGTCCGCTGAGTTCACCTTGCCTTCTAATCTTTTGGGGTTGTTTAGATGCCAGTAAATGGTTTTAAGTGGTGAATGATTCTCTGTGTTTGGATAGCCGGTAAATGAAATCACAGATGTTTGCCCGTAAATGAAATGGGGCTGAAAGCTGTAAATGATTTGTAGCCTGTAAATCATTTACATGCATTTTTCAGCATCCAAACACAGGCTGTAAATGATTTACTTGTAAATCATTTACAATTAGCCCCATTTACAGGCATCAAAATGAGCCCCACGATCCGCTCCAACCATAACTCCCACAGGATAAAGCATTTAGTAAAGCCTCTAAGCATTAGAAATCTAGAGGATTTACCTGCTTTGCAGGACCAACGTCGGATCCTTCGATGAATGGACTGGCTTTTAATTAATTTCATTTCAAACAAACTAGCAAAGAAATTCCATACCTGGGAATTAGCAAGAAGGTGATGGTAGAGTAGGTGGTCTAGGTCCACCTGATGATCAGGGATCAAAATGGAGCTGCCCAGCATTACTGACCCTTGCTGCATCATTACATTGCCTACTGTTGCACCCAGATAAGTTCCCTGCTTCTCATGAAACCCTTCCACAATGCCATTCATACCACCACTAGCATACAGCCCATGACCAGAGGGAGCAGACAATGGATTGGCATTGCATTGATTTCCAGCAACATGTTCAGTCCAAGAGTCACCAAGACACCCATGAACAGCTACATATTGATTATGACCAGCAAAGGCAGACAGCAGACGATTAGAACACTGATTTCCAGCTACATTGACTTCCAAGGAATCACCAGGATACCCAAAAAAAGTTAAGACCTAGCCAGGACTAGCAAGAGCAGATACTACTTTGATGCAGGACAATTAACCACTTGCTTTAAAAGCTCAAACTGATAGAGCACGACGAATCAAGCCCCACATCCCATGAGTTAGGACCTGGGCCGAACCCCCTCGTGAGCCCTACTTCTGATGTAGAGCGGGTTGTGGATAATTTCATAGCCAAGATGGACCAAAAAAGGCCTGATCGGAGACGAAGGTGATCCGGACTGTCAGAACCTAAAACGGATGTATCTCACAAACCAGAATGAGTTATCTGACGGGCCATTTATGATTTTGGGGTAGGACGAGCTACTTTAGCCACCCAACCCCGCTATGCCAGGTTTCACACCGAATTTGCGAAATACCATCAGATCAATGGTCAAATTCCTGTTTTAATTTCGTTTTTACTATTTATAGTAAGTTTTAGTTTGAGTATAGCTCTTCATCCATTGGGCTTTAGGAGCTGCGCTGTTCAGCCAAATAGGACACTTACTATTTTTGGCCGAAAACCATGCGCACTAGTAGGAATCACGACTATCTATAAATAGTAAGTTTACTATTTATAGTAAGTCATGATTTCTAAGAGTTTTAATTATATTTTAATTCTTAAACTTCTTCCAATGGTTTATGTTATTATTATTATTTAAGAGGTTATAAGCTCATTTTTCATCATCAATCAAATTATTACGAATTTTATTAGAATTATTTCTATTTGTTTATCTCTCCTCGTGGATTCGAGGTATCTCTCTGGGGAGTCCGGAGAAGTTCCGTGGATTCGGAACAGTTATCCCTCTGAGGAATATTGAGCTCGACCTCTACACGTCCTCCCCTACGTCAACTTCACACGGGTTCCGCTTCACATGAGCCACCTGCCTTGAATGTGCCCACAACCCCATTCAAGCCCAGTGTGAAAATGCCTCTTCATTAACGCAAAACACTGTTCTCCAGCTACATCCCATCCAGTTTATTACCAGGACACCCACAAACTACAGGGGAGAAGGAATCTCTTCATCTATCACCATGCCCACCTGGGAATCAATAAAGCCATGGCTGGGGAGGTGGTCAAGATCATCCACGTGATGAACAGATAACAGAACTGGACTGTCCGGCTATCAACCGAGCCACCCAAAGAAGCTCCCTGACTCCCACTCCAACACTAGCAGACGCCGCGATCTCTGCCATACAATCAGCAACAGCGGAGTAAGAAAAGGTTGATACCTGACCTAATTGAGGATCTCGCCGGTTCATCTGCACCGATTCAACCAGAGATTGAACTGCTGACACCAAAACACCACAGTCATTAGCAAAATCTTTCACCATCTGCCCTTTTACATCCTCCGAAGCAGAATATCCTTCCAACATCTGTTTTTACATCTTATTTTAGAATGTAATTCTAAATCATAAGAAAATCCATATATCAGTTATACCATACCAATGGAAACAGTGAAGAATAATCATTAAAAACTTTTTACGGGCCACAAAAGTTTTGGATTAATATCATATTTCTATTTTCCATTCATCCAGATCTTCTTGACTGACAAAAATCTTACGATGGGCCCTTTGGATTTTTTAATGGTGAGGCACTCAATTACCACTGTTTCTTCTAGTGTGGTCCACCTGAGATTTGGATCTGCATAATTTTTGTCACCCAATTCTAGAACGAAATGGAAAAACGGATGGACGGCATTGATATATAATACATCATCAAGGTGGGCCCTAAGGTAGGGTTAACACCCACTAAGCTGTAACTCGGGTAAACGGATTGGCTACTGACCCTACCACTAGGCAATGGCTAGTGGTCGGTGCTCTGTGGGCCCCACCATGATGTATGTGTTTCATCCATGCCGTCCACCCATTCTTCAAGATCATTTTATGGTATTAGCCCAAAAATGAGGTAGATCCAAATCTAAAGTGGACCGCACAGTGTTGATTGAACGACCACCATTAAAAACTTCTTGGGGCCACAAGTTTTGAATCAAGCTGATATGTATTTTTTACCTTTATCCAAGTCTGTATGACCTAATCAACAGGTTAGATGTCAAATAACCATTACAGTGGGCCCTAGGAGGTTTTTAATGGTGGACATTCAATCACTATTATTTTCCCATAGTGTGGTCCACCTGATATTTATATCTACCTCATTTTTTGGGATCAAGCACTAAAATTATCTTTCAAAATGGATGGACGGCATGGATAAAACACATACATCATCGTGGGGTCCTCACGTTTCAACAGAATGCGCACTGTTTCCTCTGGTGTGGCCCACTTCACATATGGATATACTTCAATTTTGGGTTCATGTACTAAAATGATCTGATAAAATGGATGGACGGTGTGGATAAGACATACATCACTGTGGGCCCCATTGACTTTACTCAGTGCGCTATAGAGTTTACTGGGTACGCAAAAGCCTCTGTGCATCCACGTACAGGCACATGTTCCAACTGGAGCACGTGTGCGAGATTTGAGCTCTCCATCAGGTAGGCCACGATCTTTTGATCTTATTGCCGACAATCAGGCCATTCCACTCCTCGTGTGCTCTACACTGAATAAGCCGGAAGGCAATTTGTTTTAGCTGCTCCTTTTTTGACTTTTTTTAAAAAATATGGTCCACATGGCCTGATTTTCTAACTAGATTTTTGCATTCATACTTGCAGAGTCGGATCGAATCAACAGAAGAGAGGTTGGTGGAGAACTTGAACCGGATTGAGAAGGGGGAAGGGTTGGATTGGAATGGAGATGCCACCATATCAAGTCCCATTTCCAACCTTTGTTTAGAGCATGGTAATGTGTTTGGAGTAATGCTCCATGCTCTCAGAGCGCACTGTAAGTTATAATGCTACTTAGACAGTCCAACACACATAAGGGTACTGTGCAAACATCACAACATTCCAAGAAATGTTAATCATTTGACTATAATACATATTTTTGCAGGGAAAACATTTTCTGGAAGAACAGCACTAGCTTGACCAGGCCTAGTCACATGGGGGCATGCCTACAACTAAAAGAGCACCACCTGAGAGAAAGGTCAATGTGGTCGGAATAATAAAATTCAGGTACGCCACATCATATGATAGGTGACGTTTTGTACGGGCCTTGTATATAATAGATGCAAGATCCCAAAGAACACGACTAAAAATGAGCCAAAATCAGCCACCTCTTGCATGCCGTGCAATCATGAGAAAAAAATAGAATCATTAAACCATCATCGATCAAATTTACAAATTAAATCAACACTCGTCATTCATCACATAAATACAAGAAAAGAATATGCAATGGGAAAAAATAGGCTTAGATCGCCAAAAATCAATCCATCCTTTATTTTACACCATTAGTGACATGGTGAAATTAAAATGATCAGATCTCTCAAGCTGAAAGTCCATTTGTACTTAAATTATTTTTCTAATCGATCCTCCTCTAGAGAACCATATATCATTTGGATGGTCCAAATATCAAACAAACATTGACCATATCACTGAAAATTTTCAGGACCGCTCTAATATCACTTGTTAAATTTCTAGTTAAAACATAACAGAAAAAATGAGTCTTTAAAATCTAGTTCAATATGTTGAGTTGAGGATCCCTGTTGCAATAATTTTAGATTTCACACTTAATCTTAATCACATAATTGAATGGGAAGTTATTTCTATTGATGTTGACAATGCTATTGTACTTTAATCTTCGGCACTTCCTTCCTTTCTAAAAACCCGACATGGACTATAAATTTTCTTTTCCGTGTGGGTAAAGGCATTGAAACTTATATTTATAGAAAAGATGTTTGAAGTAGTTTTACTTATCACAACTACTCATTTACCGGGATTCTCCACACCATAGGAGTTCATGTCTTTGTAAGAGTTCATGTTTCATTAAAATACTCTAAAGTCCATGTCTATCTAAACTATTTTGAATACCTAGTAAAGTCCATGCCTGCCACCCCTTATGTATTTGGACTGATCACAAATCTCTATGCTCAGTCCAAACACCCAACGATCAATAAATTTGATTAGACTCAACCATTGATCGTGGAGGCCCGCCTAATAAAAATCTTACATAGTACATCAAAAACCTCTTTTATATTTCTCAAAATAGAGAGAGAGAGAGAGAGAGAGAGAGAGAGAGAGAGAGAGTATGAAAAAGTCGGAAGGGTAAAGGAGATGCAGTAGAAAGCACCACACGAAAATCACTTTGAAAATACTGTCAGAATAATCTTAAACTTTGATTCATGGATATTTATTTTCTGAATTCTTATATAGTTGGTTTTTTATTCCTTTATTTTATTACAACTGTCCAACACATGATCCCCGTCAATTAGCTAATCAAATTAGTTTACGTTCGGGTTTATCATCCATCTAACACTTAGTTCATAATTGGAACGGTTTGGTTTGAATTAGAATGGGATATGAACAATACCTTAGTGCATCACTGTCAACCATCATGATATTTTTATTGAGTATGAAGCATTTTCTTTATATACCTCATATAACGTTTGAACAATAACTAAGGGGTTCTTTGATTTTTCCAATTATGTCATAAATACTTGCAAATAGCTCATTATTGTCTCTTACCATTGTTTGCCCCGGGAAGGAATTATTGCCTTGAAACCTGTGTTAATCATCTCCCCTGAAACAAGGAATTCCACGTGTCTCTATACCGATAGAAACCATGAAGCCCACTCATATCCATGCCAGCTCATTTTAGGCTAATTCAAAGTTCAAGCAGACCACACCACATGAAATAATGGTTTGAACGGACCTCCACTGTTGAAAGCTAAAACCTTTATTGTGCCCACACTAATTTTTATTTGTCATCCAACCTGTTCATAAGGTTATACTGACATGGATAGAGGTTAAACACAAATAATAGCTTGATCCAAAACTCCAATGCCCCCAAGAAGTTATCAACAATAGGTGTCTATTTCCCCCTGTTTGTTGTGGTATGGTTCACTTGAGCTTTGGATCTGTCTTATTTTTGGGCTCATGCCTTCAAATCGTGGCAGAGCGGATGGACAGCAAGGGTATGACATATATACATCACGGTCTGCTCTGCAATTTTTCCACCCAAAACATCATACGTCCTGTATTTTTGTCTTGAGCTCAGGAGTTGTCATGTCAACCGTGGATTAGTTATATAAGTAATGACGACTCATTCATATTGTATTTACAACGCAAAAGGAAAAACAAACTACCTAAACGTGAAAGAGAGATTGGCACATGGAGTGAACACATTCCACATCTTAGCTCTCGGCATTGTAATGCAGGACAATTAGCCACATGATTTAAAAGTTTAAACTAATGAAGCATGGTGAATTAATCTCTTTATCTCATAGCCCAAGTCCCAAATTCATAAGTTAAATTCTCGGCTGAACTCTCCTCGTGGGCCCAAATTCATGGGTTTTACCCTCTCGTGGGCTTTAAATCCATGAGTTCCACCTTACATGAGTCACCCGCCTCACATAGGCCCCAAATCTATGGGTTACGCGGATCGCCCATCCCGAGTGTATCCCTGCATCCCATAGACCAACCCACTCGAGCCCAATGTAAAAATGCCCCCGCATTACACTGCATGGATACATATACAACAAGACATACAACATGTCCCGACGTAATTCATTTGTGCAAAGATCCAGGGTTCCTAGCAAGCAAGCCCTGCTTTTGATGTCATGGCTCGTACCTGGGATGAAATAAGATCTAGCCAATGAGGATCACCTGACAAGGTAGTCAACCATACGTGACTTGTTTTCCACATGTGAGGCAAGTGAACTTTCTTTCACAAATGAAATTTAGCATAATTGTCTAAGGAGAAAAGAGAGGCTTACCAGGGCTGAAAGTCGAGTGCGTTGGGTCAGGTTGGTGCTCAACCCTAACCCAACCCAAGGTTCCTATACCTCAACCCTAACCCAACCCAACCTCAGGTTGGTAATTCTTAACCCAAGCAGGCTCGGTCGAGTTGGTTGGGTATAAGTGCTAATATTTTCGTTATTACATTAGTTTATTATATTTCAATATAATATAGGATTTACTTTTTGTATCTATGATTTTATTAATTATATATGTGATTATTCGTTATAAAGAACTTCATTTTTTTCTTTAAAAAAACAAGCTAAAATATAGGACACCTACTCCTTTAAAAGTCATGTAGCATAGCACACAATCTATTCGGGGGAGAGAAATCCGGCATATCTTGTTACCTTGAGTCTTTGAAAATGACGTGGACAAATGAGACCCGACATCACTAGTGTGCCTTCGACACAAATGATCCACACTCAATTATAATTTATAAGGGTTCGGGTTGGGTCGGGCAACCCGAGACCTCAACCCAAGCCCAACCCAAGTTTTATCGGGTTGGTGTTTGTATAGCCCAAGCTTGAGATCGGACCCGATATATCCTGCCCGAGCCCAACCCAATGTCGGGTCGGTCACAGGTCGGTCGGGTTGAACCCGCCCAACTTTCAACCCTAAGGCTTACGGCGTGTTTGGGTGCCCGCCCGTAATTGGATGATTAATCTTAACTCCAAACGACCGGTTCCTGATGATTTTACAGGTAACGTATAATCCCTCCAGGATGGTCACGTTGGACAGTTTGGATCTCTCATCGTATGTGCCAGGACTCGTGCATTTTCAAAACGTTTCCAACTAACCTCGGGGGAAAACAGGGGAGCTGCTGTCCGTCTATGTTGGCCTGCCCGAGATACCATAGAGCGTGAAAGTAGAATAATAAAAGCAGATTAGGCTGTCAATGGCCTGGCTAGCCTGGCGGGGCTAGCCTGCCTTGGTCCGAGTCGGGCTTAAAATTCAGGCCCTCTCTCAAATCGGGCCAGGTCTGGTCCGTCTAGAACAACCCATCAACCTGATCCTATTAGGACTTGCAAGTGCAATTTTGTCATATAGACAATATGCAAGAAATCATTATTCACGCCTCATGTTACTCAAACAACCCACAACCCTCATCTCCACCTTTATCTTTATGCTCCAATCAAATAAGCCCTTGGGCTGGGCTCAGTCCCAACATAAACTCTTCTGTCTGGCTCTGGGCTGAACTATTTTGGCTCATCATGGGCCTGATCCGGGTTTATGCCTATCTTGGCAAATGCTGCCAGGCTGGGACAGATCTTGGACGGGTCATAACCCAGTCTGTTGATGCCCTAAAAACAGGGTGTCACCCAAACAGGCCCTTAACCTTTCTAATTTTACATTATTAGTATGTCACCGGCTACTTTGAAAAATTAGAGCATGGAGGAGAATCTTACCCCATTAATAACGCAATTGCCAAGGAACCACGTACTCCAAAACGGATTTTAATTAATGGATTTAAATTAGAATATATATATATATATATATATATATATATATATATACGAAAACGCTCACCTGCGAACCAGTTCGTACCTCTTACATACGAACTTTTTTGAGAACCCATCATACGTGATGTGGATCTAAAATCTGAACCGTTCATGTGAAGAAGCACCTCGTGAAACCCCCCAGGGCCAAGTTTTAGTTTGATCTAGAGCTTTGATAGGCCATGAAAAAATTACAACAATTTCCTTCCTTGATTTGCATTTCTCTTTGCTATGGCCCACCAGAATTTTAGATTAGGGTGAAAATTTGTCACATGGGGTTTCATGGGATTCCGCATCACATGGACCGTTCAGATTAGACACCCATGACACGTGTGCAAAGGTGCGCACGTGCGTAGGTGCGCAGGGGAGCATGACTATATATATATATATATATATATATATATATATATATATATATATATATAGAGAGAGAGAGAGAGAGAGAGAGAGAGAGAGAGAGAGAGAGAGATGGGAAATGATAATTGTTTTATTTTGTCATGTTCCACCAAAATTTTGGATTAGGATAAAAGTTGAGATTAGGAGGTTTTACGGGGTGCTGGGATGGTTATACAATGATAGATGAGTTTTGAAAAACTTCTCGCGAGTTTTTGTGAGATGGGTACATAGGTGGGTGGGTGTGTGTGTATATATATATATATATATATATAGTGGGATGTTATTTTTACCATACAACCTATTTATAAGGTCATGTAGACGTGACGAAGTGAAAACACAAATACCAGCTTATCCGAAACTTCTCCAACTCCCAAGAATTTTTTAAGGGTGGAAGTTCAATCCCCACTTTGTGGTCCACTTAAGCCTTGAACCCGCTTCATTTTTTGGTTCGCATATTAAAATTATCAAAAAAAGACGTTTAACAATGTGGATAAAACACTAACAACATTGTGGGCCCCACAAAGCCCTACCGGGACATATTACTGTCCGATCGTAGGTAGGACGCAATCCGCATCCATATATATATATATATATACTACGAGGTCGACCTCATGGTAATTTCTCATGAGGCCGAGTTGTGTGGGCCCCACCAAGTGATTTATATAATTTAGGTATGTCTTTACATGGTTTTAGATGGTATGGCCCACCTGAGTTCCATATATGGTTGATTTTTGAGATATCAGATAAACTAAAGGGGACCATCAAATGCATGGTGTTGATGTCTGACGCACATCATGGTGGGGTCCACACAGCTTGACCTCATGGGAAGTTCTCATGAGATCGACCTCATATTACCATTTCTATATATAATGTTATAAGAAAACATGTAACAACTTTGGTTCATATTAGTTAACAATTATATTTTTACTCATTAAAAAAAAAATGTAAATAAAATCAAATGAACTCATTTTTAAATGACACCTAAATTGGCCTTAAAGTACTTAAATAGAAAATATAAGGAATATTTATCAGAAGTATGTCAAGAGTTGCAAACTCAAAAAGACTTCAATTTTTTTAGCTCCGCTAAGTCCACATGTATGTACAATAAAAGCTCATGCATATGCTACACATTTGCTTGGCATGGCATGATTAGGGTAGTACATCGAGTCGAGCTGGCCTCAGCTCAACTCGGCTTGAACAGTGGCTGACCTTAGCTCGAACTTGGCTCGGCTCGGTCCTCAAGCCTGACTGGCCACCTCAGCTTGGTTCGGTCAGTAGCTCGGGCCAACTCGGGCCAAGTTCGAGCCAAGTTCACCATCGAGGCATTTCCACAAACACCTGAACTATAACTTCAAAATTCCACTGTTTTATAAACAAGAGCAATGATTTTACATGTATTTTCTCAAACTCCTTTTAAGCAACATAAAAACCCAAAAAAAAAAAGGTAGTTGTTTCATGTACATACCTTCCTTGCCACCAGCCAAACCTTCCTTACCACTTGCCACCAGCCACATTTCGTTGAGGCATTTTATCAAACAGTTGGTGAGCAACATCAATGGCAAAGTAACTGAGTCACCCAACTAGTTGGATTCGAGCTGGATTTGATATGAGTCGAGCCGAGCTGGGGCCTGCTCGAACTCATTTTCGAGCTCAACAAACAGCTCGAACTCAGCTTCGAACCGAGTCGAGCTAGCTCGGTTCGTGCACACCCCTAGGCATGATAAATCCAAGATATGATCCATCCATCAGAATGGTACCACTATATTGATGCCATAATCCAAGAATCAGATTGATCCACTCGCCAGGTGAACCACAGTTTGCAAAACAAATGCACGGCTGAGAAAACTCGTCTGAGTCGACTCGGACTAGGTCTGACCCATTCCAGGACCGCCCATGTCACCTACCACACTACTGATTTGGACGAGTCAGGCTGAATGAACCCTGGCTCAGCTTGCTATTGAAGGAGTCAGTCCGGGTCACCGAGTCTAGTTGACCATCGTGGTATAATATGATATACAAAAAGGCTAGTGGCAGGATGAGAACCTGCCCTTGACAGGGTTTTGGGGCTCCATGAATTAAAGACAAACGTAGACAGACGTTAGAAAATAGTAGCACTTAAATGGCACGATTTTAGAGGCACATTTAGAAATGTCTCCAAGCGCCCCCCTCGCCGTTTTAGCAGACCTACACAAAGTGAGGTTTGCTAGCCCCACAGGCACCTTTGCATGGAAACCATCTAATGCGTCCCACCAGGAAGACGACGACGGCCAACAATCAGCCTAAATGGACCACTTCGACGTGAAAAAAAAAGGTTTTTTTTTTTCTTTTTTTTTTCTTTTTTTTTTTAAAGACTAAAGAAAAATTGGCAAGTGATCCACACACAACATAAGAGTGTGGTCCACCTGATGAGTGGACTGGGTTGATTTTCAAACATGGCCAACTGGTCTCTGGAGCTGGTGGCTTGGAGTGGATATATTATAACCCTGGATTTGGTGAAGTTTCTTTTAAAAATTTACAGTGTTTCAATATCTAAAGCTCAAATTTTAATCTTGAATTTGACGGTCCAATCTATGAACATAAGAAATGATATTATTTCTGGACTCCTCACAGAGACTTCTCGAATCTACGAGGAAAGAAAGCAGAAAATAGAAATAAATTCTAATAAATTCGAAATTGATTGATGAATAATTGATAATTGCCTAATGTGTCTCCTTCCACTATTAATATAGAAAAATAAATAAATTAAAATTCGTAATTATCAAAAATAGCAAAATTCTAATTCTAATAAAAATCCTAATTCTAATAAAACTCTTCTAAGGCTTAATTTCTAAAAATAAAAATTACAAATAAACTTTCTTTAGAAGAGTCCTAGTATAACTAAAATTTATTTCTAAAAGGAAAGAAAATCTAAAGCTCTAAAAATATTTAAAAAATCGGAATTACTAAAATTAGTAAAATTTTCCTAAAAATTCGTTTTTGAGCAAAAATTCATTTTTGAGCTGAAAGCGCGCCTTTTTTGACGAAACGGACAGATGCGACCCACAACGTGGGTCGGTTCACCTCAGATAGCCCATTTCAGTAAAGATTGATAGGTTGTGCGTCCCACAACGATATTCGGATCAAAATTTATAATCAATTAATGGTCCACCTTCTTTTAATCCAACCATGCTAGGAACGTGTCTGTGACAGTCAATATCTAAAGCTCAAATTTTAATCTTGAATTTGACGGTCCAATCTATGAACATAAGAAATGATATTATTTCAGGTTTGGATCTTTTGTATTAGCATGGTTTTATGATAATATATGGGGACATACGATATCATGTGGCAAGCCATAAGCCCTCATTAGTTGAGATGGTGGGACCCACACATGTATGGGATGGTCCCTTCACTAAAACAGCCGGTTCCATCCTTCGTATGGTAACCTGTGTACATCTCTTTATTGCACTAAAAACAAGCCTAGATGTTAGCACCACTAAAATATCACTGAAAAAATAGGTGAAAGGCCCTGGCTCAAACAAGAAGACAAGGCGTTCCCGGCTTAGCCTCTTTTTTTATTATTTTTTCGTTTTTTATTTTTTTATTTCTACACACGCGCACACACGCATACATACGCGCACACACGCACACAGTGGGATTTCACCACCCGCTTAGACTCAAAAACAAGCGCTGACCGGGGAGGCTACCGGCCCCATGAGCCCAGCCTAGCTTCAGACCAAGCTTGAACTTACTAGCTCGGCCTGTGGCTAAGCTTCTCACACGAGGGATGTGATGAGGGATCACCATCTTTCTCATGGGATATCTACTCCGAATCCAAGGAGCTCCTCCTCAAGAAGCTTCCTTGAATCAAGGAGAAATAAAAGTAGAAATAATTTTAATAAATTGATTGATAATAAAAAAATAAAATTATAATCTTTTAAATAATGAGCTCAAACCTTAGACTCAAATACCCTAACAACGTGACTTACTATAAATACTAAACTTACTATTTATAGACGGTTGGCATTCGGACATGGATTGCGTTCTACCCCCGCCCGGAATGTAATCCATTTGGGCAGGGCTCTGTGGGGCCCACTGTGATGTAAATGTTTTATCCACGCCATTAATCATTTTTCTCAAATAATTATAAGGTATTATCAAAATAATGAGGCAAGTATAGTTCTTAAGTGGACCACAAAGTGGGGATTTAATGTTCACCATTAAAATTTTCTTGGAAGCTAGAGAAGTTTCAAATCAACCTGATATATGTTTTTTCACTTCATCCACGTCTACATGACCTTAGTAATAGGTTGGATGGTAGAAAAACATCATTGTGGCCCTTAGAAAGGTTTCAACGGTGGGTGTCATTATCGCCGCAGCTTCCTTTGGTGTCGTCCAGTGGAGCTGTGGACCTGCTTAATTTCTTTCATAACATCTTAAAATGATCTGAAAAAAATGATTAACGGCGTGGATAAAACACTTACATCACAGTTGACCTCACAGAGCCCTGCCCAGACGGTAATCCGTATGGGCTGGGGTAGGACGCAATCTACATCCTTGTCATCCATACTAGAGTTTTTGGTTTTTGCCTAAAAATAGAAGTTTCCAATTTAGCCTTACCACATTAATCTCCTAGCTTTTCTAAGCCCTTTTTATGTCAGGCACAACTCCTCCAACTCAAAGATCAAAAGTTATATTCCAAATAAAAATTACTATTTAGAGTAAAAACAAAAATAAAATGGACTTTGACCATCTATCTAATGGAATCTCGCAAATTTAGTGTGGGCAACTTAGTATAGTCAGGTTGGTTGGCTAAAATAGTTTCTCATACTTTGAAATCATATACGATATGTCAAAAAACTCGTCCTAATCTGCGAGGTACTACTGTTTTAAAGTTTCGATGGTCTGGATCATTTCCATCTCCGATCAGTCCTTCTCTAGTCTACATTTGCCATGAAAGTATCTTCAGCCCGCTCTACACCAGCTTCGGCCTAGCATGCATTAACCTGTCAATTCTCAGGTTAGGCATGATCTTGAATCATTTTAGCCTAACCTGCGCGGCTTCAAGTGTGCATGTGTTCTATTCTACGCATATGCCATTCTAACTTCGTATCACCGTTGGACAACACATGGATCTAGTGCGGCCAACGGGATTAGGAACATTTAAAGTGAGAAGTAGAGATTTGATCAATTTTTGGGCCGGGTTTAAACAGTTTTTTTCAAGTTCAGGCTTGAGTGGCTCTGGGCCATGGGCCTTTTTGGGGCTACTCCAAGCCTCAAATCTAACCAATTGACACCCCTGACTGAAATCTCTGGTTAAAGCATAGGTTACCGGAAAACACTACTATTACAAGATCACATTAGGTCGAACGTGGATTAGCTGCAACCATGGATCCAGTCAGGTGGGTGTGACCCTAACTGTAGGACTCACCTTGATGTATGCATTGTATATCCCACATTGTCCATCCATTTTGTTAGCTTATTTTAGAGCATGGTCTCAATAATAAAACATATACAAACATAAGGTGGACCACAAGGTAAGGATTGAATTCCCACTATTAAAAGCTTCTTGAGGCCACCAAAGTTTTGGATGAAACTCATATTTGTGTTTTCTCTTCATTTTGGCCTGTGTGACCTTATCAACAGGTTGGATGGCAACATTATTATGAATCCTAAGAAGTTTTTAATGGCAGTTGCTCAATGGCAATTGTTTTCTATGGTGTCATCTTTACTAGATTTGTATTTGCTTTATTTTTGGGACATATGCTAGAATGAGGTGGCAAAATGGATGGACAACATGAATATATAATGCATATATTAAGGTGGGCCCCACAATAGGGTCACACCCACTTAGCTGGATTAGAGGTTGTAGCTAATCCGTCTCTCATCAGATTAAGGACCAACACCAAGATAAAAATATCTTGTGCATGCATGCCTTTGCAATGTGTCGGGCGTTGGATCCACAATAAAAATAAAAAATAAAAATATTTTCAAATAAACTAATAATCTTACCCTCATAACTATTAACTATGGGTCTCACACCTCACACTTATTCACGATGTAAAGGAGCGCTACCGGCTACAATTATCTTCTGCTAATCTCAACCATTGATTCTTTTGGTTGCTAGGATCATGAAATAGTGTGCTTCTTCGAGTACCTCCCATCACATTTTGGCTCAGCTTCATGGCCAAGATGGATCAGAAAAGGCCCGGTCGATGACAGAAGTGATCTGGACCATCGGACATTAGATCGGACGTATCTCATAATCCGGAATGAGTTATCTGACATAAAATATATGATTTTGGGGTAGAACGAGCTACTTTAGCCAACCAACCCGTCGGGTTGCGCAGCCCGGAATTGCGAAAAACCCCTGGATCGACGGTCGTTTCCCTGTTTTAATTTCATTTTTACTATAAATAGTAAGTTTTAGTTTGATTATAACTCTTCATCCGTCAGGCTTTAAGAGTTGCGCCCAACATGAAAAGAGCTTAAAATAATTAGGAGAACGGTTTGGTGAAGCCAAATAGGACACTTACTATTTTTGGCCAAAAACCTTGCGCACTAGTAGACATCACGGCTGTCTATAAATAGTAAATTTACTATTTATAGTAAGTCATGAATTCTAAGAGTTTTAGTTGTAGTTTGATTCTAATTTCTTTCCCATTGGTTGGTACCCCTATTTAAAGGGTTGTGAACACGTTTTTATTTATTCATTAATCAATTTCGATTTTATTAGAATTTATTTCTATTTTCTGCTTTCTTTCCTTGTGGATTCTGTGAGGAGTCCAGAGAAGTTCCGTGGATTCGGAATAGTTATCCTCTTGAGGAAGACGGTGCTCGACCTCACGTCCTCCTCTGCGTCACCTGCCCAGATGGATTAGCGTCCCGGCGAGGATTTGGATCACCAAAAGGTTCACCATTCATGGCCAGTGTTTTGGCCAAGCAATTTCTGTATTTCCTCCAAAAGATCCTCACACGTAGAAATCTAGCACACATGCATAAGGTTCCAACTGCTCATCAAGTAATCCAGGCCGTTTAGTGACATGCATCAGGAATCAAGCTGATCTCATCATCAAGTGGACCCCACAAGTACATACAATTTATTCCAATGGTTAATTTCTATTAACCATTCATTTGTTTTGTACACACGCAGTCCACCTTGATCATCTCACGTTGATTTTTTAGACATGTCATCTGAATAGTTGGGCTCGTCTGATGAGTGACTCTGATCTTAAACACATGTGCCTTGCTCTCACGTGCGAGGTGAGTACACTTACAAAGTAAGTCTAAATTTGACTCGTACAAGAACGGTCAAAACTCAATATCTGAAAAAATCCTAATCAACTCAAAAATTCCTAGTCGTGACTTGTGCCATATAACTTCCCGAGAACGGATTCAGTGCTTCCGCATGCACGGCATTGTCGTCTCTTCATGTCATTTGTGCACACGTGTCATGAATGTCTGAGATCTAGACTGTCAGTTTTGAATTTCTAATATTTCATGGGCAATGCTCAAAATATCATAGTCATCGGACGGTCCATCTAATGGTGGCAGATAATCAAACACTAAAGGACAAAAATCATTAACGGTCCTTGTTAGGTGGGAAAATGTCCAATTTTTAATAGTAAATCTATCTCGATCAGAGTAAATTTTGAAAAATGAACCAATCACCTGCAGAAACCACTGGATCCATGGTTTGGATCATCATACACGTGTGGCACATGTGCGGCAGACAATCTTAAGGCACGAAAATGCAGTGCCTGCAGAGGCAAGTAATGAGGGCTTAATTCCCCATTTCACTATGTTGATAGTTGATCACCATCCCTTAAACGATGGCGACCAGTCTACTGTACACGTGTCATTTATTTTAATAAATCTGGGCCTTCCAAATCGCTATCTTTAAAGCCAATGGACCATAACCCGACAACATACTGATCCAGCAATCTGAACCATCCATTTTCACCCATTGAATTCACGTAACAGATCATTTTATTATAACTGTTCACATTAGAAATCTTCAATGATTCTCATTTTGAAGATAAGTTGACGATTCAGATTTCCATACGTGGCGAGCCCACGTCCACTAATAATTCACCACCATTTAAAAATCAGTGGCAGACTATCAACATAGCCACCCGACTCTTCCTAATCTAAAAATCTAATCCTCCATATTTTACCCGATTCCCAAAACACCCCCACGATTTCTTCCTCGGTTACCCAATCCCTCCCACATAGTTTACACTACACCGGTAAAAAATTTCATTTACCCCCCTAGCGTTTTCTAAATTTCTAAAAACTGCCTCTATTTTCCCGCCCACCCCATTTTTATATATATATAAAAAGGCCCAGATTTCAATATAGAAAAAACATTGAAGTAGTTGCTTACTCCAACCCATTTACTTTCACAATCTCCTAAGCTGCCTCACTCTCATATCATCAAAAACTTCTCTTCCCAAGGCACCCCTGCCGGACACCGGAGTATCTGACACCCTTTCCCGGAAAATCTGACCCACATGGAGGAGCTTCATTTTTTTACGACGAAAATAACCTTTTAATAGTTGGCAAGGATGGAATTCATGCGGGGTGATTTTGGTCATTTTGTACCTAAGAGATTAGAGATAGGTTAAAACTTCAAAGTTATTTGGGTCCCATTTTAAAAAAGAGAAATGATCAGATAAAGCAGCTGTATCATAGGTTATAATAGTACATGTACATGTGTAGAATATGAATATCCAGTCCGTGACAAATGTGGACCCCACCAGCCCAGCATTATGGTCACCTGATACCAGAACCAGGTGGTTTCATTCATCGATGGATGGATGCGGCTTGCCTATGATAATACCCTTTCAGAAGAAGTTCCTGCTGTGAAAAGCTAGGTTGAGCTTACCATGATGTTTGTGCGAAGTCCATTTCACTCATTCATTTTGTCAGCTTATGTTACCAGATGAGCCTAAAAATAAGGCATATCCATAAATCAAGTGGCTACACTAGAGTAAAAAGTGAGTAGTAAAATGCTTACCATTGAAATTTCTTTGGGGTTCATCTTGATGTTTATATATACCATCCTAATTGTTTATAAAGGTCATTTCTATTGGGATGAACTGGAAACACAATAGCCTAATTCAAAACTTTTGTAGCTCCATGAATGTGTCAATGGTGGATGTCCAATCTTCAATGTTTCCTATCATGCAACCTGCTTGAATTTTGGATCTCCCTCAGTTCATGCCCTAATATAAGCTGGAAAAATGGATGGACAAGGTGAATTTCTCACAAGCATCATGGTGAGCCCCACCATGCATTTAATTATACAACTGTTGCCACATGGATTTCCTACTAACACCATCAGCAGCAATGTGGTTAATTTTATCAATGTCATCCAACCATTTTTTCAGCTCATTCGATCTTACTCCTGTGGAGGATAGACTCTTAGGAGTTTCAACACCTGGTCAAGGGTCCAAGTACCCATAGGTGGTGAAATCCTACTATGGCATGTGTGTGTGCGTGTGTTAAAAAGAAAAAGAAAAACAAAAAAAAAGAGTTAAGAGCTTCAAAATGAGGTTTATCAAAATCTCATGTGAACCACACCACCGGAAACAATAGCGATCATCTAAGTTTTTGTGGCTCAATAGATAGGTTTAATGGCAAATAAACATTAAAGTGGCATAAGAAGCTTTCAATGTTATGCATCCAAGCCTCACTATTTTTCTTTGATGTGATCTAACTTCGATTTGGATAAGTCTTATTTTTTACCTCATGCTAAAATAATGATCCAAAATAAATGAAAACAAATACAATATTGTATGGTTACAAGCATCATCGTCCTGTCCACCTTCTCAGTCAGAATCAACATCAATTATTATTATTATTATTTTTTAAATACCCCCACACACTCACGCTAAAGTGGGATTTCACCACCTATGGATACTCGAACCCTTGAGGGGGTGTTGAAATTCTTAAGAGTCTACCACCGGAGCAAGAGTAAGGATTCAACTAACATCAAAATCTATGGACAACAAATGGTATGGCTAAGTAGACTGATGGTGTGGTCCACCCAATGAGTGGATAGGCCTGCTTTGTGTGTCAGATAATAATAATAATGGTGTCACCCACCCTTTTCACGGATTGGATATTAAACACAAGACATGTTGGCGGGAAAATGGATGTATGATAACTTTATCATACGCCCGCTGTCTGAGAATCTCTGTTTAATAATGGTATCGAATGTTGAAAGTTACGTACGAATAGATGTAAGAATCCAAACCGTCCAAATTACCAACCTCACTGTCGATTGAGCATAACAGATAATTTCATTAGAAGATAATATTAACCACTTGATTTTTTCCCTTTGAATTTGAGCCACTCACTATTTTACTTTTAACAATCCGGTTGATAGGTATTTAATTGGACGGTTAGGATTGATTGATCAGTATCATTTCAGCAATATCCAAAGTCGGACCCATGATTTGGATTGTCTGGATGGTCAGGGCCATATGTGAGGATGAGTGACCACCAAAACAATGGAGCAAAACTGAAATAGGAGTCTAGCCCATTGGAAGTTTTAAGATATAGCTGCACGAGTTCATTTTACATACGTTGCCCTATGGGGCCCACATTCAGAGATGGTGTGATAATCGGAGCCGTCTATCATCTAAAATGCTGCGTGATGAAACAATCATATAGAGGATGATGATGATGACAGTAATTGATTTTTGTGGTTGAATGAGAAGTATACATGTGGACGTTCAAACTCATACATTCAGGCATGGACGGTTCCTATTAATGGACCATCTCTACCTGTTGGATCTGATGGCATCATTCATACCTGAGCAAGGATTCTGGGTAGGGTCCACTGCGATGTTTGTGAGAAATCAAACACGTCTATCAATTTTTCGAGCTAATTTTAAGACATGCGGCAAAAAATGGGGATGATTTAAAACTCAAGTGGGCCATACGAGATGAAACAGTGAGGAAAGGAATGCCTACCGTTGAAACCTTCCTAGGCTCGAACTTGATGTTTATATGCCATCCAAACCGTTTATAAGGTCATTTCACTGAGATGAAGTGAAAACACCAAAAACTTAGACTGAAATAAAACTTTTGTGGCCATATAAATGTTTCAACGGTGATTACTAAATACACACTGTTTCCTCTCGTGTGGCCCATTTGAATTTTGGATCACCTTATATTTTTATGAATATCCTAAAATTAGCTTGAAAAATTGATGGATGGGTTGGATTTCTCACCGAGAATCCTTTCGCAGGAATTTCCTGCGAAATTCTTTCGCTGGAAATCCGCGTCCGTGATGTTTAGTCGCGGGAAAACGGGACATTGAAAAATGAAAAGAGCAATGTTATGGCTACTCGCTACCCAACCGTCGCAATATGACACGTACAAGATCCGGGCCGTTCATAAGGTGGGTCCCACTGTTTTTTCCTTCTGGTAAAAAATAAGACAGGTTTGGTCGTTAAATGAGCCAGATTTGTCAACTTAACCGTGATCATCAATCATTTTTTCTTAGCCATCCATTTCTCCCCTAGTTTTGGACCATGGAACGTACAAGGGGGGCCCACATATAATGAACCGTTCTGATCTCATCCACGCTCTCTAATTGGCACACATGAGAACAAGAAGATCGGCTACTCTCCCTAACGGCACGCAAATTAAAAATCTGAGTAGCACCAGCACTCTTACAAACCTTACATAGAGCAGTGACGTTTAAGTACATTTTTCCCACAATTTTCAAACACTAACCAACTTCACAAACTTTCACTAACTCTAACTCCAACCATCACCACTACCAATGAAAAACTTAGTAAGATTTTCACCACATCATAAAACAACCAACCAAAGCTCCTTGTGGTGAAAATGTTCAAACTACAGAAATAGGTCACCAGCATGCTAAAAGTGGTGGTGACTCTCTTCAACCCTACACATGAATAGTTCTATAGAAATCCAGACCGTCCAAAACCCCTGAACCAATCGTAGATGGAGCATCAGCTGAAAACATACACATAAAATATGATAGTAACCATCTGATTTTCCAATGGAATTTGGACTAATTCCTATTCTTCTTTTAACCATGCGTTTTCTAGCTACTATTTGAATGGTTAGGATTGCTCAATGAGTGTGATTTTAGACATGTAATCCATCCACACCATGCCCCACAAACTGGATAGTATGGATAGCTACACATGAGCTCCAAATGTGAAGAGGGAGGATGTGTCACCACCATTTTAAAAATGGTGGTGAACTACCATAGAAGTGTTTCCTAGCTTAAACACCCTCCACCCTCATTTTTTTCACCCTTCCAACCCCAGCTTCCCTCCACATGCATTCTTTTAACTCTCTAGCTTAAACCTGAAGCATTGCCATTCCCACCACCCCATCTCCATCACATGCAATGCTCCCTTCTCTCTTCTCCTTCACTTCAAAAACCATCTTCACCACATTCCCACACCCATAACATCACCACCACCACCATAACACCACCAACCATCCACTGACCACCACCACCACCCAACTAAAAAAAACCCCACCAACATGAAAAAATCCCAACCCCACATCACCACCATCATGATCATGGCCATCTTCTTCTTCTTGTCCTTCACCACCACCTTATCCTCCAACCTCTCCCCTGATGGCCAAGCACTTCTTTCTCTCCTTTCTCCATCTTCTCTCCTCCCATCATGGGACCCATCTCATCCTACCCCATGCACATGGCAAGGCATCACTTGCTCCCCACAAGGAAGAGTCATTTCAATCTCCCTCCCAAACACCTTCCTCAACCTCACCTCCATCCCTCCAAAGCTCACCTCCCTCTCCTCCCTCCAACTCCTCAATCTCTCCTCCTCCAACATCTCTGGCACCATCCCACCATCCATTGGACTCCTCTCCAACCTCCGCCTCCTTGACCTCTCCTCCAATTCCCTCTCAGGCCCAATCCCGCCTCAGCTGGGCACTCTCTACTCCCTCCAATTCCTCCTCCTCAACTCCAACCGCCTATCTGGGTCCATCCCTCCCCAGCTCTCCAACCTCTCATCACTTGAAATCCTCTGCCTGCAAGACAATCTCCTCAATGGATCGATACCGTCACAATTCGGCTCTTTAATCTCCCTCCAGCAGTTGCGAATTGGCGGGAATCCTTTCCTCACTGGTGCAATCCCAGCCCAATTAGGCTCACTCACCAATCTCACCACCTTCGGCGCAGCCGCCACTGGCCTCTTGGGCCCAATACCATCCACATTCGGAAATCTTATGAATCTTCAGACATTGGCTCTATACAACACTGAAGTCTCCAGTTCGATCCCGCCTGAATTGGGTTCTTGCTCTGAGCTGCGGAATTTGTATTTATACACCAACAAGATTGCCGGTTCGATCCCGGCTGAGTTGGGTAAGCTGCAGGAGCTTACAAGCTTGCTTCTATGGGGTAATTCAATCTCTGGGCCCATCCCAGCCGAGCTTTCCAACTGTTCGTCGCTGGTCATTCTCGACGTTTCAGCAAACAAGATTTCGGGCGAAATCCCGGGTGAGTTCGGAAGACTAACAGTATTGGAACAGCTTCACCTTTCGGACAATTTGCTGACAGGTTCAATTCCATGGCAGTTGAGTAACTGCACTAGCCTAACAGCTCTTCAGCTTGATAAGAATATGTTATCTGGGTCTATTCCATGGCAGATTGGTAACTTGAAGTTTTTACAGAGCTTTTTCTTGTGGGGTAATTCCATATCTGGAACCATACCCGCCTCGTTCGGAAACTGCACTGAACTGTATGCTCTTGATCTTTCCAAAAACTGCCTTGTCGGGTCTATCCCAGAAGAGCTGTTTGGATTGAAGAAGCTGAGCAAGCTTCTGCTTTTGGGGAATGCACTTTCAGGTGGGTTGCCTTCAAATATCTCAAACTGCCAGTCTTTGGTGAGATTGAGGCTTGGAGAGAACCAGCTTTCTGGACAGATTCCTAAAGAGATTGGAAAATTACAGAATCTTGTTTTCTTGGATTTGTACACAAACCACTTTTCAGAGAATCTGCCCACTGAGATTGCAAGCATTACGGTTTTAGAACTGTTGGATATACACAACAACCACATAACTGGAGAAATCCCAGCTCAGTTAGGTGAGCTGATAAATCTAGAACAGCTTGATCTTAGCCACAATAACTTTTCTGGGGAAATACCGTCAAGTTTTGGTAATTTAAGCTACTTGAACAAGCTGAATCTTAACAGCAATCTATTAACTGGGTCAGTGCCGAAATCCATACAGAACTTGCAGAAATTGACATTGCTTGATTTGAGCTCCAATAGCCTCTCTGGGCCTATTCCTGCTGAGATTGGATATGTGACGAGCTTGATGATTAGCTTGGATTTGAGCTCAAATGCATTCACAGGCAAAATTCCTGAGGAAATTTCAGGTTTGACACAGTTACAGTCATTGGATCTTTCACACAATTCGCTGTTAGGAGGAATCAGGGTTTTGGGTCAGTTAACAAGTCTTACTTCTCTGAATATCTCATACAACAATTTCTCCGGACCGATTCCAGTAACGCCATTTTTCCGGACTCTATCAGCTAATGCATACCTTCAGAATCCAAATCTATGCCAATCTCTTGATGGGTCCATCTGTTCTTCTACTCTCGTCCGTAGATCAAGGCTTAAAGCTGTGAAAATAGTGGCTTTGGTCTGTTTGATTCTGGGTTGTGTGACAATGTCCCTTTTCGCATCTTGGATTCTAATAAATAGAAATAGAAAATCAGCAGCTGATAATTCATTGGATTCATCTTCGTCGATGGGAGCAGCCGATGATTTCTCATATCCATGGACATTCACCCCATTTCAGAAGCTGAATTTCACTGTCGACAGCATCTTGGATTGCTTGAAAGATGAGAATGTCATTGGGAAAGGGTGTTCAGGGGTCGTTTACAGAGCTGAGATGCCGAATGGGGAAGTGATCGCAGTCAAGAAGCTTTGGAAATCGAGCAAGGAGGATGATGGACATGTTGATGCTTTTGCTTCGGAGATTCAGATTCTTGGACACATCCGTCATAGGAACATCGTGAAGCTCTTGGGTTACTGTTCGAACAAATGCGTGAAGCTCCTTTTGTATAATTACATCTCGAACGGTAATTTGCAGCAGCTGTTGCAGGAAAACAGGAGCCTGGACTGGGAAGCAAGGTATAAGATTGCAGTGGGGTCAGCACAAGGTCTAGCTTACCTACACCATGACTGTGTGCCTGCAATTCTTCACAGAGACGTGAAGTGCAATAACATATTGTTGGATTCAAAGTTCGAAGCTTATTTGGCGGATTTCGGGCTGGCAAAACTGATGAGTTCACCGAATTTCCACCATGCCATGTCCAGAGTTGCGGGTTCTTATGGGTATATAGCGCCAGGCAAGTAGTTCTTCATCATGGTTTTGCTTGTTTTCTTTTCTTCCCTTCACACTTAAATGTTTCAAGAAATTCTGTTTACTTATAGCTTGTGTTGCATTGATTTGGCCTTAGAATTTCACTAACACAATGAGATTTGTGCTGTGTTTGGATTCACTATCAAATTGAATTATGATTATCAGTCTAAAATAAGTGGAAATATATAACCAAATTGTAGTTCTCTCCCTTAGCATTCACATTCAGTGTCTGGGCTCGAAATTGCAATTTCGTTACTTTCAAGTTGGACCAGAAAAACACAATAAAAGGCTATTGCAGATTCCCTTGGTATGAATAGAAGGGAACATCGTCACTATAATTTCCTCTAGAGTAAACAAAATGTTTCAAATGTGATTCGCTTGCGCATCCAAACGCAGCCTTAAAAGTCTTTCAGTAGCAGAGTAACTTTGCAGGATTCTACCTCTTCATGACTTGTATCACAGTTTTTCAACCCATTTCTATTTTGAAATGATTGTTCTCGGTGTATAAATTCTTGTTTCAATTGTTGGACATAGGCCTATGGGGCCCACTTGTGGGCAAATCACTAGTGGGTGGGTCCCATGAGGTTTAGCCTCTAGTTTTTTTTTTTTTTTTTTTAAATCCATTTTTCTCTCTATAGTCGTAGATCATAATCCGATGTCATCTATATTATAAAATTAGAGAGGTGATTAGACCCATCTACTCCAGTAGTAGTTAGGTGGACCGTTGGACCCATTGGCTTCATGGAGGTCTCATATTGTGTAGAACGTCAAATCCTGAGGGTCCACTCTTCCGCACAGACTTTCATCAATTTCCTTGCACTTTTACTTATCAGGGTTTCTCTTTTAAGCTGTGTCAGCTTTGTACAGGATAACTGATCATTCGACTCTTTTGCAAGTGTTGGTTGTTGATGAGAACTTGGTTTTCCCATATTGAAACTGTGTCATGGTTCAGTATTCCAGACCATTACTCTTTTGGTGTTCCATCATGGGTGGACCATGCCTCAAGAATCACCAGACTGGAAAATCTCAGCGACCAATCTCAGGACTTTCAGTTGAATGTGGACCGCTGTATTTCTCCTCTTGACAATTTATTTGTATGCCACAAATTGAAAGGTTTAGATTGTCCAACAAATGAGGATTTCGGAGCATAGTCCATCCTTGGTGGGATGGAACAGATCAATGGTTGGGATTACTGAAGCATATGCCCCACATCAGAATCGAAAACCCATGCATAATGTGATAGACTCGATCATGTGATTCATTAGAGCTTGGGATGATAATCATATAGTTCTTAAAGGAGATTGAAATCATTTAGACCACTGCTGCTTTCCTTCTTGATTGTCTATTTGTTGGCCACCTATAGAAGGAAAAGGATTAGCCCATATGGGAGACTTCCATTTAAGAATTTCCGATGAATGCTGCTTTCCTTCTTGATTGTCTATTTGTTGGCCACCTATAGAAGGAAAAGGATTAGCCCATATGGGAGACTTCCATTTAAGAATTTTCGATGAATCACATTTATCCATGTTTGATTTACTTCCAATCTCAATCAGGAACCATGATTGTTCATATGCAGCAAATCCACTAATGATGTATTGCTTGTATTGATTTTCAACAGAGTATGGTTACACCATGAACATTACAGAAAAGAGCGATGTTTACAGCTATGGGGTCGTCCTGCTAGAGATACTCAGCGGTCGCAGCGCTATCGAACCACAGGTCGGCGATGGGCTACACATTGTCGAGTGGGTAAAGAAGAAGATGGGGACTTTCGAACCCGCCATCAATGTGTTGGACTCGAAACTCCAAGGCCTGCCTGACCAGATGGTGCAGGAGATGCTCCAAACACTCGGGATCGCAATGTTCTGCGTTAACTCATTGCCAGCAGAGCGGCCCACCATGAAGGAAGTGGTGGCACTGTTGATGGAAGTGAAGAGTCCACCTGAAGAATGGGGTAAGACTTCACAGCCTCTCATAAAGCAAGTGAGCCAGAGCTAATAGATTTCTCTCTTTTCTTCTCCTTTTTTCTTTACTGTGTTCTGCAAATGCATTGAAAATGATTTTCTTTTGTTTTCAATGGAAAAATGAGGAGTTTAAGATTCTGGTAAGTTGGAAGGGAGCGTTTGGCTGACCTAGAGGTTGGATATTGCATGTTGTACAGTTCTAGAAATGTGGTTGATTTGAAGATCCCTGCATGGATTTTTCTTTCCATTTTCTGTTGCTTTTTATATCTCCATGTTCCATCCTTGTCACACACATGGTCAACATGTGAGATGATCAGGACTGTCGGTCTGATGGGCCACTGTTCATGGGTGTATACCAAAACTCCAGGGATCAAACATCACTGACAAATCCATTTTATGTGAGGTTTGCCCATTAGAATGAACCATTGATCTCTTCTGAGCAAACTATCTCCCTTTCAGGCCACTGCTTGGATGGCTCCTACAGCAACTCAATTCCCTTGATTTCTTGGATGATCCATCCACTTGGGGCCCCACCAAATCAATGGTCCTGATTACAATACATAAGTGCCACACGTACAACAGAGATGCATAAGTACACAGTAATTCCATCACGTCCATAGATTTTGATTTTGTGACCCACACATTGAGTGGATCATATCAGGTGATTCTCAAGGTCTGGCCCACCTTTTGTACAGATTGGATATTGTACAAAATGGATGTATCAGATATGGTCATTGTATCTAATCATTTCTTTTGCATATGGTCCAGCCACAGTAGGGCCCAACAAATGAATGATCTACATCTCATAGTCCACAATGGCAAGAGTAAGAGATTGATGGCTTACTAGAGTTGGCACTAGATCCTTACTCAGAAGTTGTAGAAGAGAGAATAAGAGTAATATTGTTTAATCCTGACGGGGGCAAAATGGGAATGAACAGAACCTGTTAAGCACTGCATCCTACCCTTTGGACAGATTAGTTTTAAATAATAAGAGAACGGCGGGTATTATTTGTTTAATCTGATGGGGACAATTTGGGAATTAGTAGAACCTACATTTGCAGTAGCGTTGGGCATGGGACGACTTGACTCGGCAAACTCGACTCGTCCGACTCGTTCAGACCCAACTCGATCCGAACTGAGTGGGTGAGTCAATCTGAACCAAGTAAACTTCATCCAATCCAAACTCAAACCGAGTCGAGTTCGGGTCACCCAGTAACTCGACTCGACTCGATCCGAAATCCAACTGGATACTGACTCGACTCGTGTGTGTGTGTGTGTGTGGGGGGGGGGGTTTGAGTTGTGATTTCAGCCCGTGGATACTTGCTGCACACGACCCAACTCGGTGCCGACTCAACCCGACTCAGTACTTGTGACCGGGTTGGACTCGGTCCAAATTAGTCCAGGCCAGACCCGGACCAGGTGATTCAATTGGGGGAATCATAGGGTTTGTGCACTATATTGTAACTATGGTGCAGGGTGCCTCACCTACTGTTGGAGTGGCATGTACCTCAAATTTATGTACCTCAAATTTGAACCACACAAACAGTGGTACCCACCACAGATGAATTCATAACCCAAGAAGTACATTGGAAGTTTGATCCAAACTGGCTGGTTGCTGGATATCTGATAGACAAAGAAAAAGTAGTAATGGGTCCAAAATCAACAAACAAATGGCAATGGACCATGGGTAGGGAGCATTGAATTAAAATCTGATTTTGGAGATATGACCAATCTATGCTAGGTTCTGCTATTTGGTAGGGAACTTAGAGGAAGGTGCCACATGTACAGTAGGGCAGGCAACCAGCATCTTTGTTATGGTATATTGCCAGCACTAGAGGTGCAAAGGGGTCAGATCCACCTCATGGACCATCAGCCCTGACCCAATAAGGGAGCCTCAAACTGAGTTGGGACCCATTGGGTCAGTCTGGCTCGAAGCACTGCACCGGTCATCAAATGGGTCAGGTCTAGAACCTCTCAAAAGCCCTTAGACCCAACTTGTGAATGGGTTAAGGTTTTGACCACTCAAAAATGGACCCAGCCCAGACTGAACTGACCCAATCCAACTCCTAATATATCTTACACTTTATTTAATCACCTCATATAGTTTGTGTAAGCAAACATCATAAAGATAGTTGATTTTGTTTTTATATTCCTCAAGTCAAGCAGGTAACTAAAAACTAAAAACCTGGCCAAGAAAAAACTGTGGTAGGATGCTTAGAAGAAAGTCTAGTAGCCTACATTAAATTGGGATTCGAAATTAGGCAAACTTAACCCAGACCGTACCTGTGTCCAGACTCCAGATCCAGACCCTCTTTGGTCCAAATTTCACCTAAAACAACCCTGACCCAACCAGATCCAGCTTATATTGAGTTGGATCCAACCAACATATTCATAGGTCAGGTTTGGGGCTGATATCTAGACCCAATAAAATTAAAAAGGTTGGCTCTAGAACATCCCTTGACCTGCCCAACCCATTTGCACTGCTATCAAGCACCCTATCATTCAGTGTGTTCAATTGAATGCAGAAATCACTATTTGAATGGATCATGTCCCCCAAAATCACAGTGAATAGACAACAGGGGCATCTGATCTTGGTGAATTTCACCCAATGAATGTGGACCATGGCTCCTTTTTTAACCTTTTTTGCACACCTTTGATGTGATGGCTAAGATGGTTCAATGACCGGTGATTTATAGACTATGGCCCATGCATGTGGTGGTGACCAGTTCCGTCACTCTCAACAATCACCACATGTACAGGACAGATGCTAGAGATGAGCAAGCAAACATATCTAGATTTTATCATCATTAGCATTATCTTGTCCCAGCTATATAGGGTAGCTATAATCCGTCCTATTTTGCCAATTACGGTCAAAACAGGAATTCTCATGATTGCTTGACAAACCTCTTATCTGATTAAAATAGAAAGCTGGGAGAAAAAAACATTCTTTCACTTGAAGAGGAAGCCTTCTGGCAGTAAGTCTGACCGAACATACATGAAAGCCTAGAAACACATCCACATGCTTTGTTATTTATTGTTCTATAACAGAATGTATCATTTGCATTTATTTATTGTTCTATAACAGAATGTATCATTTGCATCACACCATCACCCAATACAAATCTGTTTAAAATATATGAATAATGTTATGTAATAACATACTAACATATCAAATCACTTGTATAATTCAGGCTTCAAGATCCCAACATAGGCCAAGTTACGATAAAGTTCATCAAAGTCCATGCCGTAACCTACAACAAAATAGTCTGGGCACTGCACACAGAGAGAATAATGAGATCTTCCTATTTTCATGTCAGTTAGAATTAATCAAGAATGACTTCATTATAGTAAGATTCCAAATATAAAATTCAGTGGATAGGGCACTATCAATAGGCCAGGCCTGGGGTTGTCTTCCGCCCAGATTTTGAACTGTTCAATATAGGCGTATTCAAAATTTTGATTTTCTTGGCCCGAGCCTAGACCATTGAAAGCCTTAACAGTAGATGGTTATAAGAGAGGCCTTAGCAGGCTCATTTGACACTGGATACTTTAGACCTTAACAGTCCACAAATTCCACATTGTGGGTAGCGTGAAATACTAGGGCAATGGTACATCAGTGTGACTGTGTTGGCATGTGAGTTGTATTTGGTAAACATGCGTTGGTGGGCTCCCTGCTAGTTTTTGCAGCCAGATACTTGAGCATGTCCTTTCCATTTTTTTATCCAATGGTGGAGAATGTGCTTAGCAGACTTGTGTATGTAGTGCAAAATAGTTGGGCTGAGGTGCAGCATGGGGTATGGCTGTGTTGGAATGTGAGTAGTATATAGTTCATGTATAGGTGGGCTTCCTGCCATTTGGTGAAGCCAACTGCTCCAACATGACCCCCCATGTGTCTGTGTTCCCTGTGCTTCGAAGCAGTTCCTGCAAACTACCCTCCAAAACCCTACTTTGCTCGCTTGCCCTTTGAGAAATGCATAGTACAGCTGGGGATTAGTACTGGGCAGAACCATTTAGCATGCGAGTGGTGTCAATGTGAAGCTCTGCAAAGCCAGTTCCAAGAGCCTGGGTAAAAGAGGAAGGTTGATGTCTGGCAGGCAGCCGAACATAAAACCCTTGCCAATCTACCACTTGAAAGCAGACTGCAGATTTCTGGGAGAATGCTAAGAAGGTGATCATCATTATCATGATAGCTGATGGCTGTGATCCGTGACCACTCCAAGACCACTCCAAGCTAAAATTAACTGCTGAAATACAGAATACAATTTCTGCAGGAGAGTTTAACATCCAATGGACTGTCATTTGAGATGTTACATCATAAAATACAAGCAGGTGTGTGCGCTGCACATAAACATTTAGGTAACGAATTTACCACAAGAACAGTAGCTTAGCATAATATATGGTTTGTTACCTAACCTATATCATAAACGTCATTTTCTGAATTTGTCCCCTTCATGCTAGAGGTTTCTTATGAAGAATTATAATAGGGCCTCAAGCATCAGAAAACATGCAGTTTGCTGATGCCTTCATTTCCATACATGTGAGGTCCATGTTTCATTGATCCAAACTGTTGACCTAATGTTGCCCAACTCGATATGGGACCCAGATTGAAAGATCCAAGCCCTTTGATCTGTCCTTTTTTCTTAATTGTATATTAATACACCATTGATCGTAGTGTTTGGATCTTCTGATGTGGGAGGGTTTGGATCTTCCGATGTGGGAGCTCTTATGATGATTCTAGGATGGCTCTGCAGTTCTGCAATGTAAACCTCCCTATGAGTGGTCCGCAGGTTTGAAAATTCTGATGCTAAAAGCACTTTTCAAAATGCCTACTCCCATAATGGTGGGAGATAATGTGCAAACCAACTCTCACTGCTCATGATGCAAATAAATGAACTGAAAAGAACAAAGAGAAGCAAGAACATAATCTATAAAATAAAAATAAATCCAACATAGATGTCAAGGCATGACACCCCGTATTTGGTGATAGAGTCAGCCCCCTCATTTGCCTCCCTACAAACATGGAAAATGAGGGCAGCGCCATTTTCACTGCAATTCATCCTTTTAATAGAGTTAGATTTGAAATACAAAAAAAAAAAAAAAAACAATAATAATAATAATTAAAAAATAAAAAATAAAATTCACTGAGATCCGATTTGCATCACTTCATATATAACAAAAGCGCTTCCTAATTAATAGATGTGTATTATGGGCCAGCATGAACAAGTGCTACATCAGGAACCATGTTAAACCTCCAAAAAGAGACATCATTTACAGTATCATTACAAAAAAGAGCCTACTTAAGAGTCCAAAACAGTAAAGGAACTCTTACCTCAAATCCACGGTAAAACTTTCCTTCACCCACTAACTTGAAATGAACTTTCCGCCTTGAAGGTTTATCAAGGAAAGCGCAAACCGATACAGAGCATGCTCCCTTCGATTCCAAGTGAGAAATGAGACAAGATAAAGTATTTCCTGTGTCTACAATGTCCTCCACCTAAGGCAAGTAAATAATCATGAGAAGAGCAGGGTTTATAGAAAATTTAGTCAATTATGCAAAGATCTGATGACCCAATACTGTAGGCTGACTTGATCAAGTTGCGCCAAGTCCATTCTCATAGATAACCTATGAAAATTTCAAAACAACTAGGAGAAAAGGGCAGAGGAGGAGAGGCAAGAAAGTACAGAATTAAAACAGTAATCACCAATTTATTTACCAATTTCCTCAACAAATTTACCTAAATTTCTGTTGAGTTCTGTGAAATGGCATACACCCCCATACATAACTACCAAGTCACACATGTGCCTCGGCTGTAGAAAGTGTCCTGACAATGGTCTACCAGTCACCTATGTAAGGTGATTCATATCACTTACCACTGTCTGCTGCTACCAACTGAAGCAAGTGAGTTGCAACAGCCCAGTTAAGTCTTGAAGCTTTTACTCAAGAACATTTTTCCATCATAAAGCAGTATGTACACATGCAGGAACAAGAAAAGCAAGTCACCCCAACCACATCTAGATATAAGGCGGTTTCAAATTGCACATCACAATTAGAATAGTGGGCATTATTTAGAAAGAAACTGTATGCTGGGTTGGTGTTCTGTGGTACGTGAAATTTTTTGAAAAGATGCCTATATCAATCCCGTCACTTCCTAATAAGCCGGGAAGTCTTCCCATGTTCAATTTCTAATATGGTGAGAAATTCAAGTTCTCATCTCCCTGCAATGATAGTTTCCAAATTCCTTAATTAAAAATTTTAATAATAATAATAATAAAAAAAAAAAAAAAAGAAGAAGAAGAAGAATTTCCAATTTCCATACATGTAATCAGTGATTTTAAGTATTGATAGTACCGGCTGATACTATCGATATCGCACCTGGGCGGTATGAAACACATCGGAAGTTCAGTTTCCCCCAAGTACCGTTTGATATTTCCCAAAATATTACAATGTATCACCGAAATATTGATACATTGAGATATTTTGTAAATATCATAGCTATAAATTAGAATGTATCGTCAATGCTATCGATATGTATTAACAATAAATCAGTAGCATTAATCCCCTTTGAAAAAATTTATAAAAGAAAATCCCCAAAAACTGGTATTTTGCTGAAATTTTTTGTTTCCAATTCCTTCCTAAGCTGATTTCAACCATTCCTTTTCAATTGTTTGGGGAGGAAAAGGAGACTTGGGTGTAGAAATCAAGATCGAAGAGTGGGTGGCCAGAAACGAAATCGATGAGTTTTTGCGAATTTAAACCATTTTTTCTTCCTTAAATCATGTGGAAGCAGTGGAATGAAGTTCATAATCCATGATTTTGCCTGTTTTGCAGATGCTCAAACATGGATTTTGACCTCCAATTTATGGATATGGAGAAAATTGAAATTTTAGGAAAAATTTAAATATTTCCCATTTCACCTAACTTACATTAGAACGTGGAAAATCACATTAGAGTACTTGGAGGCTTATCTACAGATTGAAGGAACCTTTTGGAATATTTGAAAAAATATATTTTTTTAATTAAAAATATCAAAACATAATTAAAAATAATAATTTATTTATTTATTATCAACCAGATGTTATTTACATCTAATATTTATGTGTTTATGAGTGTTGACTGATCTTAACATCAACCATACTCTGATTCTCAAATCTGGAGAAAATAAGAAAATTTGAGGAAATCCGACAATGAATATTTTAGGGCCTCATACAAAGAAAATTTATGATATATACCTTTTTTTTTGTGACCTTTTGAGTTCTACGTTTATAATAATGCCTTTTTAACATCCCCTGAAATTTCATTGAAAACTTCGACCAATTTCCCAATGTTTCCCAAAAACAGCGAAACATTACGTGATGCATGCAATATTTCCCACATGATACTTAATATGTTTCTATATCCCAAGGGTGCAATACATCATCAATACCAATAATTAAGTCACTAATTGTAATATTAATATTAATATATATAGAAAATAATGAAAAATCCAATTCATTTTCTTATTCGTGTGGAAAATCCAATTCTCACTTTGTAAATACTTGTTTTCACAAGGACAAGAATTTGGAACAATTGGCATCTACTCATCATTAATCAACATCCATGAGACATATTCGATTGTTAACAAAGGAAATTAAATCCATCCAACGTGCCGATTATCGACAAGGCTAAGGAAGTGATTTTCATTACAGATCCTCCTGATCTTCAAGATCTATCATTTATCTATCCAAAACAACAAGATCCACCATCAGAGGTGACGAGAACTTGGTCTAAATCAAAACGGTGAATGATTATCCCTATGATTAGTTAATTATCAAGTCCACGGACAATCTAACAGTGAGATCAAGGACATGTCCAGTGTAAAGCCTCAACCTAATGGGTTACTCCTTTATGCACTCCAATCGCATAATTGAACCCAATGCAAGTTGGCAACTAGATAAGGCATCCACTTCCTTATTCCCCAACATGAGCTTTACAGCTAATAGGCTAACCATGCCACACCCTCAATGACAAATGGATTCATCCCCTAGTGATGTAGAGCGGGTCGCAGACAGTTTCATGGCCAAGATAGATTAGAAAAGGCCCAGTCGACGACAGAAGTGATCCGGACCATTAGACCTTAAATCGGGCGTATCTCGCAATCTGGAATGAGTTATTCGGCGTACCATATATGATTTTGGTGTAGGACGAGCTACTTTAGCCACCCAATTCGCTAGTCAGGTTGCGCAAGCCGGATTTGCAAAATACCATCAGATCAACGGTCGTTTCCCTATTTTAATTCCATTTTTACTATAAATAGTAAGTTTTAGTTTGATTATAATTCTTCATCCGTTGGGCTTTAGGAGTTGCGCCCAACATGAAAAGTGCTTATAATAATTAGGAGAACAGCATTGTGAAGCCAAATAAGACACTTACTATTTTTGGCCGAAACCTTGCGCACTAGTAGGCATCACGACCGTCTATAAATAGTAAGTTTACTATTTATAGTAAGTTGCGAATTCTAAGAGTTTTAGCTGTAGTTTGATTCTAAAATTTCTTCCATTGTTTAGTATACCTATTTAAAGGTTTACGAACTCGTTTATTTCAATCATCAATCAAATTATGAATTTTATAGAATTTATTTCTATTTTTCTTGCTTTTTCCTCGTGGATTCGAGAAGTCTTTGTGAGGAAAGCTCCGTGGATTCGGAGTAGTTATCCTTGAGGAAGACGGTGCTCAACCTCATCACATTCATCCCTGCATCACCTAGCTACATGTCCTCTTATGAGGACCCAGTAATCATCCATAATCGGATATGCAAACCATGATATGCAAGCAACGATTGAGAAAAAATTAGCTCATCGGCATATAACAATAAGCAACCAGATATCGATTGAATCAACATACATGTTCATAGCTCTAGTAAGGCCACAATCAGACTAAGAGTCGAACCATGGTCACGATGCAGGCCATTTTCGTGCCACCATAGTGTAAAAGGGCTGAAGGGTTGCCCTGATACCGTTGTAGTGATCGTTATGACACAGTTACAAAAACCAAGGTTGGGATATCTGCTACTTGTGTTGTGAAAGTAAATTGCAGAAAACCGATAAAACAAAAAACCATATAGAAGTAAATACAGAAATCTCAATAAGCAATCAAAGGGGGAGCTTGAGATTGATACCAAAATAACATGCTTTCCGCTGATATCCATCTTAACGTCGCAAGAAATCCTCGGAGCCCCACTCGATTCCGTTCCAGAACCATAGGATTCGGCACGAACGAAATCGACAGCTACGGGAAGCTTGATCTTCCTTACGATGTCGGCCAAGAACATAAACGCACCCGTGGCAACGCCGACGATGACAGGGGGAGATGGGAAGTCCTTGAAATCGTCGGAAATCTGAGAAGCGAGTTGGGAAACTCGGTCAGAGATTTCTTGCTCAGTCCATAGAATCCGTTCGATGTGGTCGTCCAAAGCCATGGAGGGAAAGAGAGGATTGAAGGAGAGGGGGTTGGAGAGGAGGTTGGTTTTCGTAGGGTTTCTACATTCCGATGGAATGCTATATGAGGATTAAGAAGGCGGGACCATTTTCAAAAAAGGAAAGGAAAGGTTGAATGCCAGATTCGCTTCGGCTGAGAGAGAGAGTGAGAAAGAGAGCAAAAGAGAATCCTAAAGATGATAGGATTCCCCGCCACTTGGGTGTGACCGTTTGAGGTGCGGCTGTGCGAATGGGTTGGGTAAGGGTCTACACGGTTCTGACCCGATTGCATACCCTTTATGGATCCGGGTTGTGTCAAGACAGGGGGCTCTGAAGGGCCACTGTGATGTATGGGTTTTATCCACTTATTTTGCAATACTCAAAAATGAGGCAGATCCAATGCTCAAGTGGACCACACCACTGAAAGCACAAGTGATAATGACACCCACCAATAATACCTTTCTAGGGCCCACCGTGATGGTTAATTTCCATTCTGTTGATAAGGTCATATTGACCTAGATGAAGGTAAAACACAAATATCAGCTTGATCTAAAACTTCTGAGGCCCCCAAAAAGCTTTAAACGGTGAGTGTTTAATTCCCAATGCATGGTCCACTTGGGCCTTGGAGCTGCCTCATTTTTGGGCTTGTATCCTAAAATGAAATTAAAAAAATGTATAGACAGTGTAGATAAAACCCATACATCACGGTGGCCCCTGAGACCCCTGTCCATTCTTAGCAAGTGGGATGGTGCTCAATCCGCGTCCCCTCGGGCCTGTTTGATTTGTGAAGTAAGTGGGAATTAGCTGGGAAATAAGTAAAACTTACTTACCAGCGAATTCTCCCTCGTTTCCTGTGCGCTGATTCGATGGCGTAGCCTTTTGGCGTTAAAATCGAGGATGGCTTTGAAAGGAATATAGGCCCACTGTGATGTACATGATATATCAACACCGTTCATCCTGTATGTCAGCCTCATTTAGGCTATGAACTCAAAAATGAGGTAGATCCAAAGCTCCAGTGCACCACACTACAGGAAACAATGGAAATTTAATGTTTGCCGTATAAAAATTTTGTGGCACTTAGATGTTTTGGCTGAAGCTGATTTTTGTGTTTATCCCTTATCAATTTTAGACTTAGGCCCTAAAATCTTCTAATAAAGTAGATGAACGGTGTGGATATGTCATACACATCACTGAGGGGTCCACAAATGTAAGTCAACTTTTTTGAACCAATTTTCGAGGTGGATTTGCATTTGAAAATCCTAACAGGGAAAAAGGTAATAATGAACTTTTGCAAGGGTATTTTCCAATTCCCTTGAAATCAAACAGGCCCTAAGGGTCGCATGGGCCCGACTAGTTTAGCCCGGTGTGACGACTTTGGGTGAGGTTGAAAAAAAATTCAAGGATAATATGGCTAGAAATACATTAAAGAATCTTGTCCCTATCAGCATATTTTCAAATATCATGTTTTTATTACGATATCATTGCAGGATTGATTCTAAGAATAGAAAATACTTGAAATGGTTGTTATATAAATATTTTATTGAATTTTTTTAATATTTTTTATTAGTTGACAATAAATATTTTTAAATAACTTCACTTTCAACCAAATTTTCCCAATAATATTATGAGAAAACAAATCAAAATTTGAAAATCAGCTAAGAAATTGCATAGAGAAATTGTAGAGAATAAGATTTATCACAATTGTTTAGTACATTGGCCAGGCTTGGTTTCCTAGCATGCATGGCCCAATTAATCTTTTAGTCAAAAGTAGTAAAATCTAATTTTCTTGCATTGTGATTGGTTCCTGTCATCATTGACATTGTCAATAGTATCGCATTAAACGCAGTGTGTGATGATGTGGGCCAATCACATTGCAACAAACAGGATTCTCCTGCTCGTGGCAGATAGAGGTTTGGTTATGATTAGCCTACATTGTCAACAATGCTGCGTTAAATGCAATGTGATGATGTGGCCCAATCACATTACAATAAACAGGATTCACTGTCCTGCACCAAGCAGAGAATCCATATTCCTACCACTAATATGCCATTCTAATCCTGGGTGAGGCAACCCCCATATATTGAATGGAGAGTTTAGTTTACTTCCTCTTAAATCTCTTATTTATTTGTGCATGTGTGGCCCACTTGATGACCTGATAGATTGGGAAAATTCCAATCACAAATGGTGATTATAAACTTTTGAACAAGGTGGGTTGGAATGGGCCGAAGCCCAACAAATGTTTCTGGGCCAGGCTTGAGCCTAAATACTGAGCCAGTCCATACCTAGTCGGACTGGGCTCAAACCCAGCCCATTACCAACCCTAGTTGTTGGGGTGATGCTCTGGTGGTTTTGATTTAAATCCGATAAGCCTAGGACCTGAATCCAGATCTGATGGATTCCAAATTTGCACACAAACCTACGTCCTAGATGGACTTAATCAACCTAGTCATTAGCCTAACCCATAAACACCCCATGCCATGCTTTTCACAGTTTTCATGGGTTTCAATTCTCCAGAGTGGGCCCCATGATAACTTGGGCCATTGATTTATTGTGTCCCACCACCCACCATGGATGGACCATTCCTGATAAGCTCCTATGCTCAAAGATCCAACTCACTTATTTCAGGGCATAGGAAGGAGTGGCCTGAAATTGTTAAGATTACCTCCCTAACTTTACACACTCTGTGGGCCCACTGTGACTTTACAACTATATGCATTATGTGAGCTTTCTCTCTTGAACCAAAACTCAAGTGGGCCACATCATGGGAAACAATGTGAAATCATGCCTAAAACATGTGAGTTCAAGTGGTTGTGGCTGATCTGAGTTCTGGATCGGTCTGAGTTTTTTAGTGTTTGTTCATTCAAGTGAAGTGCACTTAACGAACACTACAGTTGAAATATACACACCACATCAGAATCAGCACAAATGCATATGGTTGGCATCCCCTACTAAGTTGTGACTATGGTTTGACCCACTAGAGTTGTAGATGGGACTAAGTTTTGGCCCTAGGTCCTAACAGCTAGGGGCACTCCTTATAGATGAAGAAGGTGTCACTGGCATAACAGTGGGCCGTGGAGCTTAGTTGTCGTACCCACATCTAATGGGCCCATGTTACTCTAACACAAGTCTCTCCGAAAATCGAATTCTAAATTTAAAATTGAATTCAATTATACATAAGATTAAAAAGAGATATAAGAGATCTGTCGTAAATTTACTTTTGTCCCCTACCTCTGTGTTATTTATTTTTTTAAGAATTTGGTGGAAAATTGTACTTTATTATAGCCTAAGAAGTGTTTTTAATAGAATTTTAGTGGTTTAATTGTATTTATTTGTATCTAAGATCATTTTTGTATTAATTGATTGAATGCATCAGTTATTTTTTAATTTTATATTAAGTGGAAATTAATTAATTAATTAATTATATATATATATTTGTTTTAAAACTGATATTTAAATGCTTCGCAATATCACATGAAAATTCTCACTTTGCATCTTTAGTATTTTATTAGAACTCAAAATTTTAGAAAATGAAGTTTGAAAAAATTTTGAGATTAAAAAAAATCGAGATTTCATTAAACAATTGATGTTTTGAAAAAGAAAATTGAGAAGTTCAAAAAAATTTATGATTTTGAAAAAATAGTTGAGAAGTTTAATAAAATAATTAACAATGTTGGAGAAAATTTGAGATTTTGAAAAAAAGTGATTTAATAAAAATCTAGACTTTTAAAAGAAATTAAGAAGTTTGAATAAAGTTAATAATTTTCATTAAAAAAATAGATTTCGAAAAAAAAATGATATTTTGAAAAAGAAAATTGAAAAGATTAAAAAAGATTTGTGAAATTTTGACAACTTTGAAGAAAATATATTTTGAAAAAGAAAATGAGATTTTGTATTTTGACAAAAAAAAATTGAAAAGTTCAATAAGAATGACAAGTTAAAAAAATATTTTAAAAAAGAACATGGAGAAGTTCAAAAGAATAGAAATTTTGAAGAAAAAATGAGATAAAAAATCGAGATTTTGACAAAAAACTAACAATTTGGAAAGGAAAATTGACGAGTTCAAAAAAAATAGTGATTTTGAAAAATAAAAATAAAAATTTCTAGAAAAATTGAGATTTTGAAAAAAAAAAAAATAGTGATTAAAAAAACCACCTAGATTTTGACAAAATAATGTCATTTTGAAAAAGAAAATTGAAACATTGAAAACAAAATGGTGCTTTAGGAAAAAAAAAAAATTTGGCATCGTGAAATTTTTGAAGAGTTCGAAAAAAAAAATTGTGATTTTGAAAAAAAATAAATTCAGAATTTGTATTTTAAGAGAAAAATTGAAAAGTTAACAAAAATGAGATTTTGTTAAAATTTTTGAAAAAAAGAAGTTAAGATTAAAAATTTGGCCATGTTAATAGAAAAATGACATTTTGACAAAAAATGGGATTTTTAAAAAGAAATTAAGATTTATCCGTGGAAAAAAAATTGAGATTATTTTACTAAATTACTAGGGACATCTACTAATTTTTACTCTGACCATTCATGCCCACACAGATTCACTTGTGAAAAATGATGGCCCAAGTATAGCGAAACTTATAATGATGAGATTGATCAAATTCTATGATCAGGCCATCCTAAGGTTGATTTGAATGGCCAGATATATTCAGGACCTATTAATTAGGATATAAAATAAAAACCAGTTTAATATAACTCGAAACGAATCAAATCCATCCAAAACACTCTTTAAATAGGTATGATCAGTTTGCCTACATGTAGACAGATTTTGGACAATCTGATTGATCCAAATTAAAGAGTAAATAACTTCAAATTTTTAGATTACATTTCACTGAAATCTGACCATTGAATCACAAGATATGGCCTATTATATTGTTGATCAATATTGTCCCCCCAATATCTTTATCATTCCGAAACACAATTGTGGCAAGTGACTAGTCAAATCAAAGTTTGAATTAAAAAAATTAGCATTTAAAAAAAATGAGGAGTTTGAATAAAATTAAGAAGTTCGAAAAAAAATATAGATTTTTATATAGAAATTGAGATTTTGTATTTTAAAATAAATTAAGAAGCTTGATCAAAGAAAATGAGATTTTGAAAAAAAAAATGAGACATCCACTTAAGAGTTGGATCTGCCACATTTTTGTGCTTATCCTAGACGAGCTTTGGACGACATGGATAAACCAATACATCATAGTGGGTCTGCCGATAGAACTGCCCATGGGGGGCTAGAGATGGGCAGCGGTAGGACGCAATCCACGTCCATCCAAAAGGGCAAATTGCTTTTAAATAGACGCACCTGCTGAAGTTTTAGTGAAGCTACTATAATGTGTGTGTAAAATCTACTTTGACCATTGGGCATGTAATCCAAATGTTAGGCTCACGAAACAAAAAAAATTAAGCTAACTTGTGATTTAGATGGGCCACATTAAACGAAATAATTGGGATAGAGATGAGTACCATTGATTTTTTTACAGTGCCCATTGTAATGATTATATGAAATCCTCTTCAACCATTAAATGTTAAAAAAAGAAAAAAACATTTACTTTTGGGGTTCAGAAGTCAGGATAATCACTGATTCTTAAGTGGGCCACACTGAAATAAACAGCTCAGAGAGTGGACATCACCATGTACATTATTTCCAATCCCATGGTCCACCTAGGCCTAATATTTTATACCATGCCTAAAGTAACATAACTGGTGATCAGATTGGAATTCAGAAATATAGTACCATAGATAGCTTTTCCGTTTTTTATAAGCGTAATTCCTTTCCTATACGAGATTTCCAGTTCTTCTATGTTAATGGTAGATTAGACCTTCCACTCTCTATCAGTTCGGTGAGAGAAATATTTTAGTGAAATAGGAAGTCAAAGTACGCTTTTGGAATACCATGTACTCTTACAATTTATAATAGATGGATTTCAGCGTTCAATATATAATAGTCATGGTTATCGGTATGGATGACTCGTTCCAACTTGGTGGGGCCCAAATCGAGTTGCCACTCGCCTACATCGTGGTGAATAGGTCCGACTCTCTTGATTTGGGAGTGGATTAAAGGAGTAATCGAAATTAAAGGAGTCATAATTGCTGAAGTTCTGACATATCTTTGATTGAAGATTCGGATGAGTTGGAACTTTCGTGAGATCCACCATGTCCATCTGGTACGCTGAGTCATTTTAATAATTGAAGGTGGGCCATACCACAGGAAACAGATGGGATGGTATTTCCCACCGTTAATTTTGCACAGGATCCACTGTTGTATTTATATGCCGACCAGTATATTCAGGATGAAATAATTGACAGAAATGATTAAAAAATCTGATTTTTTTTTTTTTTTTTGATAGGGGCCAAAAGAACTGGTGTACGTAATTTGGATTTGAGTGGGAAACACTACCCATGTGCGTGAGATAAGAACCACTCATCCAGGGCTGTGAGGGGCACCATGATGTATGGGTTTTATCTACGCGGTCTATACATTGGCATATTATTTGAAGGATATAAGTAGAGGTGATTATGAACCTAGCTCGCTCGGCTTGACTCAAAAAAACTCGATTCGAAGTTGAGTTCAAGCAAAGCTGAGCTGATTTTTGGAGCTCGAAAATGAGTTTGAGCTGGCCCGGTTTGACTCGGATCAAACCCGGCTCGAATTGAACTTGGATCAATCCAGTATGGTGGCTTAGTTACTTTGATACTGACGTTGCTCACCAAGTGTTTGATAAAATGACACAAAGAAGTGTGGTAGATGCCAAGGAAGGTATGCATATGAAACTAACACCAAATTTTTCTTGATTTTTATGTTGCTTAGAAGGTGTTTAATAAAATACTTGTAAAACCATTATTGATGTCTCAGATACAATGGAGAAAATTACCATTGTAGACCTCACTTTTTATTTTGTGTCTTTTGCTAAGATCCAAAACTTATCTTCCCAACTTAGACCTTACATTTATGGACAGAACATTTGCGGATAAAAAGACTCCTGCTCTTAAAAGTGATTTGTCGTTTCTATAAACCTATCGCTAGGAATTATAACCGTAACCATAGATATAGGAAGCAGAGATATTTTCATCCTCGAATGTTCAGTTCGTACATATAAGGTCTAAGTTGATAAGGTAAGTTTTGGATCCTTCGTGAAAGACACTGGATAAAAGGTGAGGCCTAGCGTGGTAATTTTCTCAATACGGTGAGATTTTAAAGGTCTTCAAGTGTATGTGAAAATGCCGCAACGGCGAACTCAGCTCGAAAGAGCTGAACTACTAACCAAATCTAGCCGAGCACACTAGCTAGGCTTGAGGATCAAGCCAAGCCGAATTTGAGCTGAAGTCAGTTAGTAGGCGAGGCAAGCCAAGCTGGCCTCTGGACTCGCTGGATTCAATGTACATCCTTAGATATAAGCCAAAGCCCATAAATAAGGTATATCCAAAGCTCAAGTGGACCACACGGTGGAGAACATACGCCTACGGTTGGTCACAAAAGTTTTGGATTAGGTTGATATTTATGTCTTCGCTTCGTCCATGTCCACGTGACCTTACGAAAAGGTTGGATGGTAAATAAACATTACGGTGGGCCCTTAAAAGGTTTCAACGGTGAGCGTCATTATCACTGTTTCCTCCTGTGGTGGGTCCACTTAAGTATTAGATCAGCTTATTTTAGGCCCATAATCTAAAATTATATGGAAAAATGGAGTGACGGTGTGGATAAAACCTATCCATCAAGTTGACAGGTCAGAACCCCAGCAGAGCGCGGGAATGGCGGGTCGTACCGCGTTCCCTAACTAACTGTCATTGCAATGTTACTAATTCCACTCGCATGTAGACGTACCATCTCACATGCGAATATGGAACACGTGTAATTCCCAAACCCTCATCTTCATTTCCGTTCTTAAAACGAGGCTATTTCCTATGGACTCGTAATGGCACACAGCACACAAATCAAATGGACGGCTAGAAAATTTTAACCGTCAGTTTACTTTGTATATAGACTGTGGCCCATCTAAGCAATGAAACAGGATAAAGGCTTAAATTATGTAATCTTGAAACTATTCCCAACAAGATGAATGGTTCCGATCTTCCACACGTGTTCTTACGTGTGGATGGCACAGCGCTGCTACTCGCGCGTGTGGAACCAGAAAAACTGGGGCGTCATTAATCAAAACGGACGCAGTCTCCACTATAAATACTTCCAGTTGCTGTCATTCGGTCAAGAGGCTCTTTGATTTCATACCCAAAACCCAAAAAATAAAAAATAAAAAAATGGCCTTCTTCCTTTCTTCCATTGCTCTCGGTTTTTCTTTTGTTGATTGTTCCATATCTGCCATTTTCTTTCGTAGATTCTTCGATCTCTGCTACGGATATGGCGAGTGCTGCCCGTCCTCGGCATCCGACACTGTCCAAAATCCCCGGACCGTCTCTGTTTGTTGGAGATCTGGACCCCAGCGTAACGGAACGTCAGCTTTTCAATCTCTTCAGCCGGTGCGGTCCCATACAATCCTTCAGGGTCTGCAGGGACGAGACCAGGCGTTCCTCCCTCGAATGCGCCTACGTCACTTACAGTAACGCCCAAGAAGGTCAGGAACTTCTCTGTCTGTCTCTTTTTAGGATTTCGGTGTTAATGTTGTTACTTTTTCTGGCTTTTAGTGGTTTTGGTGGACCTGTTTGGATGCCTGTAAGTTTTTTAAGTTGTAAGTGGAAGTCACTTATCGGTTATCCTATTTAGATGTAATCTGTAAGTCACTTAGGGCCTGTTTGGCCAGCCGCATTAGGTTGGATTAAGGTGGATGGAATTGTAAAAGTTACAATAAATGCATGTGTAAGGTATTGTTCCTGGATTGGGTGCATCCCCTGTTTTCTAATACCATGTTTGGAATGTATACATTTGAAAGTAAATCCTAGGATTTACTTTCAAATTGCATTTGGATTGAACCTGGATGAAGCAAAAATTCATCATCCATGGGATTTGTAATCCCATCTCACACTTTCCAGCACAAGGCTCATTTTCCAAAGCCTACCAAGTTAATTTTAATCCCATCTCACACTCCGTCCAAACATGCCATTCCGAATTTCAAAGTGGGATTAGTAATGTAATCCCATTTAATACAACTTAATACCACTGGCCAAACAGGCCCTTATGGGTAAGGTGGTTTTTGTGTTTGGGTAACATGTAAGTTAGTTACAGGAGAAGCTGTATGTTCACACCAAGTAGACCTTGGAGTAGGAAATCGTTACAAAATGTTATAATCATAGAAGAAAGCTTGACACCAAATACACCATTTTATTAAGTCCATCTAGATGGATATTTTAGCTGATTATTAGGCTAAACCAATCATTAAGTGGGTCCTTACTCTTGCTCGGGTGGTAGACTCTCGAGAGTTTCAACACCGGGTCAAGGGATCGAGTACCCATTGGTGGTGAAATTCCACTAAGGCGTGAGTGTGTGGGGTGTGTGTGCGTGCATTAAAAATTAAAAAAAAATAAATTTGAGTGGGTCATAAAAATGGGCCCACGAATTCAAAATACCTACAACAATGCTAGATTATATAATTAGATGCTACAACTAGAATTCATGGCTCTATAATGTAGACTGTTGACCTGGTGGGCCCCACTCAGATAGGTCCATGTAAAAGGCATGTAAAATGAGACAAGATCAGTTGCTTGAAGAACAAAAGGTTGCATAGGGACACATGTACAGTCCAATTAATTGATTCGAACCTATCCATCAAGTTCAGCCCACAATTAATGAACCATTAAGCAAAAATCACACCAGTCAAATGATTGTAACCATCCAGTTGATAGCCAAAAAATTGCTAGAAAATGGAAATTAAAGTTTGTTTATGGAAATAATAGGTCCAATCAAGAATTCCAAACATCCATTTGGAGGGACCATAGTTGATTGCTTATGGTTTGTAAACTACTCGTGATCTTAAACATATCATCCATAGATTAGAAAACCAATGGCTACAAGAAAAAAGGCCCAAGTTCTAGATCCCCGCTGTCCATTAGTTTTGACAGCTCATTTTAGGGAGTGGGCCCAAAAATAAAGCATATCCAAATCTTAGGTGGGCCACACCAAGGAAACAACGGTGAATGAATGCTCACCAATAAAACTTATTGCGGGCTACGAAAGTTTTGGATCAAGCTGATATTTGTGTTTACCCTTCATCTAGGTATGTGTGACCTTATCAACAGGTTGGACAGCAAATAAACATTATGGTGGGCCCTAGGAAGTTCTTAATGGTTGGCATTCAATCACCATTGTTTCTTGTGGTGTGGCCCACATGAGATTTGGATTTCCTTCATGTTTGGGCCCAAGTGCTAAAATGAAATGGCAAAACTAATGAGGGGCGTGGATATACCAAAAATACATTAAGGTGTGGGCCCCACTATCACAACCTCATTGAATCAGGCCCACTTCAAATAAAAGTTAAAAAAGAAAAGAAAAAAAAAGCTTGTAACCCTAACTATAAAGAGGGAGAGAGGGGAAGACAGATGCACGTAGCAACCCTAATTGCAGAGAGGGAGAGGTCGTTGATTGCAGAGAGAGAGAGAGAGAGAGAGAGAGATCTTACTAGAGCATTGCTGTCATGGAGGTGTATTTTCCCCCTCTTCCCCTCTTTTTAAAAATCAAATCGTTGGCCTATAAATCACTTACTGGGAAGTGACTTCTCACCGCCAGCCCCTGGAAGTTTCCTGGCAGTTTTGCCTAGAAGTAACTTACAGGTGAATTTCCTCCCCCAAACACCACCTTTCCCACTTACCAAACTTACAGGTGTGTTTTCTCCTTCTTCCCCTCGTAGATGATCAGAATGCCTTTGTCCTAGGCAGACAATTCTTAGATAGTGCTTTAATAGCACACAAATGTTTCGATTCAAGGCACAAAGGGTGAAGGAAAGGCCTAGTTTGGAAATTGGATATTGAGAAGGCCTGGAATCAGGTTGATTGGGGATTTCTTGATTATATGATTTTGTGTATGGGTTTTAGTAGCAAGTGGTGAAGTTCGATCGACAAATGCGTGAAGTCAACTATATTCTCAATTCTTCTTAATGGCTCCCCGAAAGGTTATTGTAAAAGCTCAAGGGACCTTCGGGAGATCCTTGTCGCTGTTCCTTTTTCGCATGGTGGTCGAAGCTCTGGGGAGAATGGTTGATAAAGGGTAGGAGGAGGGATTCATCAATGGTTTTAGTGTAAAGGGTTTGCCATCTCCCATTTCTCATCTTGAATTTGTAGACGATACTCAGTTTTTTTTTTTTCCTTGTATTTTGATGCATCTCCCATGTGGATAGAATAGATTGAGAACGATTACCTAATACTTCAAAGTGGTGTCTGGCTTTAAAGTTAACATCTCTAATAGCAAAATGTATGGGGTGCCAATGGAGTTTGAAGAAGTCAGCTAGCCGAGGTTTTTGGGTGTCCAGCCAGGTCTCTCCCAGCAACTTTTGTGGGCCTTTTCCTTTGCATGGGAAAATTGGTAAGTTGAAAGATTTGAAAGGAAACTCGCTAGATGGAAGAGTTGGTACCTTTCGCTTAGCGGTTGCATCACGCTTATTAAAGTGGCCCTTTCCAATCTACCTCTATATTTCATGTCGCTATTCCAATGTTTGGCTTCGGTGCTCTTTTGGCTTGAGAAATTGAGGCGGGACTTTTTATCGCAATGAGCGAAGGATAAGAAGAAATTTCACTTGATGAGTTGGGGAAATTGAGATGCGGAAATTGAGAAATATGTGGCCCTTTTAGATCGAATTCTTCTCTATTATGCCATGTCTAACACCAACTCTGACAAAATGGTGTGGAATGTTGACAAGTCAGGATCATTTTTAGTGATATCTTTTACTCTCTTATTTGTGGGGGCACTCCATTAAGAGAGGCTATGGTCACCAAGTTTGTGTAGCGCTATCACATGCTCCTAAGTTCGCGGTGTTCGGGTGGTTGCTAGGTAGGGAGAAAGTTCTTGCCATTGACAATCTTCGAAAAGGGGCTATGATGATTACCAATATTTGTATTTTGTGTATGAACGATGGGAGACGGTGGATCATCTCTTTGTGCATTGCCCGTTTGTTGGGAGGATTAGGGCAGATCTCTTGGGCCATTTCCAAGTGTCATGGTCATCATCATGTATGGTTAACTCATTCTTATGTTTGTGGCATGGGGTTGAAGCTTGGGAAAGAGAAGGCTTTAGAGAATGGGGCTGATTATTTTGTGGTGGGCTGTGTGGGAGGAAAGAAGGTGCTTTAACAATGATAGGAAGTTGGTGGAAGCCACATCCAATAGGGTGAGGTCGTTGATCATCGAATGGGCCTCATGTGTCCCCAAGTTGAGGGATTGTAATTTTGCTTTCCTTGGGTAGTTTTCGGGTTGTTGTCTTGGTGCCCCTTTTCTTTTGTTGCTTTGTTTGGTTTCTTCTTTAATAAAGTTTTTGTTACTTCTCTCTCTCAAAATTGCTTTCCTTGGGTAGTTTTCGGGTTGCTGTCTTGGTGCCCCTTTTCTTTTGTTGCCTTGTTTGGTTTCTTCTCTAATAAAGTTTTCATTACCTCTCTCTCTCTCAAAAAAAAGAAAAAAAAAGAAAAAAGGTCTTGAATGCCTTCTTATCAATTATTTTTGCCTATTGTCCTGTTACTGTAATTTCTCATGCAGCTGAATTCAAAACGTGGTAGGTTCGTCACTATGTCATGAATCAGCTGTACTGGGGCTCCTTCCACGATACAATTATATCTTAAAGTCTGTTTGTCATCCCTGTTAGGATTTTAGGATGCTTTTCTTAATATGTTGTGTTCTCTTTGGATATTGGAAGCTGAAACCATATTGCTAGTTGGGTATTTGACATTCTCACAGAGTGTGATGGTTCATCAGCATGCATTGATGAATTGCACATGTGGTTATATATAATATATCTCAAAGTAAACAGTATTGTTGGAGCCACTGGTTATAGGTCACAATACCTATGTAAGACTGATTATTATTATTATTATTATTTTTAATAATAATAATAATATTTTTTTTTTATATAATAATAATAATAATAATTATTATTATTATAAAATAAGTAGAGTGATTGAATGATTTTAAGATAGAAGAGAAAAGCAGAGGAAGAAGGCTTTAGGCTGGATATAAGAAAACAAGGTGATTGATCAATGAGTTGCAATGAGTATAGGAGAGGTAAAAAAAAAAAAAAAAGACGTTCAAAAAAGTGTGGGGAAGGTTAAAAGACATTCCCAACTGTAATTACCAAGGGTCAATGGTGATTCGTGACTCATATTCTCTTTGAACGAATCTTTATGTTTTAGAGCTTCTTTACTGATATTTGTGCTTGAATGTTCATGGCATTGTAAGAGTTGGAGTCCAAAAGCTTCAAGGCATCAGGGAGCTCACCCAGTTCATCCTTATCCAATTGTAAGCGATACCTCAGCAATTAATGAGTACTTTTGTCTAGTGATGGAAGAAGGTAACGATGTGTACATGTTGTGCTTTTGTCACTAGATATATTGAGATCTTGGAGGGGCCTAATCTGCGAGTGGAGGTTTGAGGATGAGAATTTAAAGCGTGGATGCAGAAATAAGTCTTGAAGTTTTATAGCCTTTTTCTAATGGGCTCATGGTTCTTGGTAACAGATCTGTCCATATTTCTAAATTAGGCAAAAAGCTATTCATTTAGGTGAATTGTTTCTTGTGGGAAGGTTTCCATGTATTTGACTGACTATGATAAAACTCAATTCTAAGTTGCTTCAAAGTCACTAATCCTGAAATGCGAATGGATGACTCTTAAACCACTGAATTCCATCAGAGCTCTGCTGTTAAGTGTGCTTTGTGGGAGATTAGGTGATAAAAAGGAAAAACTAATAATTAGATAAGCCTGCTCATACTTGTTTTGCCATATTTAAAACTAATAATCTATGCATTGTCTAACTCATTTGATGCAAATATATTCAAAGTCTATTCATATAATTTATAGGTGAAAGAAGACGTGTGGAAACACAAGTAATACATTCAAAAGCAAAAGAAGAATCACTAGATCAGGTTACATACATGTTTGATTTTATGTTTGGACGTAAAGATTGCAACTGATTTGAAAGAAATTGGAAATTTTTGATTTTTTCAATTTTCCGTAACTCGGCCCATCTCCTCCATATTTTGAAATCGAAGCTCCCAATCCATGATTTTTCATGCAAAACATGAAAATCATGGATTTGTAACAATTTGACACTAATTTAACATGATATATATATATATAAAGAGATCTAAAATTGAAAATGCTCACCGGATCGAACATATGGGATATATCCCATTACTTGTGTGTTTTGTATCCCACTGGTGGGATACAAGATATATCGTGGGATATATCAGCCGATGTCGTCGATACGCAAAACACTGATGGTGGGATGTTCTCCAAACCGAATGAATCAGTCAAGGTAAGGAGAAATTAACTTGTTGGTAAAAAATTAAAAAAAAAAAAAAAAAGAAAAAAAAGAAAGAGAAGAAGTTAAAAAGAAACTTCCTAACCATGACTTATGCTATAAAAATGTCACAATCTATGTCAAGAAAATCAATCAGTGAATACAATGAGGAGTTTCATACATTGACGTTATAGGCAAGGTGTCATGGGTATGGAGAACAAAATATCTCAAGATATCTTAATCGTCTGAACCCAGATGTTAGAAATGAATTGGTTTTCAAATATTATTTAAGATGCAATGCATACACACTTGCATTAAAAGCCAAGGAGATAATAAGCTGGGGACTTGGGAGATGATTTAGCACCCCACGTGGACTGTTATCAACGATGGAGCAGCATACTAACTTCCCGTGTAGGCAACCACAGGGCCTCATATAAGATGAGGGACAATGGCCCAACGTCTAACAACGAAGCCAAATCCCAAAATGGGAGGAGGTAGTTATGCACGGGAGGCTTAGCACGCTCAAGATGGGGAAACACACTTCTTTCACATGCTTTAAGTGTGGGTCATTGGGACATTGTTCTTTTCACATGCTTGAGCATCATTCCATAATTAAAGTGATTTTGGCCAAGGAAGGAGAATATGTTGAAGATACTTATGACCGCATGCAAATGAAAGCTGAAGATGACACAAAATATGAAGAACATGCATATGAGGATGGGGCACAAGTTGGGGAAGGTGTAGTAGATGTGTATGGTGATATGGTGAGTTGTTGGTTAGCCAATGGACTATGCTAACGACGCTTTGGGTGATTGACAGAGGGCAATGGTTATGGCACAATGGGGGTACTCCATCAAAAAAGTTATTTCACCTTCTTTACTCCGCCATTTTTGTGGGTGTACTCGTCTACTTCTTTGCGATTCGGGTGTTGAGATTTCATTGACTCGATAACCGGTTGCACCAGTCCTTCACTTGTTAAGGTTGAACTATTCATCCTTAATCTTGCAGGAGTTTTTGGAGATACAAATGTTAAGTTTTTCTTTGTAGTCAGCTAGCATTCATCCCATAGAGAATATCTCAACCAAGCAGCTACACAAAGTATAATTGCTGGTGTGCTGGTGGTGGGTCCCCCACCCTCTCACTGACCCCATTATTACCCATGCAAGCATTTGTATACCTTCCACATGCACCAGATCTATGTGACACTTACAGCAAATACTTTGTGATGAAAATTAGAGTGGGGGTTGGGTCAGAGTACGTGAGGAAATGAGACCACTGGTCAGGAGTTGGTTACTTTTTCCTCTTGGGTCCTTCTATCATGTTGAGTATCTTTCATTCAAGGTTTAAAAACTCATGCCTCACAGTTTTCTTGCCTACATGTTTTCCCGTTTGATGATTCATATATATTTTTTTATCTAGATATTAAAGGTATGATATATACAAGGAAATAGTGGTGGTGGTGATTTTTTTCCCCTTTGTCTTTATCTTTTGAAAAGAAAGAAATGAGCATGCCTTGGTTAGTTATGCTAAACTCAGCTGAATGATGCATTCTTGTTCACCCAACCTAGCCATATCACTTTCTACTAGGTAGAGAGAGTAGATAGAAGAGTGGAGTCAGGTAAATGACATTTCAACTTGGCAAGCTTTGTAACCTTGCTTTCATTTGCTAAATGTAATAGTCTATTTCTTTACACATGTTGAAGAAGCATGCCATATTCATCCTCTAAAAAAAAGAAGCATGCCATATTCATGCAACAATTTTGCTGAACTGAAGATTTGCTAGTTCATTCTATAGGATATTTTGAAGTTATTGGCTTGTTGCCATGGGAGAAAATTTTCATGCAAATTGTTTCTCTCTGTTCTTTTCTCTTACGTCACTTGTCCCTTTTCCCCCTTGAATTCTCTTATCTTGATAAAGTAGATGTTGCATGTCTTGAAAATGTTATTTGTTACTCTTAATTATTCCAATTTATTTAGCTGCCGTAAGTTCAACCACATCATGCAATTGAGAACGATGTTGCTTACCATCTCATTCATACACTGATTTAAATGATTTTCTAACATGGATTGTTGTGAACCTGATCTTTTGATTTGTTATAAATTGCAGCTAGTCGTGCCTTGGAGGTTCTAAGTTTTACTCCTATCAGTGGAAAACCAATCACGATCATGTTCTCACATCAGGATCCTGGCATCCGGAAAAGTGGATATGCTAATGTACGGAAAAGTGGATATGCTAATGTATTTATCAAGAACCTCGACACTACAACAGATGAGGCAGGATTGTATGAGATTTTTTCTACCTTTGGTCTTGTCCTTTCTATCAAGGTGGCCACTGATAACAGTGGTCAGTCTAAGGGATATGGGTTTGTACAGTTTTCTATGGAGGAAGATGCACAGAATGCCATTAAACAACTTAATGGCATGCTGATAAATAATAAACAAGTCTATGTTGGCCCTTTTGTTCGTCGTGAAGAGCGAAATCAAACAGATGGAACACCAAAGTTCACTAATGTATATGTACAAAATTTGTCTGAAACAACTACCGACGAGGACCTTAGGAAAGTTTTTAGTATTTATGGTCTGATTACTAGTGCAGCTATTATGAGGGATTCAAATGGGAAAAATAGAGGCTTTGGCTTTGTCAATTTTCAGAATCCTGACGATGCTGCTGCCGCAGTTGAGAGTACTTCCCATGGTGAGAAAAATTGGTATGTTGGAATGGCTCAGAAGAAAGCTGAAAGAGAGGCGGAATTGAAAGCCAAATATGAGAGGGACAGAATGGAAGAACTGCGAGGGGCTAATTTATATGTGAAAAATCTCGATCATAATATCAATGACGAAAAACTCAAGGAGTTGTTTTCTGAATTTGGCACTGTAACATCCTGCAAGGTATTTATTACACTAAGGAAGCATCTAAAACATATAAGATCGGCTTTATAAACACTTTGTCAGTGCATTTATATGTAAACAAATTTGGTCTTTCTACAGGTCAAGCTGGATTCACATGGACAGAGTAGGGGTTTTGGTTTTGTGGCACTTTCAACCCCCGAAGAAGCTAACAGAGCTGTAAGTCGGTGATTTCTAATCCACAAGTCATTCTAGATGTTTCTTTATGGCACAACTATCTGCTGTTGTTTAGTTTATTGATGAAGTTTTTTCTTTTTTCTTTTTTCTTTCTTCCTCTTTTTATTTTATTTTATTTTATTTTAATGGGGCAATTCTTATACTTAATGGGCCGTCATTTAGATAAATGAAATGAGCGGGAAAATGATAGGAAGGAAACCTCTGTATGTGGCTGTCTTTCAGCGGAAGGATGAAAGAAAGGCAAGGCTGGAGGTGAGCTGCTCTGACTGCGAATTCTAATTGTGTTGCTTGGTTATGTGCTCAACTCTGAATTTCTATCCCCGTAATGGGTCTCAGCGATGGCTGTTTTTGCTGAAGCAAAATGTGTAGGCAATAATCTGATTTTAGTAAGATAATACATTCAAGTACATTAGAATTGACTTTGATCCCACATTTGGTGCAAGCATATCTCCCAGTCCAAAGATTGGGTGGTAATACAAAACATGCCAAGGGGGATTTCAAAAATCTCATTCTGAAATCGTGTTGGGATTCCTGCCAACCGTCCTTGGAAGGTGGGAGATAACTGTGCAACTGGCTCTCGGTGCATGCAAAATCTGTTCCATTAAACCTTCTATTCAAAGGTTGTTCTCTTTGTATCAATATTTATTTCTGTGTGTTTGATTGATCTATAGGTCCTTTAAATAACCTATTCATTGGGGATTTTGTATGCGATCCTCTACCAATGTTGGTTTCATAACTTGGGTTAAAAGAGGAAGATTGATGTCTGATGGGTGGCTGAGTGTAAAACTTTTTCCAATCTGCTATTTAAAAGCTGCCATGGCTTAAGATGATTAATGTGATACATGAGGATTGGTTCTCGACTACGGAGCCTCTGGGATAAACACGTTGCAACTTTTCTGTTATTGTAGTCATACAAGTCACAGCAATAATCATCTAGGATCTCCTGGAAATGGCTCCATAAATGCTACCTGAGCTATTACTTGATCCACCCAATCACTTCCCAAATCATTGACTTGATGGTCTAAACATGGTCTCACTAGGGTTGCACATTGTGATGAGATGGGATTGAACTGATTTTTGTCACTCACGCCTTGGGGCCAATTTTCTGGTACCGAATACTCTCTGAACAATAGGAAATTAGTGTCATTTGATAGCTTATCAAGTTACCCAAAAATCAGGCTGGTCCAATCCAGGCCGGCCTGTGTACAAAACAAATGGATGAACAACGAAGCTTGGGTTAGCTGTTCATTTTTGTTTCGTACATTGTGGTCTGCCTGACAAGGTGACCCACCTGGTCTTTCGAAGGGGGCATCTATGTGGTGAGACCCGCCTGATGGATTGCTCACCTGTTTAACAGGTCCTGTGTTGGAACATGTGGACCTTGTATTGGGGCTGACTGCTGAGCTGTACACATGGAGAAACTTTGCATCGATATCAGCCTTAAACTTTACTATCTCATTCCCTCCCACTATTTCCTTCATTGCAAGCGGGGAATTGCAGATTTTCTGTTGTTTCTGATTGTTTCTATAGATTCCTCTATATGCTTTTTTCTGTTTTCATAATTAAGGTCGTTGATAGTCAAAAAGCCTTTGTCATTGTAAATACTTTTCTTTTGTGCTCGATAGATGGTTAGGCATGCGTAATGAGATATTGTATTTTGTTGATGTTTTTCTTTTTCTTTTTTGCTGGATGTTTTAAAAATCTCAGTTAATTCAATGCAATGCTCATAACGGGGTTGAACCTTCAATTGCACCTCAGGGTCCCATGACGCCTTCGCTATGTGATGTTTTTGGTTTGCCATTTCTTCCCATTGATGCAGCCCGATCTCAGCCTGTAGCAATTACAAAACTTGCCTCTGCTTTAGCTTCGGCAAGTCCCGAGCAGCAAAGGCTGGTAATTACTCTTTCTTCTTTTATTGCTACTGTGAATGCTTTTGACTGACTTTGCATTTCACTGAGTGCCTTCTTTCAACAAGGTGATGATGCAGCAGAAAAGATGAAAAGAAATGCAGAATATATATTTTTAATCGGGATATTCAAGGTATTCTGTAATGGTAATGGTGGCCATAATGGCTAACACTGTTACCTTTATGATATGGGCTATAACGGCCGTTATAGTCTCTCTCTCTCTCTGGAAAAATCTGAAAAACCTATATCAGCCTGTAATGGACTGTTACAAACTTTATAGGGGGGTGTAACGGGCTGTTACAGGTCATTTTTTCCATTACGACCCAGTAACATGTAACGGTTGCCACCATTACCTTTACGTAATGGCTGTTGCGGCAAACCATGAGGATATTGCATGAGAATATGATATTACTTCATTTTTTTAAAGAGGATGTACTTGATATGCTGGATGGGTATGTCTACCAATATGAAATGCCCAAGCCATTGCATTTTGCATGGAAGTATCTCAATCCAAACTGTTCACAAATTTGAGCCTACTCATGATAGCCTGGAGCAGGGGGAAAAAAAATAAAAATAACTGAATGAATAATCCCCGCCGATTGGTAGACATAAAATTGATAGTTTAAATGGAAAAAAGTGAATAGCCCAAATTTCACAAATGTCCATTATGTAATGGTTGCTCTATCAATCTGATTTTAGGGCCATGTCCTCCCTACATTGGGGCTGAGGTTTTGGACGGGTTGGATTGATGTGTGCCATGAGGAAAATAGCTTTGGGCGAGCAAGTGGATGGTCCTACTCTAATGCGTGGAAGTTTCCTCTTTTGGAAATATGTTTCTTTCGATATCCAGAGTTTGTTGAATTGCTTTCCGTCTTTTTCTTGGCTGTCTTGTTTCCTTACCGCATTCCATGCTCTGGAATACCAGATGCTAGGTGAACAATTGTTCTTACTTGTTGATCGCCTGGAGCAAGATTCTGCAGCAAAAGTTACTTGGATGCTGCTTAAGATGGACCAGTCAGAGCTAATCCACCTCATAGAGTCCCCAGATGCTCTGAAGAGGAGAGTTGCTCAAGCTATGGAAATCTTCCAGTTTGCACTAGTTACTGGCACCAATCTTGCTGAAGCTATGAAAGTTTTCCAGTTTCCACAAGTTACAGGTTCTGATGTTGCTGATCAGCTTGGCTCATTATCATTATCGCTGGATGACTGAGTTCAATCTATGGATTTTTCCATATTGCTGCCTGACTTTTGGGCCATTGATTGAAAAACTCAATACTTCAAAACTATTTCCATAAAACTGTCCGACTTTTGGGCCATGTAAAAACCACCTACTTTTGGTCAATGGATTATGGATCGGACACTTCATACTTTAAAACTATTTTCATAAAACAGGTTGCCTTTTTCATACCCCCACGAAGAAGAAATGCCTCAAACTTTTACTGACTGGAAAAAAAAAAAATACTTTTCTGCCCGTGTCACTGAATATTTCTCTGTTTTACCCCTTTCCTCTTAGGAACGTTAGGTCTAATAATGGTCACCGTTCAAGTAGTGGGGTCCACTGTGATGTCTTTTGAGAAATCCACCATCTATCAGTTTCGGCAGGTCAATTATGAAGCAGCTCAAGTGGGCTACAAGGAAGGATATAGTAGACACGGCTGGACGCAGAACTCTCACTGTTAAAACACCTGAGCCTGACAATGATGTTTGTAACAAATCCACCCCATCCACCAGTGTTGCCACATCATTCGAATGCATGACCCTGATCCAATATTAAAGTGGGCCACATGACAGGAAGCAGTGGTCATTAAACGCCTACCGTTGAAGTCACGACTGTGATTGACAGTCTCTCCTGGAAGGGAGTGGAATAGGTCCGCCCGGCCTCTCTGTGTTGTATATATACACTGTACATCTGTTCTTCCAGCTCGTTTAGGGCATGAGGCAAAAAATGAAGTAGATCCAAATCTCAGGTGGACCGTACCATAGGAAATAATGGTTATCGACCTTTAAAAACTTCCTATAGGCAAAAAAGATGGATCAAGCTCGTAAACATTACGGTGGGCCTTGGGAAGTTTTTAATGGTGGGCGTTCAATTAGCGGAGTTTGTCCACTTTAGATTTAGATTCACTTAACTTTTGGCCTCATGCCATAATTTGAGCTGGTAAAACGGATGGACTCTGGATATAGGATACATATATCACTGCCGTCGGAGTCAGAATCATGCGCATAAACACATCTCTGGATCTGTCGGTTTCCTCGGAAATGTGTAAGAGTTCACATGATTGTGGGGCCCACCTTAATGTTATTGAGAAATCCACGTCCATCACTTTCGATAGATCATTTTAAGTGGTGGGGTAAAAAATGAGGCAGATACAAAAGTAGGCCACACGGTAGGAAACATTGGGTATTCAATAATTTTGGATCATGGAACTATAAGCTCCGCTTGTAAAAACTAAAAGCCTCAAATTGAAAATAAAAAAGTTCAAATGCGCCCAGCTTGAATGTAATCACTGGATTTAGGGTCAATTGGTTTGTGATTTAAACTCTCCTAAATTTAGAAATATTTAGGGACAAAAAAAAATGGGACTTCTTATATCATGTAGCTTGTATGTCACAGGTTTGGACTAGTGATTAGATTCATGATTCATCTCATCAAGCATAAAATAAAATTTGACCACTTTACTTTTAACAGATGTCCATTTGAATACTAAATTTGAATGATTTGAATTTAGATATAGGTTATGTAACAAAGCAAATGATTATTATATTTACATCAACAACTATAGTTGCATTCACAATGTCGATGATTTATAATGTTGCATCCATGGTGAGAATAATAATTGTTACATATTATATGACCACAAAGGGCGAAAATGATCTTTGACAGGCCCACAGAAGAAGAAGAAAAAAAAAAGCCATAGTTCCACACAAAATGATGGATGAGATCCATGTTTAACCTTGTTTGCCAGGGAGTAGATGGACATAATGAGGGGCATGCGAGACTCCCTTGGTAGTCTTGTGCAAAAGCATAATGCTATTGTCAATGACAAAAGCAACTTTGAGTTGTACATAATAAGATATTCAATGAACATGATAAATATCAACGAAGAGCATTAAAGCATCTCATAACAAACAAAGATTAGTGAAATTGTTCGTCTATTGACCTGCTAAATTAAGATATGAGTTTTTGGAAAACATGACAGGAGATTGAGGATGTCACGTTCTTTTCATCACGTAGTTTTGTTAATTTTAAACATTTCCACCTATATAACTCTAAACATTTGATATTTGTTTCTTTCTATCATTTTCTTTATTAATAGGTGTTCATATGTAATTTGCATTATGTATGTTTGGATTATGCACACATTGGAATAAATACATTTTTCCCTAACATATGAGCTTTTGCTTCATGCAAAAGTGGACTCACTTTTGTGGGCACTAGAAGTTAGGAATTATCTTCTTCTTCTTGTTTTTTTTTTTTTTTTTTTTTTTTTTAAAAAATGTATATTTTGATGGACTTTTTGGAATAAGTATCTATTTTGTAACGCATGTTAACCGCTAGTATTGTACATGATTTACCATATTCTTTAAATTTCTGCGAATATACTATAAAATTTGAATGCATTTCAAATATAGATTGACAAATAAAATTTTTCGAATCCGAAATATTTCAAATATGTGGTGCCAAAAACAACAAGAATATTTAGAATTTAGGATGTTTCAAATCCAACGTATTCTAAATACAAGCTACCAAACAAGCCCTTTGCATACATGTGATCATCGATCAGTGATAGAGAGAGTCGATATTATAAGTATTCCAAATACAAGCTACCAAGTATGTCTTTTACAGACGTGGCTACCAAACAAGCCCTTTGTATACATGTGATCATCGATCAGTGATTGAGAGAGTCGATATTATAAGTATTCCAAATACAAGCTACCAAGTATGCCCTTTACAAACGTGGGTATCTATCGATTGGTGGTTTAAAATGTTGACATTATGGGGATCCATCGAAAATCCTACTTTAGTTGCCCATTTTGTGAAGGTGGGCCCCAATGTGTGAATGACTTGGCCAATCGATCACACTCGTAAGAAAATAATGACCATTTTAATAAAGTGGCAAATACACTGCAACCAATATACTACTGAATAGTTATTTCTGAGGATTAGTCGGGGATAATGCATGCTGCGTACATACAAATTCTGAGTGTCAGCACATTAATGTTCATGCTAGCTAGAGTATCAAATTAATCTCCTACTTTATTAGTTTAATTCCTTAAGACAATGTAATGATCACACAGCTTTGGATGCACAATAGGGCTGTTGCATCCACCATTTTGTGCTTGTGCCATCCAACTCATCCCATCCCTTAGATGTATTTCCAAAGTTAGGTCCAAATCCTAAAAATCAGCCTAATCGAAAATAATAGTGGCCCACACCATAGAGAACAACAATAAGCAATCAGGAGGGAGATGCCCAAAACTTCCAAATTGTGTGGCCATCCATTCTGTCTATATCAGATCCAATCGATTAATCAGATATCCCCGTGAAGATAACGGAACCTACCAATAAAAGGTCATTCCATAACTCATGTATGCCAAACCAGGTGAATTTATATTTGTAGTTGTGGTTTTACATTGTTCCTTCAAGGATATCAACCAGCAAAGCCAGAGGTTCATGAAGCTCAACCCATTTAATAGAAGGAGAAAAAAACAAATAAATCCAACTTATATAACTTAAATGACAGCTTATATGCCCATGGCAGGTCTGCCCAGCCATGCTTACTTGCAGTGGATCAACCCATATATGCTACATATGTATAAACAACATGCATGGAGGGCTTTATATATACGAGCTTGGACCAGGATGAGCCAAGGTTGCTTCAAATTCTTCTTGAAACTGAAGGGGCTTTAATTTCTAAGCCAAAGCCTATCTCGTGAGCCTGAAAGTTGTGCCCAAACCTAATCCGAATGCCTGCCTAGCCCAAAAACCCATGGCCAGCCAGCCACACTAACAACCCTAATCCTAAGTATATTCATGCTAAAATGCTTCCTAATAAGAGGCCAAATCCTTGCAAACCTTGTAGAATGAGCTTATTTTACAACTCTTGCAAGTGAGGTCCACCTTAAAGTTATCATTGCATCTGACCTGTCCAGAAGAATCCCCACCATAAAATTGGGATGTCTTAAAATTAGGCTGATTCAACCATCATGTGAACCACCATGTGAATTAGAAGTTTGGCTCACTTTAAATTTGACCACACCTCATTATCAAGTAAGCTTCATCACCCAAAAAAAAAAAAAAAGAAGAAAAAAGAAAAAAGAAAGAGGAAAAAGAAGGGCCCGTACAATCATTAGATGGGCCACACCATAAAAAACAATATAGACAACCATCCAAAATCCTCTAAATTCACATGCTGGGACACTTGATGGTTGGATTAGTCTCAATTTTTTGGCATCCTACTTTGGTGACCAATACTTTTTGATAAATGACCTGTCCCACTGCCATGTGTAGAGGAAGTAAGCTGCAAGGGAGGGCACAGTGCCGACATCCACACCATTGAGGTGAGTCCCTCATCCTAGATTTACTGACCCAAAAAACCAAGCTGGCCTACTCATCAGGTGCGCCACAATGCATTAAACAAATGGACAAAGCTAATAAAAAATTCGACAAGCTCTTCCCATCCGTCCACTTCTTTTCTGTGCCTCACCTAATGATTAATAAATGGACCACCCTGATTTCTATACTAACGCATCTAAAAGTGAAACTGAACCGTGGGATGGCTAGGATCTCCTAGGCGCCAGTATTCTCTTAGCTAAGCAAATGAAAGTTTTCGAGGCCAGGTTCCCCTGTTTGTGATGAATAGGGGTGCTGTGCACCAAGTTTGTACACGTGGGGCCCATGGTTGGTTTATCCAAGCCATTTATCTGATATCCCCATCATCAATGGACAATGCCAGACATATCCAAAGGCCCATCATGTGATCTCTGGATACCATGATCAGCTAAAAACAAAGGTTAGAAAAAGCATCCTCTCTTAGAATTTGGCTTAGCTACGAGAGCAATGCAATGTCAATTCACTTGCATTACCCGTGGCCATCGATTATAACCATATTGGTATATGGAGTTTGAAAAACTATTTAAATAAAATAAATTTAAATTGAGAAAAAAGAGAAAATTTATCAGTTTATAGAAGTCGAGGCGTGACATGAGTCACTCGGCTTGAAATCGAATTTGCTCCCCTTGGATAGCGTCCCAAGTGCAACAGGTTTCCAGAGCAATCGACCTCCAGGATACAACGACTATGACCCGGTCCCAACGGTGCATCACTGTACACAGCCTCGAACTACTTTGTAGTCTTAACCTGAACTAAAAAACACTTAAACCGTACTTTTAATATAAAACAAACTTTTTCTTACTTTTTTAAAACAAATGAGAGAAAGTCTATTTATAGACTTTGTGAAGACACCCTTTCACAAAGGGTTGTGATTATTGAGTTTAAACCTAGGTGGTGCAACCCTTAAGCTTCAAAAGACACAACTTTTCAAAATAAAAATTGAAAGGATATAACCTTTCAGTGAAAAGACACATCCGTAGGGCACATGCACCTATGGCCACAACCATGGTCCATCCCAACAGATATTTTGAAACACTAAATTATTTAAACATAATTTAAAATGCAATAATCCCCTACATGTTTTAAAATTTTTGACATTTCGGGTTAATATGAAAGAGTTATGCAATGGTGTCAGTGTCATCATAGACTTGAACCAACATTAGAGTCAACATGACAGGTATACAGGAATCAGGTAACACCATAGTCTTGAACCTGATTCCTTTTGATGTAAATCGCAAGTACATGCCACTCACACAACTTTTCTGCTACAAGTGATTCTGCGGTTTGCTGCGTTTCGGCCATACACCATTACCTGGATTTCATGATTGCTCTAGAGAATTCGTCTAGATTCTCATAGGAAGCGGCCTCCACCTCCATACCCATATAGGTGAATTCCATCAAGTATACGCAGCAATTGGATACACCACCAAATATATGGCTATGAATTCATTAAGAGTTCAAAAACTCATCTTTCTTCATTACTACTCGCACTGTACACCATAGAAGGGATTCACTTACATCAGTGCATCGTCTACCTCGTGTCTTGTTATTTACCCATTGAACCTATCTAATAGGATCTCTATTCGTATAGGTTGGGTTGCCAAAACTGGTAGCTCATATATTAGGCTCAGCCCCATTTCCTTCAATATATCATTGACTAATCTTTTAGATAATTACTTGGTTAGAGGATTTATGACCCGTATGCCTTTTACCTCCACCCGTCTTTGCTTCGTCAAGCTTTCTTCTCATACGATTTTGGTCATGTCTTAGTCTCATTGTGGCTAATCATCCTTTCAGATCAGCTAGGGATCATCGTATTAGCAAGCTATTGCCTCACCAACTAGCTACTCATAAATGAACCTCTGCCTAGGCGGATTCCTCCTTTTGCTCCTTAGTGAAGTCTTCGGCAGTCAACCGTATCCTCTTTGACTATTCATATATCAAGCCAACGCATACCAAATTCATTTCTAACCTTACAGAGTCAATAATTACGACTTCATTAAATAACAAATACTGAACATCACTTTTATTATGATAGTTGTCGTATTACCGGCTCTGAATACAATCAACTTTCTTAGCCTTGAATGTACTCTTACAATTCAGGCAACTTCACTAGCCCGCCATTTAACTAACTGGTGGTAAAGTCAATCAACCTTATTGTATCTGTAATACAAAGATGCTGGAGTAATTTGTCATGCATAGATATATGACAACTAAAATAGAATATAACTTTCATATAATCAAATCGCAACATTATCATGTTATCATATGTTCCCTAACACATGCTAATTTATCAATTAGTGATTAGAATTCAATACAATCAATGGACATTTGGGAACTGAATATGGAGAACAATACAATCAATGGATATTTGACAACTGAATATGGAGAAGAAATATCCAAGTTCATTATCAAGTATCTTGATCAATGGATTGAACAATGAGCTCCATATGTGCATAAGTTTGGCCATTAGATACATTTGTTGATGGTAAAACAACACAGTTCATTACATAAACTTATAGTCTCATATGAATACTAATCCCAAATGTCCAAATCTAGCCTCTAATGAGAATAAAATATAACCTAAAAATCTCATTGATCCAACAATCATTTTTTGAATTCAAATCACTAACAATTCTTTTAACTATTTATTTGATGGCTACCAATTAGATTATTAAAATATGCAATATGCTTAATTCTAGACACCTTGTCTTAAAGACCTACACATCAACATAAAACATGTGCATATTGATTTATAATATTCAACATATAGTCTCCTTAGTGTAAATCTTCAATTTTATATCAACCCATTTATCAAATACATATTGACTAAACTTGGATTCCATGCGTTAAGTGGTTTATGCATCCGAGTGCACCCCCACAATTTCAAATTTAGCCTTGATAGATATATCTATGCCCCACCTGATAAATCTATTAAGAAAAATTAATCTTTCGTAGGAACCATCGTATGAATTGACTAACACGTGTCTTAGATTGGCACATGATCAGATGGACTGAACATTTCCTCTACCTTTCTAAGTAATATTGTCTAAAAAATATTGTGAATGATGTCAAAAGTGAATGTAATTGTCTCATAAATTAGGCATATACATTAGTCACCTTATCAACAACTTTATGTATAAGAGCAATAATATGAATCGTTTATATAAAAGCAACGATAAGTGTGTCAAACATTTAAGTGATATGTACCGACGGTCCGTCTGTTATTGTACCCAATATTTTATAATATCACTTTGTACATAATAAAATGTAAGTCAGAATTAATATTGAATTAAGGCACATTCACTACAAGTCCATTTAATAAACTCAAGCTAGCTATTGCTTCATGGTAAGTCAAACTTCAGAGATACGAGCATCATATAATGTGAGTTATTAAGTACTTAATATTCATAAAAGTAACATATATGCAAGATCTAGACCTTTCATCTATTGGGTCTATAAAAGGTAATATTTTAAAAATACACCAGTCCAATCATTTCAGATGGGCCAATATAATATTTGTATAAATTTATAACTTTGGAATATTGTAGTGCATCTAAGTACTTAACCCCAACAATTTCAAATCTTTATAAATGGGATGTTTTCCACATATGTACAATTTCTAAGTGTCTACGTATCAAGTGTCATACATTGTCTAATGTATCATATTATAATAGGAAGATTATATTTTGTACATATGACACATGGATATAAGATTCAAACATATCAATCATCAATCCACATAAGATGGATTAAAGGACACAAAATACATGCAATGATATAAAATGAATAATGTGCATTGTTTATAAATACACATTGATAAGTGAGCCCATGGTTTGATAGACTTGGTCATTGATCTTATTAAGTTCAATATAACATACTCATTTATTCCTTATGTGCACTCATTATTATAAAAGTTATTCATACTAATGGTTGGTTCACGTTATAACTTAATTTTTATGTCACTATAAATACAAAAAATAACCCACTAATGAACTATTTATGTTACAAACATGTGTGCAGTGACGCCTTAGTGTGAAACCGTGCATTCTACTGTATTTCTAAAGATTAACATCAATATAAATATTCATTCTATGCGCATCAATCACACAAAAATCAATTCCTTAACATGCACTTGATTAAAATGATATGTTATATTTGTTCTAGCACCAGTGATATAGTAGGCCTAATTTTTTCACAATTTAGACCATGCACTCTTGTGCTACCCACCATCAGTCGCCATCAAATATCTTCCCAAAATCTCCTATCATAAAGTAGACAGTAAACCATCCACTTGCAGTCTATAAGTTGGACATGTAAGATTGTTTAATGGAAGAATAATTTGGTGATACGCATTATATATGGTCCGACATATTAATTGAATAATCTTGATCATCAAAATTGGGCTCAGATTAGATTATCCAAAGACATATATCATATAAAATTATAGATTGCATGTGTATGAACCGCGGTGCTCTGTTAGAATATTAAAGGTTTCCTAGGAGAACAAACTCACAAGAGAATAAACTCACGAGCAATTAAGATAGATGATCATAATTGTCCACTTCATTTCTTCTGAACAAGTGATTAGAGTATTGGTTAATTATTACTTTTTTTTTTCATTTAAACCCATTTGGATTTGAGCCGTCTCCACCTTATTCATTTATTTATTTAATGAGATTGTCTAAGAAATTTCATTATTGGGACATTCAACTCTTTCCATGTTTGGTGATTTTGTTCCCATGTGAGGTCCATCAAATCAGTTGACTAGATCAAGGGTCATCAGAATGCTGTTTGCTCTCATGCAACATGTCAAGTTTAGATAGAATGGTTATAACCACCAGATATTCCTTGTTAGAACCCTTCTTAAGGGTTGCACCAACTTGAAAATGATGGGAATGCACATAATTGGCAACTACATTTCCCAATATCAAGAATTCTATTTCTGCCACGTACATGATGGATTTAGATCCTTCATCCGGTTGATTGTACAATGAATATTACCCATCCACATGTGAGTAACTAGCAGATTTATGAGATAGTGACCACATCATCAACCTATCAGACCGATTTTAGAAGATACTTTGGAAGATTGCATTTTTTTGTTTCTTTCACATTTTTCTTTCCAAAGTTTTCTTTTTAACCAACCATGCATGGTGGTTTACAAAGAAGAATTCCTGATATGATGAGAATCCCAATACAAAATCCCATTTTGAAATGCATTTTGGGTTGATCTTTATTGTACAAGGATGTTGAGATCAGTGTATATCCTACTCAGTATGGTGCAACAGTTTGATTTATTTTCATGTGAAGGTTAAGTTGGCTCAAGCTATGAGAAAATAAATCGAAAATTTTGAGATCTAAAAAGAAATGCTCCTTAATGTCATATTATGATTTTGAGAAAATCTACTAAATGCAGGCTTTCTTATGAGTGAACAGGGCCTGACATTATCCAAGAGGTAGGCACTATAGATTTTTTGGATTTTACATGTGTGTAATAGAATGACATGTCTTTGGGACATAAACCATATGCAAGTTATAGCTTTAGTACCCAAGATAGCCTTAGCCTGACCTATCTGACAACTTGAGAATTATACTTTGTGCTAACGAGGGTTACAACGAACCCGACCAATTATTCAGGAATTCAGGCCTCTTATATGTTTGATCATAGTCTAACCATTCTCATTTATAGATATTAAGATCTAGAGTACTCTAATCATTTTCAGTCGGTGCATACATTCACTTTTGTACATGTGGTCCAAAGAACTTACATAACAAGTATCTACAAGATCTTGACCATTAGGTGGGATATGTCAACTCTAGATTATACGAGTCATGACTCACAAATCGGGTTGGTGTGGTTTCATTTTGGGCTATTCCAACCAAATAGATGCAACCATAATTTTTAAATAGTTTTTCAAATGCATTCGACTTCAAGATTGTTGGTATATGGAGTTTGTTGGTATATGGAGTTTGAAAAACTATTTAAATAAAATAAATTTAAATTGAGAAAAAGAGAAAACTTATCGGTTTATAGAAGTCGAGGCGTGACATGAGTCACTCGGCTTGAAATCGAATTTGCTCCCCTTGGACAGCGTCCCAAGTGCAACAGATTTCCAGAGCAATCGACCTCCAGGATACAACGATTATGACCCGGTCCCAGCAGTGCACTCACTGTACACGGCCTTGAACCACTTTTTAGTCTTAACCCGAACTAGAAAACACTTAAACTGTACTTTTAATATAAAACAAACTTTTTCTTACTTTTTTAAAATAGATGAGAGAGCTTATTTATAGACTTTATGAAGACACCCTTTCACAAAGGATTGTGACTATTGGGTTTAAACCTAAGTGGTGCGACCCTTAGGCTTTAAAAGACACAACTTTTCAAAACAAAAATTGAAAGGATATAACCTTTCAGTGAAAAGACACATCCGTCGGGCACATGTGTACTTATGGCCACAGCCATGGTCCATCCCAACAGATATTTTGAAACACTTAATTATTTTAAAATAATTTAAAATACAACAAGCCATTCATCACACGATCGATCACCACATGATTCATTGGGCCACATGTTTATGTAGAATTTGGAACGTTGGTCAATCTCCCAGTGGTTGATTATTGACTACCTGTGTGGACCACTTGATCATAACTAGCCTGATTTTTTAGACATGGGTTTATCCAGTTGGAATCACTTGATCAGAAGCTCCCATACCACACACACATGCTCCTTGTTTCCGTCCCATCTGTGAGGTGACTGCACTTGAAGTCCAGTCCCTTAAGTGGACTTAGCATTCCTCCACAACTCACTCTCCAAGAGGCCGAAAGTTGTTAACCACTGCTAATTCACAAGCCCCGTCAAATGAATTGAAATGAGCTTGTAGAATCCTCCAAACTAGAGGGAGCGGATTGGGTGAGAACCCAGATCCACCAAGGTGGGTGGGACCCTTGACTGTGGGGCCCATTGTGATGCATGTGACTACATCCACGCCATCCATCCATATTGAAAGCTAATTTCAGGGCATAATCCAAAAAAATGAAGCAGTTCCAAATTCCAGATGGACTATAGTACAGGAAAAAGTAGTGATTGACCATTAAAAACTTCTTGTGGGCCACAAAAGCTTTGGATCAGGATGATATTTGTGTGGTTTCTTCATCTAGGTGTCTGTGGTCTTATCAACAGGTTGGATGGCACATAAACATTCCAGTGGAATCCATGAAGTTTTTAATGGTGGGGATTCAACCACGACTGTTTCCTATGGTGTGGTAAACCTAATATTTGAGTCAGCTTTATTTTTCGGATCATGCCCTGAAATAAGCTTTCGAAATGGTTGGACAGTGTGGATTTAAAGCACATACATCACTATGAGCCCCACAGTCAGGGGTCCCACCCACCTCAGTGGATCCAGGTTCCACCTAATCAGCTCCCCAAACTAGCCCGGGCTATCACAGAATGGCACCGGATTGGATCTTGCATGGTCGGTCACACAGCCCTCCAGCTAAGTAGGGGTGTACACGAACCGAGTTAGCTCGGTCGACTCGGTTTGAAGCTGACTTCGGCCGAGTCGAGTTGATTTTATGAGCTCGAAAAAAATCCGAACCGGAGCTTGCCCGAGCTCGACTCGGATAGAACCCCGACTCGAATCGAACTAGTTCGGTGACTCGGTTACTTTGATATTGATGTTGCTCACCAAGTGTTTGATGAAATGACTCAACGAAGTGTCGGCTAGTGGCAAGGAAGGTATGTATATGAAACAAATATCATTTTTCTTGATTTTGATGTTGCCTACAAGGTGTTTGATGAAATACTTGTAAACAGTTGCTGCTGGTTTACATACAGTGAGAAATTGAAAGTGCACAGCATGTGTTTGTGAAAATGCTGCAGAGGCTCGATTTTGGCTCGAACTGGCCCAAGCTGAGCTGGCCAGTCAGGTTCAAAGACCAGGCCGAGCCGAGTTCGAGCTGGGGTCAGCTAGTGGCCGAGCCGAGTTCAAGCTGGGGTCAGCTAGTGGCCGAGCCGAGTAGAGCTGAGGCCAGCTCGACTCGGTGTACACCCCTACAGCTAAGTGAGTGATGTTAATGTCATAAGGTCTAGCATCAGCACAATCATCCATTTCGAAATCTATCGACAATAGCAACGGAATGCTGGATTTCAGTACACCTGTCAGTAAGTAATAGTTACTAGTCCCTGATTTTGAATAACAACTTGGAACCAAAATCAATCAATTTTCCAATCAACAATATTCTTTGGGTATTTCACTATAACATTAGCGAGTAGTTGACCTTTCATATTATGTATGTATGAGCTCTGCAGAGCCCACAGGTAGTACAAGGCATACCATCTACTTGACAGCAGGGCAGACAGCTGCAACATCTAAGCTGTCCATCAGGTGTGTCCAATAGTGCCGATACTCTTGCCTAAAAATCAAAGTGTTCCACTCATCACATGGGCTATGATGTTAGAAACAGGCCTTAGATAGTATATACAATCACTGAAATACATGTTACAAGTCTGTTGGTATTTCACACATAAAGAAACATGTAATTGTGAAATTTAATTGAAATGAATCATATAAAGAAACATATAATTGTGAAATTTAATTGAAATGAATCATATAAAGAAACATGTAATTGGGAACTCTGTCTCTCTGAGAACTTAAAACTGTAATTTTTGTACTCTACAGATCCAATATATTGATAAAACACCACAAACGATCTCCCCCTAGATAGAGCTCAGTTACCTGTGACCATTATAGATATTAGCTCCATTTAGCTTCATTGGGAGAGCCACAGGTGCTGGGTTATAAAGAACATTGAGAAAGTTCAACCAAATAGCAAACACCCCCAGCACCCCACAAACAAACATTGTTGGAAGCAATTTCAATCTTTATGGTGTGTCCACCGAACTCTGGTAATGATGCCATGGTCAAACTAGATCCTCAAGTATGTTACGTTACAACAGTTAGATCAGATTCAGCGAAAAGGACAATCTTCACAATAAATAAGGGTAACTGTGCACATGGTTAAGGATAATTGTCTCCACTATCTCACACTATCTCAATATCAAAATGAAACAAATTTGAAAAGATTGACAACAGAAACAATCGCAGAACCTCATGACCTATACCCCCCCCCCCCGCCCGTGGCACCAACAAAAAAAAAAGAAAAAAAGAAAAAAGAAGAAGAAGAAGAAAAAGAAAAAAGAAAAACCCATTGTCCAAAGATTCGAAATTGATTTCAGTGAAGCTTGGAATCAAAATCACTGACACGAGATACAAACTTAAAAGTTCACCATAATTCTCTATACTTTGAGATCATCAAAAGCGATGCTTCTCGTCTACAGTGCTATTGTTTGATACAAATGTTGTTATCAATCAAATGCTTTACAATTTAGATGTAGATCTCAAGTCTCAAAACTTTCATTGGTTAATCAAAGGGAACCATGAACCCACCTAAAAAGACCAGGTACATCAAACAAACTAGTCATGTACTGATGCATTAGTAGTAGTACACTAATTCATCAACTTCCAAACCCTAGTAATGCCAATTTGGGTTAACAAGAGTGGGTGAAGTACAAATCACCGTATCCCCCTTAACAACTTTTACGTAAGTAGTAGAGATTAACAATTGATGATGAAAGAAAGAAAGGGTCTGTTTGGTACCACCCAAGTTTGCTGTCAAAACAGATCTGTCCTTGATAGGCCTTTGTGGTCACATCTGTCCTTGACAGGCTATAATGTTATCCTTATATTGTTTTTCAAACACATGGAAATAGGGATGGATGGATAACCACATGTGGCGCTTATGACCATTGGCAAATACGAAGCATGTGTAGATTGATGTGGCACATGTAGGGGCACTTGAGGAGAGATGGAGGTAGACATGGTGCGTGTAGAAACGGGTGGGGTGATTGAAGATGGTGGTGGTACATGCGGGTTGATGCGGGTTGCTTAAAGATGGAAGGTGCCACACGTGGCTTGGTATTTGGTAGAACCACTAATCATAGTCTATGGTGTCCCCAAATGGAAATGAGGTTGAACACAACGTTTTCTACTTTCTTAGAGATTCTACCATCCTCATTAAAGGTCATATTTATGGACACAAGTGTCTTTACTTGTGCTGGTTCTTATGCCAGGATAGTGTAGACAAACCATGGATGGCCACCCCCTATTTGGCACATATGGGATGCTTGAAGATGGACGGTGGCACATTTCCACATGTTGTGTGGTTGAACCACTGATCATAGTCCTGTGGTGTACCTAGATGGGGATAAGGTTGGACACAACCTTCTTTACTTTTTGTAGGTTCTACTATCCTCATTAATGGTCATATTTATGGATACAAGTGTCTTTATTAGTGTTGGTTCTTGAACCAAGGTAGCATAGACAAACCGTGGTTAGCCAGCCACTCCAACTGTCACATATTCTAGACAATGCTACCAAGAAGGCAACTTGATCGGTTACCAAACTGGCAATACATGATTACTCTAGTAGATACATATATTTTAAAGAGTAACGCAAGTAGTAGGTATTAACTACTAATCTCAACTAAGTGGTAAAAAGAGCATCGTCATCATCATCGTCATCTAAGCCTCATACCAATAAATTGGGGCAGCTGCATGAATCTAGTTTCGGCATTTCACTCTATCAAGGGCCATACCTTTAGTTGGACCATAGGTCATCAAGTCTTTGCTTACTACCTCCATCCATGTCCTTTTGGGCCTTCCCTATTTTCATCTTTCTCAAAGCTTCTTTCATTTTAGATATCATCCTATGTAAGTATCTATGGTCTCCAATGTCATTTGAGTTTATGGTTCCTTCTATTCCTCTGTTTTTAGAGTGGTTATCATTTCAAAAGTTTTGAAAATAGCTTCTCCACCTTTCATTGATCTCATTGTCTTTTACTAGTACCCTCTAAGTTATCACACCTAATGTATCTAACATGATCTAGGTCCCTATCCTCTCTCTCATTTTTTCAAGTTCAAATACACTCTTTCTCACCTTCTCTTGTTCCCAATCTATTGTAAAGATCATCATAAGCCTTACGTGTAGCCTCACTTACTACTTAGAATCTTTTTGGCATTTATATTTCGTTCAAAAAAATAAAAAATCATCGTTTCTAGTCCCTTACTAGGTTTTGAAACATGAACGTTCCTCATGAATGCTTTTTAGTACGTCGTCATTCTGCCATCAAGTCTCCTTATATGGTTGGCTTTCCCCTCTAGATACTACTAAAACATTTTTCGCCACTTTCCTAATGCATTCAGCCTTCTCATTCTGCATAACATTTACTTCTTCCTCGCAATTAAAAAGAGCAAGAAAGGAAATGAAAAGCTATGTATATTACATTGTTACAAGATATTTACATTATTTTCAAATGGTAACAAGCCCCAAGCCCTATATTAGCACCCTTCATCATGGAACAAACCATATACAAGATGAGATATGACTAGCGCAATGACTTCCTTTATGCCAGGGATACATAATAGTCTCGTTACCAAGAGAACCAAGCAGAAACTTACGTTATGAACTTAAATGACCAATGTGTGTGCATCTATATCACTAGGGTGAGTGTCTTTAATACTTGCCTGTTGGAAGAGCCCAATAAAACAAGGTGCAATGGATCTTGGGACGAAAGCTGGAATAGTTGTATCACAATGTAGGCAGATGTAGTAATGCTGAAATCCAGAGGGAAAAGGTCAGAACCTACAAACAAAAGGGGACAACTGCCTAAATCCATAATAACAGATGATCAAATAATGATGACTGCCTAAATCCACAATAGCAGATGATCAAATATTGATACTAGATTTATATAAAAATGATGATGATATTGAAGATTCCTTATGTAAGAGAAACTAAAAGTAATCAACTAATAATTAATAACTGAACCATCAAAAAATGAGGAATTGATAACCACTAAAATCAATATCAAATTATCAGCTGGAATCGTAATGTAACACTATAGCTTCCAAAATAGGATATTGGCTCATAGAATTTATGTAGCTGATGGCTAACAATATGGCAGATCAGACCCGAACAATTAGTATAATTGACAACTTAAAATCCAAAAGGAAAAAAAAATGTTGAAATCCCATTCTAGTCAGATAGATCAATGAACCAGGGAAGTGACAAGCATTGATTTAATTCAACTCATTATATATTGACCACTCAAATAAACAGATTAATGTCAGATGTGTTCAGTGATGTTATCACAAGAACAGAATCATTGCCTAGGAGAAATGGAGTAACATATAGATTTTGATAAAATCACAATAGTATGTATTGTATGGCTGATGATATGTAGTAAGGTACTATGAGCACTGGATAAAAATACCACCTGCCAAAGCCTATCAGTAGAACTATCCAAACGAATGCACCAATCCAAGTTGCTTCCTTGTAGGCAACCCAAACCTGATATGATAAACGCATACAAGAGCATGTGAGACTTCATGTTTAAATGATGGCATTAAAGAAAGGAACGATCTTATTGATAATAATCTACCCAGTTATCTTGCTTCTTGATAAAGATGTTAAGGTACAAAATAAATAAATAATCTATTGATAATAATCAAATTATCCACAAGTTCTAAAAGTAAGTGGTAGTAAGAAGTCACTTTGACTGGGTGCAAAAATCCTGAAAATATAGCACATGCCTACAGTACTCAGATCCTTGAAAACATGGTCTACCCAAGTCAAAATACCTGAATACTCATATAAGGTAAGGATCAATGGATACTGGGGTCCACCATCCTGGAGATTTGAAATCTAAATCTGCTGGGATAATGCTTATAGCAGTAAACAATCCTCATCATACCATATCCTGAGAATTTGGATTCAGATGCTTGTCTGCCACAGAGAGAGAGAGAGAGAGAGAGAGAGAGAGAGAGAGAGAGAGAGAGAGAGAGAGAGAGAGAGAGAGAGAGAGAGATGACGGAAGCTCTAGAGTGTCGGATGTGATCATGTAATAAAAGGGGGAAAATAAAAAATGATTTCTAAGCAGGAAAAATATATCAAAACCATCTCTCTCATGGAGAGAGAGGTAGGGATGTTGAAGTGATAAAAGTCTCTTGATATACATTGATACACCACACTGACAGCTTAAGCTTTTAGAGTAAATGGTTGTTTAACATGGTATCAGAGTAGAAGGTCCTATGTTCGAATCTCGAGAGCAGCAAATATGCCTTGCTAATATATTATTCTCCCATGGGGGGTTAGGAAAATCAGGTCCAGCCCAGGGACCGGGAAATTAAGCCCGGCTTATTTATGGTGTGAGTGTCCCTCCACCTTTGTCAATATGTTCCCGTGCGGAGTTCCCACCTCGCACGTGCGGGGGAGTGTTGAAGTGATAAAAGTCTCTTGATATACATTGATACACCACACTCTGACAGCTTAAGCTTTTAGAGTAAATGGTTGTTTAACAAGGGAGGGAGGGAGAGGGGACTACTATCCTTGATTTCCATGTGGATGAATCATGAATGCACATGCTTTCAGCAAGATGATTCTTTCACACAAGGATAGCAGCCCTCTTCCTATCCTACCAACAAGGACATGTTCCTTCCCCTTTAAATCGATACCACATGACTACTCAATGCATTAAGTTATAACCTAACTGTTAGCCTCTCTCTAATTACAGTTTAGATGTGTAAGAGGGGAATGAATCCACCTTGAGCGTCATCTCAAGAGAATACCTTATGTTATCCCTTTGACTCAAAAAAGTGCCACACAAACATTCTTTACCTAAAAGACGGTGAGAAAGGGACTAAGAGATCCTTTGGACTGGATTCTGCCCATCACTTGGGGCAAAGCCTTAGAATCATTGGTTCATTTCTGTCCATGAGAACAGGCGTCCATCAAAGAGCTCACCTTCAACATCAAAATGGTGACTAGGTGCATTAGCACCCTTAGAGGTGTCTTCCTCATATGGTTCAAAGTATGTTTGAAACAGCCAGTGTTCTGAATATCGGCGATGTTATCAATAATATCACCTATATTATCGGTATCACTAGGTCAGGGGTACCAAAACTCTTAAGATATAAAATTCCAAATATAGTTGATAATTTAGATATCATCAACGATATTAGGTGATACCAATGATACTTTGGTCTCTGAATAGTATGATAGTTCCATGGTATCGATGATAACAGTGATCGTATCCCTGATATCAGGGATACTTCTGTGTTGAGGGTCAAATATTGCATATCAGACCCATTTATTGTATAGATTTACACGCATGATACTGTTTAACGGCCTGATTTAATCATGTTTGTGATGTAGGGCATATTCACGAGCCTGGACTGGGAAAGGGTACTAAAGGCATGGATTTAACGCTCCAGAAGCACCAAGGCAAGGAACGGACTCTAGAAGACCAAGAGCGACGGAATTATACACCAGGGGTCCGAGAAAATCAAGAAATTGAAGCTCAAGGGGCCTGAAAAGTGTCCAGAATGCAAGATCATAGGGTTCCCACCATCTGATCAGTTCAAAACTCCATACATAGCCTGAGGACCATAAATTAACCGTACACGTAAAATTTCAGCTCCTGGATCACTGTGAAAGTGGCCCAACGGACAGACCAGCCCACAAATTACTGATCTGGGGCCCACCTGATCACTGGATACACCTCAGCTTCGTTCTCAACGCCGTAAATCATATGAAGAACCAGATGGACGGTGTAGATTTCTCGAAAAATCCATACGTGGACCCCATATGAGATGAGTGTGCATGGTGTATATGTGCACTGGCCGTGCACGGCAACACAAAGCTCGGTCAAACGGTCCATTGACCGAGCTCTCCCTCTTCAACTCGACTTCGTCCAGCGGAAGAAACAGGGGTTGCGGGTGATTTTTGTGGCCCACCACCGTGATGCAATGAGCTAATCCGGACCGTCCATGAGTTTCGTATGGCCCATGCCACTAAGGCCTAGGTGGCAAAATGCGAAGAAACAGAAATGATAGGGTTCCAGCCGTTCAAACACAGAACGAACGGTAGCAAGAAAGATTCTCTGGGCCGCACCAAAACTGATCCAAATGACCCATGCTCGACTGAAATCTTTAAGGGAATCTGGTGGACGGTTTGGATTTCTTAAAACACAAGTGAAGTGGGCCCCACCACGCGTCAGCGCTGCCCTGTTATGGGCGTTCGTGAAAGCCGGACGACGTCCGACTTTTGCGGCGGGTTGTACGCCCTTGGGGGCGGTCGGACGGATAATCTGAACCGTTCATCATGTAGGTGGGCCAAAAATCTCCCAGGGGACGCTGTCCTTTTGAAAAAAAAGCAAAGAATAAAAAGAAGGGAGACAGGAAACTCCGGACTGCGTAAGGTATTCCGCAGCAGAGGACGTGTATTCCTGGTTGCGGAAGGACTGTTTCCGCAGGCTATTGATGGTGGGACTCCACAGCACCAGGGGGGAGCTGGCCATCTTTAAAAAGGCTGGACGTGAGCAAAAGGAAGGGGGGAAAACGTTGCAACAGGTAGTTTTTCTGCTGCTGCTGTGCGTGGTTGGGAAAAGGGTTGGAAGAGTGAAGACAGGAGGAGGGGCTGCACGACAAGGAAGGCTGGACGTGGGAGGCAGAGACGTTTGCTGCTGGGAGAGAGAAAGAGAAGCAGTGCAAAGGTTTGCTGCTGGCAGCGTGAGGACGCCAGCAGGAAGAAAAGAAGGGGAGGCTGTGCGGCTGATTGAAGAACGTGAAGGTGCTGGGTCTTTGGGTTTTGAACGTGAGGAAGAAAAAGGAGAAGCTGGTTTCTCTCTCTTCTGGTTCTTTTTCTTCTTCTTTTCCTTTATAATTCTATTAATTTTTTTTGACTTAGCCCATATCATGTGTGACTAAACCTCTTAGCTAGGGCTAAGAGGTGAAGCCTGTAGCTTGATGGGAGATTTTTTTCTGCTTGTGCCTTTTGTTTAGACTGAATTAAGATTGATTTGAGTATAATTAAGGGATTTTTATTAGTCTTTAATAGTCCGTTGTGACTGAAATTACAATGGGTTTGCAATGGCTTTGAATATTTCTTTCCTCTTTTTATATTTATGAAGTCAGGAAGCCCTGTTGTTCATCATTGTCCCATGGGCATGGTAGGATGACAGTACCTTCCTGATCTTTATACATTGTTGATTGGTTGGAAATTAGTTTAATTCTATTGTTTACTTTGTCTCCTGGGCATGGTTTGGTGATGGAATCCATTCTAATTCATACACCTTTCATCTCTTGAAAACCAAATCAAGTAAGTTCAGTTTGATTTCCATAATCCTTGATGCAGGCATGAGATCTCCCTGATCTCTACAAGTGGATCCTCTGAATCCCTAGTTCCCTTCCTCTGAATTCCTTAAAGTCTTAGATAATTATTCCACAATTATTTCCTAAATTATATTTGGTTTAGATCACATCTTAGTCTAGTTCTATTTCTACTTGATTTTAGATAACGTACAGGTATCAGTCCCTGTGGATTCGACCTCGGTCTTACCGAGTTTATAACTACATCACAACCCTATACTTGGGGAGTGAACAAGTTTTTGGCGCCGTTGCCGGGGACTGACGGTTACGTTTTTCTGAAATTCATTAGTTTTAGAATTAGGTTAGGATTAGGATTTTACTTACTTTAGGATAGAAGTTTTTATTTTATTTTATTCTATTTTTAGAACTTAACTTGTTTCCTGTTTTCTAGGATCTGGACATAAGTTTCTAAATTGGTAATTCCTTCCTAATCTCTCTACTTTTTCATATTTTTAGAATTAAGGTTTAAATTTTAGAAATTTTCTAATTCTGGCACTTTTAGAATCTAATTTTGTTTCTTAATTTATTTTTAGAATTCTTTAGAAACTAACCTTCCTATTTTGTAGGCCTTTAAGATAGAAATCTCTAATTCGGTACACTCCTTCCCTACTTTCTATTTTTCAATTCTCTTTTAGTAATCTACTTTCTAGTTTAGGACTCTCTTAACTTATTTTAGAAATTTTCACTTTCTTTTAGGAATTCTTTCTTTTAGAAGCTAGTTCACTTCTATCTTTCTTTTAAAGAATTGTTCTTCTCTTTTTAGAATCTAACTTATTTTATTTTGCAGGTTTTAACTCAAGACTCCAATTTGGTAATTTCTTTCCAACTCTCTCTTTCTTGCTAGATTTTCCTAGGGTTAAGTTTTTAATTGAGGGCTGCGAGTGTTTTCATGCCCAAGTGGGCCCGTGACGACACTCGACGTCTCTTGACTGAAGGAGGATTGGTTGAGGGGTTGACTATCCATCGCAGACTAGACACCACTCGAAATCCCCTGAGTTAAGTAAAGTTATGGCTGAAGACCAATCTCCTCTACTTCCACCCAGGGTGGAGGATACCCAAGATGAGAATGAGGTGCAACAGCACCCCCGCCTCGTACTTTACGAGATTATCTACAACCGGCGGGAGTGAGTACGCCCTCATGCATGATTTTTCCTGAAAATACAGGACAAATGGACATCAAGCCAGGAGTTATCCAACTCCTTCCCAAATTCCATGGACTTGAATCAGAAAGTCCATATTTACATTTGAAAGAGTTCGATGAGATTATAACTACATTATGTTTTCCTAATGTATCCGAGGATACAATTAGGAAACTCTTTCCTTTTTCCTTAAAAGAGAAAGCTAAGACATGGTTACATTCACTGCGTCCTAGATCCATTGGCACATGGAACGATATGCAGAGGGAATTCATAAAAAATTCTTCCCACATCATAAAACGATTACCCTCGTAAAGCGATCATGAACTTTGCCCAAAAGGAAGATGAAACATTCTTCCAATGTTGGGAAAGGTTCAAAGATTTGGTCAGAGTTCATGCCCACAACACGGATTTGAAACGTGGCGCATTACAAATTTTTCTATGATGGACTCGACATCTTCCATGCGCCAAATGGTCGAGACAATGTGTAATGGAGAGTTCATTAATAAAGATGTCGACGAGGTATGGGACTACCTCGACAGTTTGGCTGAAAAAACACAATCTTGGGACTATTATCCAAAGTCGAACACCACGTCTAGGCCGACTCAATTAAAGGAAAAAGGTGGATTATATCTCTTGAAAGAAGAGGATGATCTCAAGTGTAAAGTGACTACGCTCATAAGGAAAGTTGAGGCCATGGAAGGAAAGAAGGATAAGGTTAATGAAATTGTTTGTGACATCTATGATTATAACATTCACACAATTGAAAATTGTCCTACAATACCTGCCTTTCAAGGAGTATTGAATGAACAAGCCAATGCCGTAAATAACTATCAAAGACCTTTTACTGGACCTAACTCCAACACATACAATCCTGGCTGGAAAAATCACCCAAACTTTAGTTGGAGGAATGGACAAACGGCGACTCCTCCAGGTTTCTTCAATCAAAATCCAAATCAAGTGAAACCTCAAGAGGAACCGGTTCAAAATCCCATACAAGAGCTGGCTCAGGCAATGCGGGGAATCACAGATTTTATGCAAAAGATAGATTCTCGTATGACGGTTATAGAAAAGGGGATGCTTCCCGCACAACCTCTCCCCAATCCTAAACCGCAGTACGAGAATAATGATCCCAGCTCTTCAAATCAGATGGGACATGCTAAATCCATCACCACTCTTAGGAGTGGGAAGATCATTGATAAAACTCTTCCGGTTAGGCCCGAAAAGCCTCAAGAACTAAAAGAGGACAACAATGATAGATCCAGTGATGCCCCACAAAAAGTAGAACCGGAACTTCTAGAGAAGCCAGTTGCTCCATTCCCCCAACGGTTGGTTTCACCAAAACCTCTCTCTAACTCTCAGGATATCTTAGAGGTGTTGAAACAGGTGAAAGTCAACATTCCTCTACTTGATGTCGTTAAACAGATAACTTCATATGCCAAATTCCTGAAAGACTTATGCACGACCAAAAGACGGAAAATTATTCAAAAGAAAATCTTCTTGACTGAGAAAGTGAGTGCCATCCTGAAGCAAGACGTGCCGCAGAAATTCAAGGATCCCGGTAGCCCAACCATATCATGTGTAATCGGGAACCATCGAATTGATCATGCACTTCTTGACTTAGGAGCGAGCGTCAATTTGATTCCCTACTCGGTATACAAACAGTTAGGTTTGGGTGAATTAAAACCCACCCTAACCACACTACAACTTGCTGATCACTTTGTTCGTGTACCAAGAGGGATAATTGAGGATGTGTTGGTCTAAGTTGATAGATTTTACTACCCTATAGATTTTATCATCCTGGACACCGAACCCATCAATAACATGAGCACTCAGATTCCCGTCATTCTTGGTTGCCCATTCCTTGACACGTCAAATGCAATTATCAATTGCAGGAATGGTGTTATGACTATGTCTTTTGAAAATTTGACATTGGAATCAAACATTTTTTTCAATAACGGCAACAACGTAGAGGATGATGACGATTTCCACGACATTAACATGATTGACTCTTTCGTGGAAGATAAGACACCTCTGACCTTATCCTCCGACCATCTAGAGACATGCTTGGCCCACTCCCATGATTTTGATGATGACATGCTTAGGGAGACGTGCGCCTTGCTTGATACTGCACTGGTACTTGAAGTTAACCGATGGAGGCCACAATTTGGAGAATTACCACAAACCGATGTAGTGCCTCTACCGTCTAACCTCAAGCCGCCGAAGCTTGACCTAAAACCTTTGCCCTCTGATTTGAAATATGCCTATTTAGGTCAAGATGAGACATACCCGGTGGTGATCTCTGCCCACCTAGAGAAAGAACAAGAGAGTATGCTTATATCTACTCTCATTGAGCATAAAGGAGCCCTGGATGGACGATAGCGGACCTCAAAGGAATCGATCCTCGATTTGTACTCATCACATATACCTCGAGGATAATGCAAAAACCGCCGCAACCACAACGTAGACTAAATCCCAACATGAAGGAAGTGGTTAAGGCCGAGGTTCTTAAACTATTGGATGTGGGTATTATATACCCTATATCCGATAGTCAATGGGTGAGTCCAACTCAAGTGGTCCCTAAGAAGTACCGAATCACCATCGTAGCCAATGCTAATAATGAACTCGTGCCAACTATATTCACAACAGGATGGAGAATGTGCATTGACTACGGAAAGTTAATACCCTCACGAGGAAAGACCACTTCCCTTTACCATTCATCGATCGATCCTGGAAAGGTTAATGGTCATTCCTATTACGCTTTTCTTGACGGGTATTCGCTAAACCAGATAGAGATAGCCCTCGAAGACCAGGAAAAGACCACATTTACATGTCCCTACGGCACCTTTGCTATCGAATGATGCCATTCGGACTATGTAATGCCCCCGCCACCTTTCAACGATGTATGCTTAGTATCTTTTCTGATATGGTAGGGCAATATCTAGAGGTCTTCATGGATGATTTCTCTGTTTACGGTCCATCTTTCAGCAAGTGCTTGGAAAGTCTTAAATGTGTGCTGAAAAGATGTGAAGAAAAGAACCTGGTACTTAATTGGGAGAAGTGTCATTTCATGGTTCAGAAGGGAATTGTCCTTGGGCATATCATCTCGGCCAAAGGAATCGAGGTAGATAAGGCAAAAATCGATCTTATCTCTAACCTACCTCCACCCAAGAACATCAGAGACGTGCGATCCTTCTTAGGACACGCAGGATTTTACAGGCGATTCATAAAGGACTTTAGTCTCCTCTCTCGTCCATTATGTAATCTTCTTCAAAAGGATGTTCCGTATGAGTGGACTGAGCAATGCCAGGAAGCTTTCACCAAGCTTAAAGGCACATTAACCACTGCACCTATCATGCAGCCACCCGACTGGAACCTTCCTTTTGAGCTTATGTGCGACGCTTCTGATTATGCTCTTGGGGCGGTCCTAGGCCAGAGAAAAGACAAGAAGCCCTACGTCATTCACTACGCAAGTAGGACTCTAAATCCTGCCCAAGTGAACTACTCGACTACGGAAAAGGAACTCTTAGCCGTAGTGTTCGCCTTGGACAAATTTAGGTCCTACCTGATCGGATCCAAGATCATTATCTACACAGATCATACGGCACTCAAGAATCTTCTTTCTAAGAATGATTCTAAGCCCCACCTGATAAGATGGATCCTTCTACTCCAAGAATTTGATTTGAAAATTAAAGATAAAAAGGGAGTAGAGAACGTAGTGGCCGATCACCTTTGTCGCCATAATACCTCTGATTCCCTTGAGGCGACCCATATCAATGACATGTTCCCTGATGAACAGCTGTTCAGAGTCTCCCATTCACCTTGGTTCGCTGATATTGCTAATTATCTTGCTACAGGTGCCATACCGACACAGTGGACTGCGCAAGATAAGAAGAAATTTTTCACCGAGGTGCGCAACTTCTTCTGGGGATGATCCTCATTTATTTAAATATTGCCTACAATCAAATTCTAAGGAGATGTGTACCGCATTTACGAGCATCGAGCATCATCTCCTTCTCACTCGAGGCCTCGTGGTGGTCACTTTTCTCGCTAAAAAGACCACGGCCAAGATTCTACAATGTGGCTTTTACTGGCCCACAATGTTTAGGGACACTCATGAGTTTTGCAAAGCTTGTGAGCGTTGTCAGAAATTGGGAGCATTGTCCCGTCGAAATATGATGCCTTTGAATCCCATCCTTATCATTGAAGCATTTGATTGCTGGGGCATCGATTTCATGGGACCATTCCCCCAATCGTTTGGAAATCTGTATATTTTGCTCGCCGTGGATTATGTCACTAAATGGGTCGAAGCGATTCCGTGTCGAAAGAATGACCATCGCACGGTCATTAAATTCCTAAAAGAAAACATCCTTTCTCGATTCTAACGCCTCGAGCCATCATTAGTGATGGGGGCTCACACTTTTGTAATAGACCATTCGAGAGCTTAATGAAGAAATACGGTATCTCTCATAAGGTGAGCACCCCATACCATCCTCAGACAAGTGGACAAGCTGAGATTTCCAATAGGGAGATCAAACACATTTTGGAGAAAACGGTCAACCCAGATCGTGAGGATTGGTCAATCCGATTGACCGATGCCTTATGGGCATACCGTACTGCATTTAAAACTTATATTGGAATGTCTCCCTTTAGACTTGTCTATGGGAAGGCTTGTCACTTTCCTGTGGAGCTGGAACATAGAGCGTACTGGGCGATCAAAAATCTTAATTTCAATCTGGACAACGCTGGCTCGCTACGCAAACTTCAATTGAATGAATTGGGGGAAATCCGGAATGATGCGTACGATAATTCGAGAATTTACAAGGACAAGATGAAAGCATTTCATGACCAACACATTTTGCGAAAATCATTCACGCCTGGTCAGAAGGTCCTTTTGTACAATTCTCGATTACATCTCTTTCCGGGTAAGCTTCGATCTCGTTGGACCGGCCCTTACATTGTTGTCACTGTTTTTCCTCATGGGGCCGTTGAGATAAGAGATCCCGACAATGGCAAGGAGTTTAAAGTCAATGGCCATCGATTGAAACCATTTGTCGAGAAATTTGATTCAGAGGACATGTCCATGCCTCTGACTGATCCTGTTTACCAGGATTGATCTCCTAGTCTGATGGAGGTATAGGTAGGTTTCCTGTTTTTCTAGGACTAGAGTAGTTGCCTTATTTGTCTGGCTGAAGACAGTAAACTTAGCGCTCCTGGGAGGCAACCCAACTCTTTATTTAATTTCGATAATTAGTTCAATGTTTGTGGGTAACATTACTGCAAACCCTCACGAGACTACAACTCGTCCACTAGGCGTAACCTAGGGGTTTAAAGGCTTGTTGCATACGCTAAATGCAATCGAGAGCACCTACGAAAGTGGTATAGGTAGGATTTTGTTTTGTGTTATTTTTGTTGCCCTTTCTCTCATGCTGACCGACGCCCATGCTGTGATCTCTCGGAAAGTGTCTCTCTATGCATCCTCCAGGTACTATCTTCCCATTACTTCTCATTTACTCATTTTGTCCCATGTGCATTGCATGCCTATTTCTTTTACATTGAGGACAATGTAGATTTCTGGTTGGGGGTTGTTTGGAGATTAGGTTTCCTAATCAGTGTTTTCTTGGTCTTGAGCAAAAGTTGTGAAAATTTTTAATTTTCTAGGACTTCTGATGAAGTCAAAGTGATTTTGATGGCCATCTAGGGCACTTAGAATTTCAAGATGCGTGATGTTGGTACTTTATGACTCTTGGATTCAGTTATCTATTAAATTTCACAGCTAAGTTTGAATTATTAATCCAGTATTAGAATTTGTAAACATTGGTTGAGTCATGAATTCGCAGGACACATCTCGCTTGCATAGTAAAGTTTCAGTTCGATATTAAAGGATTAACTTGGTAATCACTAAACATGAAAGGAACCAACTTGAGAAATTGAAAAGATTGGGCGAATGGTTTTTACCTTAGGTTTGCTCCCTATAGGTGAGGATTCGATTCCCCATGGATGATATTTGAGAAAGAGTTGGGTGAACAGTCTTTTACCATAGGTTTGCTCCCTATAGGTGAGGATCTGATCCCTCTTCTTGGCACTACTTCTGAAAAAAAAAAAAATTTAAAAAAAAAATTATTAAAAGAATAAAAAGATAATGTAAGCCAAGTTGAGTTATCGTGAATTCTCTTAGTTGTTACCAATGATATCCTTAAATATCATAGTGAATCTTAATGTTGACAAGTCGAGATTAGATTATACATTCATAGATCTCAATGGTTAGAATTTTTCTAATTAATGGAATAATACTTTGAACTTGATTATGAAGTTTACCGTGTACTGGAGTCTAGGAGAAAGTAATATCCAACAGTCATGAATCTAAAAATTCTCATATCTGGATTACTCTGCAAAAATCACTCGAGTTTATAAATTGTTCTGTAATTCTCAACTTATTTTTCGCATACTTTGCTCGGGACTAGCAAAATGCTGGTTGGGGGTTGTGTTGAGGGTCAAATATTGCATATCAGACCCATTTATTGTATAGATTTACACGCATGATACTGTTTAACGGCCTGATTGAATCATGTTTGTGATGTAGGGCATATTCACGAGCCTGGACTGGGAAAGGGTACTAAAGGCATGGATTTAACGGTCTGAAAGCGCCAGAGCATGGGACGGACCCTAGGAGACCAAGATCGACAGATTTGCACACCAGGGATCCAAGAAAATCAAGAAATTGAAGCTCAAGGGGCCTGAAAAGTGTCCAGAATGCAAGATCATAGGGTTCCCACCATCTGATCAGTTCAAAACTCCATACATAGCCTGAGGACCATAAATTAACCGTACACGTAAAATTTCAGCTCCTGGATCGCTGTGAAAGTGGCCCAACGGACAGACCAGCCCACAAATTACTGATCTGGGGCCCACCTGATCACTGGATACACCTCAGCTTCGTTCTCAACGCCGTAAATCATATGAAGAACCAGATGGACGGTGTAGATTTCTCGAAAAATCCATACGTGGACCCCATATGAGATGAGTGTGCATGGTGTATATGTGCACTGGCCGTGCACGGCAACACAAAGCTCGGTCAAACGGTCCATTGACCGAGCTCTCCCTCTCCAACTCGACTTCGTCCAGCGGAAGAAACAGGGGTTGCGGGTGATTTTTGTGGCCCACCACCGTGATGCAATGAGCTAATCCGGACCGTCCATGAGTTTCGTATGGCCCATGCCACTAAGGCCTAGGTGGCAAAATGCGAAGAAACAGAAATGATAAGGTTCCACCCGTTCAAACACAGAACGAACGGTAGCAAGAAAGATTCTCTGGGCCGCACCAAAACTGATCCAAATGACCCATACTCGACTGAAATTTTTAAGGGAATCTGGTGGACGGTTTGGATTTCCTAAAACACAAGTGAAGTGGGCCCCACCACGCGTCAGCGCTGCCCTGTTATGGGCGTTCGTGAAAGCCGGACGCCGTCCGACTTTTGCGGCGGGTTGTACGCCCTTGGGGGCGGTCGGACCGATAATCTGAACCGTTCATCATGTAGGTGGGCCAAAAATCTCCCAGGGGACGCTGTCCTTTTGAAAAAAAAGCAAAGAATAAAAAGAAGGGAGACAGGAAACTCCGGACTGCGTAAGGTATTCCGCAGCAGAGGACGTGTATTCCTTGTTGCGGAAGGACTATTTCCGCAGGCTATTGATGGTGGGACTCCACAGCACCAGGGGGGAGCTGGCCATCTTTAAAAAGGAAGAAAAGACAAAAGGAAGGGGGGAAAACGTTGCAACAGGTAGTTTTTCTGCTGCTGCTGTGCGTGGTTGGGAAAAGGGTTGGAAGAGTGAAGACAGGAGGAGGGGCTGCACGACAAGGAAGGCTGGACGTGGGAGGCAGAGACGTTGGCTGCTGGGAGAGAGAAAGAGAAGCAGTGCAAAGGTTTGCTGCTGGCAGCGTGAGGACGCCAGCAGGAAGAAAAGAAGGGGAGGCTGTGCGGCTAATTGAAGAACGTGAAGGTGCTGGGTCTTTGGGTTTTGAACGTGAGGAAGAAAAAGGAGAAGCTGGTTTCTCTCTCTTCTGGTTCTTTTTCTTCTTCTTTTCCTTCATAATTCTATTAATTTTTTTTTTGACTTAGCCCATATCATGTGTGACTAAACCTCTTAGCTAGGGCTAAGAGGTGAAGCCTGTAGCTTGATGGGAGATTTTGTTTTCTGCTTGTGCCTTTTGTTTAGATTGAATTAAGATTGATTTGAGTATAATTAAGGGATTTTTATTAGTCTTTAATAGTCCGTTGTGACTGAAATTACAATGGGTTTGCAATGGCTTTGAATATTTCTTTCCTCTTTTTATATTTATGAAGTCAGGAAGCCCTGTTGTTCATCATTGTCCCATGGGCATGGTAGGATGACAGTACCTTCCTGATCTTTATACATTGTTGATTGGTTGGAAATTAGTTTAATTCTATTGTTTACTTTGTCTCCTGGGCATGGTTTGGTGATGGAATCCATTCTAATTCATACACCTTTCATCTCTTGAAATCCAAATCAAGTAAGTTCAGTTTGATTTCCATAATCCTTGATGCAGGCATGAGATCTCCCTGATCTCTACAAGTGGATCCTCTGAATCCCTAGTTCCCTTCCTCTGAATTCCTTAAAGTCTTAGATAATTATTCCACAATTATTTCCTAAATTATATTTGGTTTAGATCACATCTTAGTCTAGTTCTATTTCTACTTGATTTTAGATAACGTACAGGTATCAGTCCCTGTGGATTCGACCTCGGTCTTACCGAGTTTATAACTACATCACAACCCTATACTTGGGGAGTGAACATTCTGCAAAACGCCTGAAATTCATGAGAAAATCAGGAAAGCCCCCCAAAAAATCATTTTTTTGCAGGTTTATTTATTTATTTTTTATTTTATTCCTTATGTGATTTGACCATTCCTTTTGGTTTTTGTTGAATCAAAGCTTGCATTTGGGGAATAAATCTTGACAAGAAGCAGAGACGGGCCAAAATGCAAAGGTGATAAAAAAATCCATAGAAACTTTTTTCTTCCCAAATGAATGGCAATGTCTATGCATGATTCTCATGCATTGAAATGAATTTAATGGCAAATATAAATCAAAATTTGAGTGGGTGAATGGTGGAAATTGGGGCCGTCCTAATTTCCTCCATTTTTACCCCTTAAATTGAGAATTGATGTTTTATTACTTGCACTGTATGGAATTTGAATGATATTAACTTATTTTTAATATAATTGTACTGCTTTTCCTTGACAACAAGTCTAGGTCCCAAAAAATGGAAACTTATTATGCGTAGTTCTTTTTTGCAATATTTTGATTTGTAAACGTGAAAACATGTCTTTTAAAATCTCTTGAAGTTTCATTGAAAAATTCCACCCTTTTTCCAATGTTTCCCTCAGTCAATAATATTTTTTCTGAGCATTGACGATAATATTGGTGATATTGGTAAATGTTTATGTATCCTTAGTCATTGATACATGTAACGGTACCAATAGTCTGAACGTTGGATATGAGTCATATGACTAGGTTTCACTCGTGTCATATTGGTTTTGTTTGAGACTAGGAAGAGTCACCAAACAGAAATGAGGACTGGACCTACCGAAACGGATTGAGCTGGGGCGAGTTGTATAGGTTTCAGTGTCCATGTGAGTCACACTGCAAAGCTGCTATTAAAACAATGCTTCTGCATGACACTCTAATGAAACAGAAATCATCACCCATTGCTTTTGTAAAGCCTTAGGCACAAGACTTGGTTTTCCGTATTAATCAAGGGGTTTCCTAATGAGCAGCACGTATTATTACATAACTAGGAAAGTAATCATCCTGCACATAATAAAACTCTGGAGGGAAACTTAGAGGATTTGAAATTTTTTATTACTAGGAAGTTCTAATATTCAATTTAGAATCCAAGTCCAACACATGGAATTTAGTCACACACAAACAAGTTAAAATTTCAATATATCCCCAAATGCCCTGACCATTACTGAGGCATATTGTGTCCCATATTTGCATTCAATTTACTTTTTCTACATAGGGGTATGATGTGATTTTATCCATACCATTGCTTTAATGAGGTATAAGGGTGTCTAAAATCAGTAAGTCACTCTATTACTTTTCTCAAGTGAAATTTTTACTCAAAAAGAAAAGTCATTACTTACGTGGAAGTTTCAAGAAAATTGCATTCTATATATTTAATGGAGAAATGATCAACGAAACATAAAGCAAGACTCACATACCGCTATAGCCACAACGTTAACATAAAAATCTACCAGAGTTGCAGTCATCCACCTACAAATGTTTTTCATGAAACAATTTAAATCAGTATGTTCTTGCATACATAAAACGTGTGCACTAATAGGCAGAAATATATAGACACCTACATATAACCTCATTCCATAATTCTAAAATAACAATGGTGCTTAACAAATTAATAAATTTCCTAAATTCCTACATTCATATCAGTGTATACGTAAATATATGTGGGTTCATATGTGTGGGCACACAAACATCAGTTAAAGAATCAACATCAGTTAATAAGGTGAAGATAACAAACATCAGTGGTTAATGACGATAAATATTAAAGAAGGAATCATCATTTTACAGTTATGATGTGTAAAAATTCCTTGGAGTGAAAGAAACCATGAATAGTACACATTGGACAAAATCAAGCATACCCTCATACCATGTTAAAGAATCCTAAACAAAGAAAATATGAACACAAGTAGAAGGGTAAATCTCAAGTAATTTTTTTGCTTGTTTTATTTTTTTTCTTGTTCAGATCTGTGAGTGCATAACAACTATTTCACATTAAAAGAAAATCAGCTCATCCTATAAGACTAGAGCTCTCAATTACACAACCTACACCTTGATTAACTCTGTGATCATGACAAGAGGATCTAAGACCCTTTAAATAGATATGATTTTTTTCATCTCTTATGATGGTGTTGTCCTAGGTAAGCCCGTGTAAATTAAATATAAAAAGGACATACTGTCTAGTTTGCATTGTTTTAATGTCAATTGTGCTGTGGACTTAATATTGTAAATTATTAATGTGGATTTGGTTTTTTAAGATGTTGAGGACTCAAGAATGATGGGGGATCAAATAATATGGGTTCCATGTGAATTTGCATAAAGTTAATTTCACATTCTAAGCATTCGTCATGTGTGTTGTTTATGTTCCAAGCTATTAACACCAGTATAGTACATGTTCTAGTAATGTTAGCACTACTTGGTTTCAACTCACTTGTGCAAGAAGTCATTGGTTGTTCCTTCATTTTTCAACTTTTCATTTTAGATTATCTCTAAAAATAAAAAATAAATCTTCGTTACGAAAACGAAAAACTTGGAAAGTTGACAGTTATGTGTACACCTGTGGTGTACCAAAAAATTTGTAATTAGTTTACATAAACTTTATAGCTAACATATCTTATCTTCAGCTACAGCTAACATCTCTTCAGTTCTAATTAGTTTAGCTAAGCTTTACGGCTAGCATATCTTATCTTCAGTTGTAATATTTTGCCTTTTAAATAGATGAGATTAGAGAGTCAGAAGATATATGAAAAATCCTTCTCCCCTTCTTCACATTTCTCTATTCTATTCATTTTTCTTCTTCTATCATTCTTTAGAAAGGAACACGTTTTTCACACAATAAGATGCGAAGTGGTCCTAATATTAGAAAAAATTAAGCTCCTTTTAGGTTCTCATTTAAGACTCGAATTTATTATAATCTCTTGAACTCAGCAACTTAAATGTTATGGTCTTAGTTGCAAAAATGTGAGGAAACAGGAGGGGATTCAGTTGAGTGAGCAAGAAGCATCTATTTCAAAATGTTAGCAAGTCTAGAAGCCTAACCAAGACTGGGAGCACACATCCAAAGCGCAAGTTGGAGATGCACCTCAGTAGAAATTCTTGCAAGTAAGGTTATGATATGACCCTATGTTATTGAATCATTATCATCATCATCATCATCTAAGCCTTATCCCAACTGCTTGGGCTTGCCTACACGAATCCTATTCCGCCACTCCACTCTATCAAGGACAATGTGTCATTGAATTTCTCCAAAAATAAGAAAATTTGATTGGATAAAAGATGTTTCTTTTATAAAAGAACTGCTACAACCATAAAAAAATTTCAGCATAAAGTTGATCAAAGCCTTGCATTCTTCAATTTAGTCTAATTCTACCTCCAAAAGAATGCATCATTTGGCTTTACTTCCTTGAAGCAATCAACTAAACTTTTATTAAGGCTTTGCAACTAATTTTGTTCCCAATATTAACTGTAATATAAAATCAACACAGATTCTAGGTCTTGACTTAAATTAGTTTAATGAAAGTGATCCATGGGATGTTAACACTAGCGACTATCCTCCCTATCATTAATGTTCGTTTATACAAGCATTCGCCGAATTGGTAGGGAGATGAGCATGGATTCATGGAAATGGCAAAAGAAGTAATTGAAACTACGAGACAAGTGGGTTGAGTTGCATGGCAAAGAATGGACTATTACTATGTAAATGATGATGAGGGTATGAGACTGTTCCCAATATTAACTGTATTATAAATTCAACACAGATTCTAGGTCTTGACTTAAATGAGTTCAGTGAACACAATCCATGGGATGTTACTCAAATACTTTTTAGTCATTCTTATTAGTGACGGTGTAATACTTTTCCATCTACTAATTGGGGATTGGGTGAACCACTCTTTAGAAGTTGACTTAGAAATTCCAAAACTCATTGACCACTTTTTTCTAAAAAAGAGACCAAAATACCTTTCTACGGTACTCGGTTAACTTTGTCAATCTAATAGTTTCACATAAAATGAAAAGCCAACTATCATAAATTGTCAAACAGTTAGAGTGCAAGAATTAGAAGTGATGAGAATATTAAAAGATGATGCATGAAGTAAAGTTTCTTGGTAATTAATACCATCTTGTGCACATTTAATACTGGAAGTTTTAAAACTGGAGAATGGCAATTATAACTGCCACCATCGCACCTCACTACGACTTGGTCACACAACTAACTCGCCTGTCATGACAGATATCGACAAAATTTGGCTATGACTCAAACAGTGTCAGCATCATGTGATCTTGGGCACATTGGAACGATAATTTGATAAGCTTTCAAGTGGAACCAGTTTCATGTCATTCTGAAATCATTTGATATCTCAAAAATAAGCCACAAGTTGTCTGTTGTGCAACAATATGCTCCAATTGCACTGATTTTGTTGTGTGACAGTGGTTCCGAAAATTGGCCGTAACTCCATCTTTTACTGTCAAAATTGGGCAATTTTATCAGAAAGATAATTTGATAAGGTTTCAAATGAGACAAATTTCATGCCATTTGGAGATCATTTGATCCCTTAAAGTGCTGACTAAAGTCTTCCATCATGTGATGGCTTGTTGCTGTCAAACTTACCATATAGGTGTCCAAGAAAGCTGTCGTAACTCTCTCGAAAGGCATTAGGATTATGCAATCTTGGATTCTTTGGAAACATAATTCAATAAACTTTCAAATGGTACCAAATAGATGTTCTTCCGAGATCATTTCATATCCCAAAAATACTCCATAATTTGACTGCTGCACAACGGTCCATTGTCCTATGGCAGGCGTTTACCAAATCAGCCATAACTCCCACAAAGAGTGACGGGATTATGTGATCTTGGACTAGTTAGCTTTCAAATGGTACCAATTTTATGTCATGCTACGATAATTTGATATGCCATCTGTGGACTGCAAGTCGTGCACTGCAGCAAGATCTTTCTCTGGCAAAGTGATGTTACTTCTTGGAAGATTTCATATAATTTCTCTCATATTTTTTGTGAATGCCTTTCTTCTTCTTCTTTTCTGAGGATATTTGTAGCCATTAAAATGAGAGAAGCTGCTAGAAACTGTCATGCAAGTATGGATTTGAAATGGAAGTAGGGAAAGGTGATTGTAATTTGTAACTACCTCCATCCCATGACACTTGACTGTCGCAAGTAGCTCTCAGTAAAACAACCATAACTTTCTCAAATGGTGTCCAAATTGCATGTTTTTGGACTTATTAGAAACTCTATAAGTTTTCAAACAAAAAATACATTTCATGAAATTCTGACTCCTTAGTACCCAAAAAGAGGCCCTCCAAGTTAGATAGTGGGAGGATGACTTTTTAACCATTAGATGGACCACCGGAGCAGTGCGTAGTTTGCTATAGCTGCACATTAGCTGATTTCCTGGTGATGATTTTTTGAGAGCTTATTTGATGTGATCCAAAGGCTGATCGTCCAGAACAAAATGTTGAAAAGATTTACTTGTAAATAATGATCGAGATACATGCCTGAACGGACGAACAACACAACCACATATAAAATATCCAATCTAGTTATTGTCAGATAAATGAGCTTGCGCACCATCTTTTTATAGCACCCTAGATATACGATAAGTTCATCCTAACTATCATGAAGCCCAAGATTTTGTTCTATCAATGTATCCCATTGCCTTTTTCCCCAACATATGTCTTTCAATAGATCCAACGTGTATTTCAGTAAGACAAATATCCTATACTTCGATCAAGCAGTCTCAATTCCCAAGAAGTATTTAAGTGGCCTCAATTCTCAATCTATATGACATTGAAGGTTGAGGCGGCTTTTGAACATCATATATAAAAGAATTGCGAACACAAATCTTAAAAAAAGCGTAAATAGGTCCTAATTACATAGCATGAAGATATGTAGATCAAAGATCTGATGAGAAAAAATCACAATAGAAGTTAAAACCAAAAAAGGAGAAGAAGAAGAAGAAGAAGAAGAAGAAGAAGAATATCCCATAAAAAAAATTCCTAAAATGCTTTAAAATACATAATTACATAGATCAAAGAATAAGCAACTACATAGATTTAGGTGTCAAACATAATATATTTACATAATGTAAGTATAAAAATAAAAGCAAAAAACAAAAAGCAAAAAATCAGAAGAAAAATGAAGCCAAATTATGAAATCATGTCAACTTAAGAAAATCTCATTAAAAAATGGATGTTTTTTTTTTGGTTTTTGTTTTTGTTTTTGTTTTAGTTCATTTTATGTTATGGTGAAAATGTGAAATACATGCACATCCAACAAAAAATGGAAAGGGAAATAATGCTTTTATCTCTCATGAAGCTCTTCTCAAAATCAGTGCTCGTGGCTTCAATTCATGTTTTTATGCTTAAATCCAGCAGAATTTAATCATAAACCACATTTCACACCATTTTTTAAGAGAATTAGTTAATAAAAAAAAACTCTTACAAGTATCGGCCTGTGTTCTAATATTCTAAAAATGAACCTATCAGAGAAAATTTCTTATTCTTCAATCCATACCAACCTCAGCTCTTAAGATCCTAAATAGCTTTCTTCATTTGTACTAATATTCTAATATGTATTAGTTACGATCACAAGCTAAAAAGAAATGGCAAAAAACAAAAAAAAAAGAAGAAGAAAAACTCACGGTGTCAAAAGCTCCTTGCGGAAAGGAGAACCATCAGTTAAAAGAGTGTAAACTAGAGTTGCAAACATCAAGCAACCCAATGCACTAAATATAATTCTTGCAACCAAAACACTGGAAAACTTTCTCCTCTCCATAGTAGTCCTACAGAAAAAATAAAAAATAAAAAATTCTTAATTGATTAGTGAATCATACTAAAGGGACAAAATCCAAACAGAAACAAATTGTGGATTGGCAATATTCATGCTTTAATGAAAACCAGAGGCTCACCATGTCAAAAGACCATGTTTATTCATGTCAACAATGAGGGTTTTCATACTATTTACAAAAGAATGAATACAGTACAAAATAGATAGAAGTAACCTCCGAAATCGCTATGAAAGGTTAAGATGTAGAAATTAGAAAATGATTATTAAACAAGGACTCAACAATGTAACCATTGAACTAGAAAGGTTAAGAATGTAAATCACTTGTTAGCACAAAACAGAAGATTAAAAAGGAGAATATGTTGAAACTTTTAAAAATCCTAAACCAATCAAGTAGAATGTTTGGTAAACATAACAAGGTGAACAAACTTTGTGTCAGCAATAGAAAATGAATACATATCCCCGTCAAGACTATTTCCTTTATCATAATCCGGGAACATAACATAAATTAAGAGCAACTGGAAATGTGACCAGCATCTTAAAAACTATGAAATACTTCACCCATGGGCATAACACCATGTAGAGAAAAAAGGTGCCAAGTATCATGTAATAAGACAGGTTCCATGAAAACAAGTTTTCTAGATAGAAAATGCAAAACAAAGGGAGTAAGGGACACATGACACCACTGAGCTAGTAAAAATGTGACCCTTTTGACAGGTGTTAGCCCCAAGGACTAACAAACACTGCAGAAAATAGCTTTAGTATAAAATAGTATAAAACAAACAAAATGGATCGTTGTCAGACTTGTCATTATTGGCCATGCAGGATGCAGCTCACCTTCAGGAGGACACCTACTGATGGTCTTTCATTTCTTTCTCAAGGGAGAAAATATGCACCTAACGATAGACATGAAAATGAAATAGGTGAAATAACATGCCACACCACACCACCTTCGACATTGTTCAAAAGTGATTTGGAGGGGGTGGGGCGGATGGGATTGGACACTATAATTCTGACTGGAAACAAGTGAAAGCAGTTGAAAGAAATGCTAGCTTATATACAAATTTTGATGGGAGATATCTGCCTTTGACTAGGCTAAGAAATACATCTTGCTCACAAATTTAAGTAAATATGTTCTTCAAAAGTACCAGAATACTCCCAGAAGTACGTCATTAATAAAAAATGTCACTCCACTAGTCAATCAAAATTATCAGTTATTTCCTCAAATTTCTAAGCAAACTTACATTAGTTGCAAATTTGTAGATTAGAATTCGCTTGCACCTCCTGGTGTAGGAGAATTAACATGCATAACAGTTCCTAAACATGCTAAATCTTAGTTCTCATTTGAAACATCAAACTATTCATAATCCATACAATATGCAGGATCCATGACCTGCGCCATAACTTCTAGTTATTCAATTGATGTATAGAATGTTGTTGTGTGCTACAAAGGGCTGGTTGAGGTCATTGGAAGTGAAATGAGCATTGGAAATCAATCAAACTCCAATACCTTTCTGTAGATTACTTGTATAAAGTGGTAGGTGACTTGCCTGCTTGGAGAGCGCAACAAAACATGATGTAAAGGATCTTGTTTTATATTTTCTGATGAGAGCTTGAAAAGTTGCACGACAATGTATGTGCATGTGGTAATGCTGAAAAAAAGAAGCAAAACTCAGTACTAACCCATGAACATGTAAATGTGCCAGTTATGAAACAGTCTCAGCATAATAACAAGAGATGGAGAACAATGAGCTATGCTAGTCAAAGGTATCAATTGACTAAAGCCTTGTATATTATACTAAAACTAATGCAGCAGATGCAAGTTGAAAAGGGGAGGAAAAGATCCGCATCTTCTTCCTCTATGATAATCCTCGAATCCACAAGGTAAAAAATCTCTAAAAACAAGAATAGAATTGATAATGAATGAATTGTTCATTCACAATGCAATTGATGTGTTATATAAGCCTAAACTCCTAAACTTAACAGAAATCGTAAACTTTGCCGAAATAGTAACTTACTAAGGATAGTAAATATTTCTAAACTGACTCAACTGTATCAAATTACTCAAGCAAAGACCTTAAGTCATAACTGGACTCTTCAAACCTCAAAACAATTAAAAGTCGCAAAATTTTCAACTTACTAAAAGTCGTGAATTTCAACTTCAAACGGAAATTTGACCCCTAAAACAACTTATTTTGTGAAACCGTTCAGATGCCCATGAACCCCCCGCCATGGGGTGCTGTAAAGGCCGTTACGGGGCCGCAAAGGCCGTTACCTAAAGGTAACAATGGCAACCGGTCCGTTACACGTTACGGGGTTGTAACGGCTGTAACAGCCGTTATGAAAAAAATGACCTGTAATTAGCGTTAATAGCAAGTTACATCCCCTATAAAGGCCATAATAGCCCCGTAATGGTCTATTACGGGACATATACAGGTTTTTCATACTTTTTAATCAACATTACGGGGCAGATATAGGTTTTTCGGGGATTTTTTCAATAAATAAAAAAATAAAAAAGAGAGACCGTAATGGCCGTAACAGCCGTTATGCCCTGTATCGTAAAGGTAACGATGGTAGCTGTTATGGCCACCGTTACCGTTACGGAACACCTTGCCCCCTGCGCATTGGCCATGATGTAGGCCTCGTCAATAGCTTTCCAACGACATAATATATGTGCTATTTTGATAAATGGGAAAAGTTATGGTCGTCGGAAGTTATAATAGTGTATAAAAAAGGTGCTCTTTGATATGGACCATCCTTTAGAATGGCCACCTCTTTGATAGGCCACTACCTAGAATTGTGTTTACTGGACGATCCTAATCATCAAACAATTTCTCCAACTCCAGAAGATGGACCATGAAAACTATAATTTTGCCCAAAGTTATATTGACAATCCAAATAAGATGTTTTTGGCAACTTTTTTATTTTTTGCAATTCTTTTCTTTCTTTTTCATCTTGTTATTCTTTGGTAAAGCTGAAAACTCTATTAGACTAAAGGAGAGTACTTGACAAATACACGATCAAAAAGGATGGAAGATTGTGGGTCAATTCCCTATAACCCGAGACATCAGATTTTGCCAAAGTATCCATCACTCCATTAGCTTCATGGTAGATATGATGGATCGGCTACACTGTCAATATGCTCATAAGGCCTTTGCCATTTTGAAGGAGTTGCTTTCCAATCCCTGTAATCCTGGTTACATAAGGCTTGTATCACTAATCTATTTCTAGAAAGGAAATGTTAGAGGGCTGTACTTTATGAATTAAGCCTTTTTTTTCGCTCTAGATTGAATCCCGGCCTGATTTCTCTCTATGCTCGTGCACTATGAAGTCGTCCATGACCTGTCCTACGTAAAAAATTTACATGGGTTGAATATTGGAATGAATAGTGACAGTTTAAAAACTTAAGGAAAAATGGTTTTTTTTTTTCTTTTGAATTCGATGGTTTATGGTTGGAATACATGTACAATGATTGCATATACAATCACATGCATCGGATCAGTTATTTGAATGCCTTTAAATATTTTAATTTTAGTCAAATATTGAAATGACAAGAATTAGAAAAAATGAATCTTTTTAATTGATTTGATTTGTTTATATGATCATAATTTGGTAAAGTAGACAGGAAAGCTTGATTGTTTATATTTTAGACTTCAAAGTAGCGTGTTAGAGAAGATGGCGGCTCAACGGGAAAGCGATGATATTGGATGGCAACATTATGAGAGTAGGTGGGGGTAGGCACGAGATGAAGTGCAACCACTATGGTCGAGTAATACCTGAAGGAATCACGTGAGTGAAGCAGCATTTGGCACATCAAAATGAACAGGTCGTGGGGTGCAACAGTGTACCAAGAGAGATATATTATTATGATTCAACAAAGTTTGCAAGAGTAAAAAAAAAAAAAAAAACAAAACAAAACTATGGTGTAAAAGAAAAAACACGATGCTCTTGATGCGGCCCGACAAGAGGTATTTAGTCCTGACTATATGGACGATGGTGATGGTGATGATGATATTGTTGAGTCCGGTGAGGATTCAGATCCACGGGTCACGTTAACAAGGAAAGAGAGCATGTGCATCGCTCACAAAGATGAAGAGCATTGACGCATGTTTGGGGGGAGGGGGTCCATTCGTGATGTAAGGAACGCCAGTAGGAGTGTTTGTGGGAGCGGGGCTGGGAGTATGAGTGGAAGTAGAGCTGGAGGGAGTTGGGAGAGGACTAGGGGTGATATTAGTGGGAGTGGGAGTATGTTTGGTGGTTTACAGTGTGCCTTTAGCCGAAAAGAGACTCCACGTGCTCCCATTGTAAATGACAACGTGAATAATGTGGTAGAGCCTGAGAGACCCTCATGCGAATCAGTTCTTTTTACGACGGAAACAACAAAAGAAAAGAAAATTAAACATATGTAGACTAGAACTGCAGTTGAGAAGCTTGGTAGGGCAACAACCAAGCTATTCATACATGGCAACATAGCTTTAAATGTTGTCAACTCCCCCTATTAACAAATGGTAATTGATGCAGCAGTAGAGGCATGCAGAAAAGTGAAGGCACCCATAGCTCGTGACATCTGGGGAAAGTGGACAAATGTAGAGTATTGGGATGTGAAGACATATGTGGCCATCTTTAGACCAACATGGTAGACCAAATGATGCACTATTATGTGCGATGGTTGAACTAGCCTAACCAGGCGTAGAATGATCAATTTCATGGTGTACTGCCACTTGTGAATGAAGTATGCATCGGAGGCAACGATGAATGTTGGTTACATATTCAACCTTATAGATAGGACGGTGGATGAAATCAAAGAGGAAAATGTGGTGTAGATTGTGACCAATAATGAAGCAACGTACAAGGTAGCGGGAAAAAGTTAATGGAGAAGAGAACACATTTGTCCTGGTCACCATGCGCCACACACTACATCGACCTCATCTTACAATATATTTGAAAGAAGAAGAATGTCGCAAAATTGGTTAAAAGGGGAAGGGAAGTGACAACATTCATCTACAACCACAAACAACTAGTCGTCAAAATGAGGAAGTTCATGAACGGGAGAGCTTCTTAGGCCTGCATCAACTAGATTTGTGAGAAACTCTATACCACTTCAGAGTTTGTACAAGAATCGAGGAGTTGAGCAAGATGTTTGCTTCCTAGGATTGGCCCAACACAAAATATGGAAAGAAGATATCGTGGGTACTGATTAAGGGATAACAAATATTGAAAAAAAAAAGTTTCACACATCCTCAAGGTGATGAAACTGTTGATGAGAATCTGTCGTCTAGTCGAATCCGACGAGATACCTAATATGGGCTTCCTCTATGATGCCACTGATAATGCGAAGCTTGTATTCATCGGGAGTATAAACACTATTTAGATTACTGGAAGATGATCGAAGAGCTTTCGATACATCAGCTTCACCACTATCTTCATATAGCAGGTAAACTCTTTGTTATTATGGGCTTCTTGTCTTTGATTGTTAACTAAATTGATTATTACTAAGTTCATTATTGTAATGTAGGATACTATTTAAATCCAAGAAATATATATTCTCCATCATATGTCAAGAATGATGAGGTTCGTGTTGGGTTAAAGAATGTAATAAAAAGATTTAGAGCCTGACTTAGATAAACAAATAAGAGTGTTGAACGAAGTACATAGTACAAGTATTTACTTATTGGTCTTTAATTTCGTTATTTCCATCTTTTAAACAATGTAAATGTTTTATGGCTTTTGTCATATCGTCCACGGTTGGAAATATATGCACTTTGCAAGCGCAACTTCTTCGACGCAGTTGCACAAAGAGCAGTCAATCAGACACCTCCAGGAAATAAACTGATGTTTTATTACTATTTGTTAGACGGCTCACATACCTTGTATAACTAGTATACCTTGTATAGTTTGTTTCCATAGGTAGAGGATTCTGAGTTTATTGTTTTCCTTGTATAGATGATTATAATCTCTATATATTTAACCCCATTGGGTTGTCTCAAATACAGAAAACCTTTTGGCTTCATTGTTTTCATGGTATTAAAGCCCTACTGATCCAAATCCGGCCACCCCCTCGTCACCGGCACCACCTCCTGCGTCAGAAAACCCTGCTCTGGACAACACCTGCACTCCTTCTGCATCATCCGATCTCCCCGAGCCCGTCCGCTCTCCCCAGGCCTGTCCGATCGCACGCCCTGGCTGCCTCCCTGCTGCGCACGCCCGTACACCCCTTCCTTGCTACGCCCCTGCTGCTGCACTGCGTCCCTGCTGCTGCGCACGTCCCTGCTGCGTCTCTGTTGCTCCATCCCTGCTGTTGCGCATGTCCCTGCTGCGTCTCTGTTGTTCCATTCTTGTTGATCTGTGCCTCCATCTCTGTTCTATTGCCTGTCACTGCTACCGGAGATCCTGCTGAGAGGTACCTTCTTCCTTGGTGTGGTTTATATCGCTTCCTAACTATGGACAAAGAATCCCGTACAGAGGCCCCACGATGTAGTTTCGATGGTACCAACTACAATCTATGGGCCATCCACTTTCAGAGTTTTCTCAAGGGTCATGGTTTGTGGGGACTGATTGATGGGTCTGTTCCTGTCCCCACTTCCACAGATGCCGACAAAGTGGCTGAGTGGGAAATGAAAAATGGACGGATTATTACCTGGATTCTCGATTCGGTCGATCGGTCAATTGCTGTTGGCCTCACGCCACATCACACTGCCAAGGCAATGTGGGAGCAATGCATCTCTAGACAATTTATCAACAGAGTAATGCGGCCCGGTTATACCGCCTGGAACAGGATCTCGTTAACCTTACTCAGGGTGACGACAATATTCAATCAATTTACTCCAAAATCGTCACAATTTGGACTGAAATGACTATGATGGATCCAACACTTTCTCATGACTTTAAGATATTCCAAACTATGCGTGAGAGTGCGCAAGTTCAACAGTTTCTTATGAAGCTGCGTCCAGAATTTGAGCATTGTTGGGCTGCTATCTTGAACCGTAGCCCTACTCCTTCATTGAATTCGGTTATTAATGATTTATTTGCTGAGGAACAACGACCGAAAGTTCTCTCTCTTCCTTCCTCAACTCCGGGATCATCTGATATGGTGCTTGTTGTGTCCACCACTACACCAACACGTGGTTTCACTCCTTTGACTTGTCGCGGCTGTAACAAAGTGGGTCATGTTGTCGCTTAATGTAAAGAATGGTGCACTTATTGTTGACGGACTGGTCATGGCATTCAGGACTGCCGTACACGTGCCTATGCATCTTTTTTCGGCCGTGGATTTGGTGGTCGTGGTCGTGGCCGTGGTCTTGCTCTTTCTGCTATTGCTGCCACTATTTCTTCCGAGCCATCTGATAGTAATTCTGCATCTACTGTTTCTGCTAAAGGTCTTTCATCTCCGTTGACTCTTGCGATGCTCCGGCAAATCATTCAGGCCCTTTCTGCGGCCGTTATGTCAGGTATATCCCCATCTTCTACATGGTTCTTCGATTCGGGTGCTTCCACTCATATGACCAATGTTGTATCCCATCTTCGTGACATTCGTCCCTACACCGGCAATCAGGCTATTTCTACTGCGGATGGCACTAGATTACCTATTCAGTCTGTTGGATCATTGGCTTTCTCTCATTCTGCTCATCACCAGTATACTCTTCGTGATGTGTTTCATGTCCCTAACCTCTCCTCCAATTTAATTTCAGTTGGTCAACTCACATCAAATAACTGCTTAGTCATATTTCTTCCTAACTGTTGTTTTGTGCAGGATCTGGCAATGGGGAAGGCACTTGGGATGGGTAGGCGGCATGGTCGTCTGTACGTGCTAGACTTTGATCCATCTGTCACTCTGCCTCGTTGTTTCTTTTCTCCATCTTCATCAGATATTTGTTCGGCAAATAAATTGTGGAAACTGTCGTACTTTCGCCTGGGTCATCCACATTCCGATCGGTTACTTCAGTTAATTTCTTCTGGCATGTTAGGGAATATTTCTCTTAATAAAAATGATTTGGATTATTCTTGTTCTTCCTGTTGTCTTTCAAAAAGTAAGTGTATTCCCTTTTCTCTAAGTACTACAAAATCATCTTCTATGTTTGAACTTGTGCATACGGATGTCTGGGGTCCATCACAAATTATGGCTCTCTCTGGGTTACGATACTATGTTATATTCATTGATGATTTCACACGTTACACTTGGATTTACTTTCTGCAGTCGAAGTCATAGGTTTTTGAAAAATTCAAGTTATTTCACTCTATGGTGGAGACTTAATTTCGGACTCCACTATGGTGGAGACTTAATTTCGGACTCCACAACAGAACGTGGTGGTTGAATGAAAAAATCGTCATATTTTTGAAACTACCAACACCCTAATGACAGCTATGAGTGTTCATCGTTCTTTCTGGGCGGAAGCAATGTTACATTCAGTCTACTTGATTAACCGGATGCCAACTAAAGTTCTGAATAGTAAAACTCCCTACTTTGTTCTCACCGGCTTACCTCCTGCATATTCTACATTTCGTGTTTTTGGTTGTATCTGTTATGTTCACCTGACTTCATGTGAACGTAACAAACTATCTCCAAAATCGGTCAAATGTATGTACTTGGGATTTGGGGAAACTCAGAAGGGTTTTCAATGTTATTATCCTGTTTCTCGTCGTGTTCGGGTTTCACGACATATTGTTTTTCTTGAACACATTGCCTTTCATTCATCTCTTCCTCATCCGCATACTCCAAACTCTCCTGGTCTAACTGTCTTTCCTGAAATTCCGTTTGCCTCAAGTACTCTCCCTCGTCCGTTGCAGGTTTACTCACGTCGACCATGTACAGATCCACCACCTATTACTTAACCCGAACCTACTGTACCTGTTGCAAATCCCGAACCTACCTCGATATGTCGTTCCGCTTGTGAACATCGAGCGCTTGATCGCTTGATATGCTCTATGTCTGCCATGAATGCTACTCTGGATACTATTTCTATTCCTACTTCATACTCTCAGGCAGCCCCTCATGATTGTTGGAAGAAGGCTATGTCAGAAGAACTTGCGGCATTAGATGATAATCATACGTGGGACATTGTCACTCGATCCGCTGATCAACAGCTAATTGGTAGCAAATCGATTTATTCTGTCAAGCTCAAGTCTGATGGATCATTGGATCAATACAAGGCTCGACTTGTCACTCAGGGATACAAACAGGAATACGGAATTGATTATGATGAGACATTCACTCCCGTGGCTAAGATGAAAACTGTTCGTACTCTTCTGGCTATATCTTCTGTTCGCTCATGGCCACTCGCTCAGATGGATGTGAAAAATGCCTTTCTTCATGGAGACCTCCAAGAAACCGTATATTTGAAACCTCTTCTTGGCTCTTTAATCCCTAACAATAAGGTATGTCGCCTAAAGAAAGCCCTATATGGCCTCAAACAGACACCTCGGGCATTTCCAACGCTTTCACGATGTTGTTACGGGTGCTGGCTTTACTCAAAGTGGTCATGACCCATCCTTATTTTTGCGCACCACTGCTCATGGAATTATCATCGTTCTGGTCTATGTTGATGACCTTCTCCTGATTGGTAGCGATGCTACTGACATTTCAGCTTTAAAGGAAGTTCTGCAATCATCCTTCAAGATGAAAGACCTCGGCCATCTAACATACTTTCTTGGACTTGAATTTTCACGTTCCAACCGTGGGATCCTGGTCAGCCAGCGTAAATATACCAAGGATCTTCTCGCCTTGGCATCATTGACGGATCAGAAGACAGTTCAGACTCCCTTAGAACTTAACGTTCACTATGGCCGTGACGATGGTGATCTACTTGCACAGCCCGACTTATACCGCCGTTTGGTTGGGAGTCTGGTTTACTTAACTATGACTCGCCCTGATATTGCCTACGCTGTCCAAGTCGTCAGTCAGTTTGTTTCTGCTCCTCGGACTCTTCATATGACTGCGGTGTTGCGCATCCTACGGTACCTTCGTGGAACTCTAGATCGATCCCTGTTCTTCTCCTCCACGGCGACTCTGGACCTTCGTGCTTATTCGGATGCTGATTGGGCCGGTTGCGCTCTCACACGAAGATCTACCACTGGCTACTGTGTTTTTCTCGGCACTTCTCTCATCTCTTGGAAGTGTAAGAAGCAGGCCACTGTTTCCAAATCGAGCACAGAAGCCGAGTATCGGGCGATGTCTGCTGCGTGTAGTGAGCTCGTCTGGTTACATGGACTTCTTTCAGACTTGGGCATTCCTCTACAGAATCCTACTCCACTCCATGTCGATAATCTCAGTGCAATTCAGATTGCCTCTAACCCGGTTTTTCATGAATGGATGAAGCATATTGAAGTTGATTATTACTTTATCCGCGAGAAATTTCAGTCTGGGCTCATTTCTCTTCCACATGTTGCATCCCATGATCAGATTGCCGACATTCTCACCAAGTCCCTCACTTCTGCACGTCGCTCTTTTCTAGTTGGCAAACTATTCCTTGTAGATGACCATCATTAGTTTGAGGGGGGATGTTAGACAGCTCACATACCATGTATAACTAGTATACCTTGTATAGTTTGTTTCCATGGGTAGAAGATTCTGAGTTTATTGTTTTCCTTGCATAGATGGTTGTAATCTCTATATATTCAACCCCATTGGGTTGTCTCAAATACAGAGAACCTTTTGGCTTCACTGTTTTCACTATTGACCACATTTATGATGAGGATCCAAGTCTACCTTGATTAGAACAAAGGAAGAAACAAGTAGAAGAGGACGATGAAGAAGTCAAGGTCGATAACCCAGAATTACATGTTGGGCAGCAAAAGAGTCATACAACTGTCTTGGATTTAGAAAGGGCTTCGCCTACGGAAGATTTGACCTGGGACAAGTACTGACAGCAGTAGTGCAACCAAGACGGATGACGATGGTGGTAACGAGGACGATGCACCACCTACTGGTCCTAATTTTGGTGTTGCTCAGCAAACGAGAATACAATCGTCTACTGATCACGAGACCAGTGAGCATCGACAGGGTAGAGGAGGCTGGTCACCTATAACTCTACCGGGTTGGGACATAACCAGCTGGGGGGGGGGGGGGGGCCCCAGTGGCACCGCAGGAGATGGAGATCAAGACATCAAACTACTAATGGATATGGATACAAATCATATGATCATAGAGAATATATGGAACCAGCTGAGGCACTTTCACATTGGACTAGTCCTGTTCAATCTGATCCATAAGGCTCTATAGGGGATACAAATATTCAATCTGATCCATAAGGCTCTATAGGGGATACAAATATTCCAAGCCGGATCTGAGATACCCATCATCCTAGTCTCACTCTCAGTCCCCATACAAGCAATACCAAGGGTAGAGGTACGAGTATGACTATGGTGGTGGTCAGTCATCCTCGAGATATATTGATGTGATCTTCACCTCCATATCTGATCATTATGAATATGTGGTGCCTGTTCCACAGCCGCAGCCGAATCCGGATGATGGAGACGTTGAGGTTGATCAGCCACAAGAAGGAAGATTTTCTTTCTAGTGATGACTAGATTACTGGACTGGTGGTGAGAGATATAAATGGTGTTTGAAACTGTAAATTATAAATCTGTAATATTTTCGTATTTATAACACATTGTCCATGGTTACATAAAATTAATTATATTGTTATTACATCCATCATTGGTGCTCATATTATATTATTTATATTGAATCATTCATAAAAGATATTTTGAAAATGAAACATATGACTTTTGTATTTTTTTGGGAAAAAAATGACCGTTATGGGGGCGTGTCAGCCGTAATGGCCGTTCCTATAATGGTAACGGTGGAGACCGTTATGCCCACTGTTACCGTTATGGAATACCTTGCTACATATCTAAGAACACAAACATAGTCCATCAAGGAACACTGAGATCCATGTAGAATTTTTAAAAAAAAAAAAAAAAACTTGTTTCTAGTACTCTAGGTGCACATCCAAGATACTACAAAAATGTCAATATATCATCACTATAAACAACTAGAAACATTCCGATAAAAGGTCGAATTAACTGCTCATTACAGCCTGTTTGGGTAGACTGCAAAGTCGGAAAAGATGATGCAGAGCAAACTTGTGACGTAAGCGGAATGAAAAGTGGCATCAGTGCTAGGGGAAGTAAACACTCCAGACATGTTTGTTTTACTAAGGAAAAGTCTTGGAAAATGCTTTTCGTTTGAATTTATAATTGTTTGGAGTGCAATCCCATAAACCTTTTTCTGTCGAAAATTGCCATTTAAAATGTTACATTAGAGGCAAACTCTTTTCTCTCCATTTGACTTTTTGAAGAAGAAGGAAAAAAAAAAAGCGGTTGTACTCTCGTGTTAAAGAGGGGAAAACAAATGCAAACACTTTGCTGCAGCAACCACTGCTTTGCAAACAGATGAAAATGTCTTGTCAATGCAAGCCGGTTGTAGTCCTCAGTTTGCATTCTATCCAAACAGGCCCTTAAGGCACATGAAAGTGCACAAGCATTGGAGAGGACAGTAGAATAACACAACACTGATGCAGTCGGGTCCACGTCTTAAACGTAATCTTCAACTCATTTCTATATGGTATCCAAACTTGATCTTAACTGTTTGGCAAGTCGATCGTAGAGAACATCTTTACACCATGGAGAATATCTAGCTTGTAATCATGTCTCAAAATGAAGAACTAGTAATTGACAATATTTCGCTTTATTGTTCAACTATCGACACACATCCTCCACAAAGCATCATTCTTTGGTGTAAAGCGGGACTGGCGCACTTCAAAATGCATTACTAAACCAACACCTTTTAAGCAATTTGATGATTTGGGTCACAACTCCACATGGTCAATTGTGCTCATCTGGCAGCGTGCTAAGTTTAGGACTAGGAGGATCAAAGAGGGCAGCAAATCGACATGGTGCTGAATATTTTGCAAAGGTGGGAGTCCTCCAATATTTTGCAAAGTTGGGAGTCCATCAGGCATCACATTTGGCATTAAATCAAGATATTTTTCAAGTAAATCCTCCTTGGGCTTCAGAACTGCCTTTTGCTTTGGCCGTCAATTGCAACACCCACAGAAATCGCAACAGTAACCTTACCGTCCTTTTTGAAATTCTGCGCACTCACGAATTTCCAACCCTCCCGTTTTGAAGGTTTGGGCATGGGAAGCTCTTTCAAATAATGTGGTGTGATTTTGATACCATCCTCAATAAAGGAATAGGAAATTGACTGTATTGGCTGCAACATATCCCTATCATACAGCCACCTACTGGCCTAATAGAAAAAGAGAAGTGTCTATCTGCACCATGCCACATCAAACCTCATACCTCTACTTGACATGCTGAAAGTAACTAGCATTGAGTGAGGACCAGCACTGAACTTCCCTTCTCAAGCCACTGAATATGCTAATGTTTAATTGTTTATGTTTCTTCAGCTTTTGACTTATCAACCATTTCCAATGGCCCTATGTTCTCACTACTTACCCAGTCAATTAAGATTGTGTAAATTATTCCTTTGATGTGCACAAAGTGTGGAAAATATTACGTTGTAATCACCTTCCATCATCCATAATTTTTAGTTTAGAGAGAATGTTCCATTGGATAATTAAGGTCCCAGACTCCCAGCTTCTATCTCAAAAGACATCCGCATCCTCCTTGAACTGATTTTCTCCCTCATAGGGCTATTATATATCCAAATTTGTCATTACATTGCATTCTTACCCATCATAACCATGCTCCAACATGTCATCTGGCTAGATGAAATGCCTAATGTCCAGTTGGTTGTGCCTAAAACACGTCAACAGGCCCCTCACTTCACCATTTCTAATTCCAAATACCCCTTGATCAATCACACATTTGCATGATCCACCGGCGGTCCATTGTGGGTAAAATGTCAAATTATCTTGCTGCACGACCACTATTCATGACGGTCATGCACCCCAAGGCCCAAGCCTCCTCCCTGAGGCCCAACTAATTATTTGTTCCACTTTTGATGCTACGGTGTAATGGCTACACATCATTTAGTTCCATTGTTAATGTCTTGGTCTTCAAATTGGTCAAAACCAGCTTGTGTAAAAATATAAACTTCCTCAACATGTTGACCTACTGTTTTGTTCCATTTATCAAGATCTTGGCATTGTTGGTACAAGGCACAGGTGCAACCAGTAGAAACTTCAGTCAAAGCCTCGTCTTCATCTTCTTGTGCACTGTTATCTTTTCCTTTTCCATCCAAAGGGAATTGGCTTGTAAGTGATCACTCAATACTAACACGCACCCCGAGAGCTTAGCCACAACAAGGTTCACGTTCTTTGCATTAAGCCATCTTTTTATACTCAAATACTTCTGAACCTTGCAAAGCCAATCAAGGAAGCCTTATAAATGGAAATAACCACTGAATTCAGTAATGTCAAATTCAATTTCCAGGTTCCCAATCCTTTCCAGCTATCAAAAGATCCAATGGTAGATCTCACCATTCACAAGGATGCTAGTTGTTGGATTAGAATGGTATGTACTCACCTAACTCCACCATGTCCATGTGCACCAAGCCTCCAACTTTGGTCTCCAGTTCCTTCTATGCTCCTCTAAAACAATCTAAGAGACTACCATGTATTTGAGTTCATATATTATCTTCATTAGGGATTGGATTGGTTGGGGTACTTGCATTGATTGTGTAGAATAATGCCAGCTATTTTTTTTTTTTCAATATAAAATAACTCCAAATAGAACTAAATAAAATAGTAATGGGCCCCCTATCATGAACCTGATTGCATGGAGCCCAACTAGAGCTGCATCCGCATAGAAGAACAAAAAGATGAGAAAAATCAACAACATCAAACAACTAAAACATTTCATAAAAATCATAAAACAGCAAAAAGTCCATGCAAAAACAGAAATGCTGGGTAACAAGAAAGTACTCATCAAGTGCAATCTTTTATAAAATGCTTAACCACCAAAACAAATAAAAGAAGCACACCTTCAATACACGGAAAAGACAAGCAAATCACCTAACACTATGTGAAACTATCAAAGGACTTGCCGGAAGTTTATGTTAAAGCTGTTTTTGTCAGCTTCTGCCAAATTACATACTGTAGACCCAAGCTAACTCTTAGTACAACTAGAAAAATAGAAAGCTCAAACCAAAACTAAAATAAATAATAGACATTAGCAATTTATTATGTCAAATTGAACATCAAAACATAGAGGAATACAAAGGAGGCCTACCTGCCAAAACATACTAACAAAATTATCCAAAGTACTGCACCGACCCAGGTTGCTTCCTTGTATGCAACCCAAACCTGATTGATATAACATGTGAGATTTCATGCTTTTATATGAAAACTAAATTAGTATTGAATCCTCTAACAAAATAAATCTACCTTTGCCATAATTTAAATGAACTTCTTTCGCATAACAAGCTAATGAAAATTTTACATGCATAAAAAAGCCAATTTGTCCTAACTAGTTTGCAACTGACACTGTGTACATCATCATATGCTACAACAACAAAACAATGCTTATGAATTAGGAAATTGCAATTAATTCCAGATTGATCTCAACCAATGTCGCCTATATTCATGACTGGCCCCAAGTTTCCAGCTAATCTATGCAAAGTCACCAAATACAAATAGATTATAGCATGTGAATCTTAACTTTGATACATAAGAGATTTGTAATTATAATTGGCCACTGGAACATTTTTCACATTTTATTTTGTAATTGTGGTCTGAGACTTTCCTATGCCCTTGTGATTTGATTGTAAGAGTTGCAAGCTGAGATCAAATACTTGATTCCGCTCAAGCCACGAAAGTATGAACTTACAGTAGTTGGTCACAACTCAATATGCCAATGCCCAGTGATGAAACCCTGAGGTTACACATTCTAGTTTAGAGCATAGTTTCATGAAGGAATTGAGGTCTCTTAAGGTAAATGCATGACCTTGATATGTTAGAAGAGTACATCATTCTTGTGCATATCTGTTCCTTTGAATACCATAAGGTAATAAAAATACTAGCACTAAGTACCCATTAAATAGTATCTTGTACATTGACATTTATACTAAAATTATATACTACCACATTCTTATATAATGTATTAGAAAAATACAGTAAATAGTAAACAACAGTCAATGATAAAAGATGGTGAAGTTGACTTAGATTACCAGTAATGGTTTAACTAATGTCAAATTATAATAACAAAACTACGAAAATACACCCTCAAAATAGTTCACCGAGGCATACAAAAGAGTTCAATGCCATAAATAAATGTAGTGATAAACTTGTAATCCATGCCGAAAGGGGTGTCTCAAATTTAACAATTCATCAGCTCCTATGTAACTTGTGTTAAGGGATGAATCACCATACATCTTTTGTTCATTGCAATGTCAAGTATTCTGGACCACTATACTCAATAATGGCTGTTGTAATACTTGAAATTCTCCCATCTACGTTTCTTTGTATCATGGGTCATTTGGAGCGAAAGGAATCGACGGCGGTTTCGTAACTCTTCTCCTGTTGAAGTTATTGTGGTTTCATATCTTTGTTGGTCTTGGAATGGCTGGCCGCTCTCAATTATGTATATGTGTGACGTCGCAGTGTTCTTTGTGCAAATAGCAGCTTTTGGGCCCTCTTGTTCCTTTTTTGCATTCTTTCCCCGTTTTGCTGTTGCTTGTGGCCTGTTTAATAAAATTTTATCACCCTTAAAAAAAAAAAAACAATAGGTCACTGAGCCAAGTAATGAGAAATACAATCAAATCCCTTTTCCCATCTTCTTCTTTCACTCTATAAACTTGTGATACGTTTCCACAGTATCAGAGCATGGGGAATTGATAAAGGCTATCTTCTACATCCACATCACATCAAGGGTATCACATTATTTCCCTTCATCTTTTCTGCCTTCCTCTTTTCTTCTTCCTCTGTGTCTCATATCCATACTCTCATTTAGATCCCTCACTCGTCTTGTAATCTCTCCTCTGTTATTCTTCCTTTGATCACCCTATTCTTCTTCAAAACTATATATATATGTATATATATATATATATATATATATATATATATATATATATATATATATATATATATATATATATATATATATATATATATATATATGTATATATTTTTTCATCCTCAGATCTCCCATTTTCTTCAAATTCCAGAAATCCACCTTTCACAAAAAGCCAACTCCGATTTTCTTCCAAACTGACCCCTACATTGCTATTTCTCCCATTCCTTCATTTCTGAAAATTTCAGAACATTTTCCATAAAAAAAGGGGTCACCTCTTTACCTTTGAACTCGATTGGTCTCTTTTATTTTCAAATATTCCATTTAAATATCAAGTTTCCAACTTCTCTCTCATTAATTGAACTCAAAACCAAAAACACCATTTTTACAAGGAACTATGAATTTTTTAAGAATGGAGGAAAATGGTTCTATCCATCAAGGCAATGGATAAGAATCAGATACAAGCATGGAATGTCTAGAAGCATCACACCTAACCAGGTCATCTGTCATAGCATTAGCTACTCTAGGAACTACAATAGTGTTTTAAATAGTGAACAGCGTGGAGCGCAACGTTCACCCCTCTGAATCGTGTAGCTAATCACTAGATGCTACTTATAGATTTTTAATCAAGGTTACGCTTGGTTGCACCAATTTCATGATATTCTACACCAAATTAGACTGATTAATAATGAAATATAACAAAATTTCATGATATTTGGTGCAACCAAACGCAACCTAAAGTAATAGGAAAGGGTAATGATTAAGTATAAAGGTAAAGAAAGAGCAACAAAATTAATTTAATATTGTTATTTGTATTATTTTACTAAAAGCATTGAAAATGTTAGCTAATTTTTACTGAAAATAGAAAAATGTAACAAAGCATTGAAAATGTTAACTAATTTTTACTGAAAATAGAAAAATGTAACAAATCATTGAAATATTATTTGATTTTAGTGTTGTAGTGAAAAATAACTTGTAATGTGAGCTACGTAGCATGTAGCATAGTCTATGTAGTGTCTAGCATACACAAATTATAATGTAGCATAGGCTATACACAACTGAAGCATTTTCATGAGCTACGTAGCATCAAGGCAGTAAGGCTAAGCTATGCTATGTAGCGTAAGCTACACACTACAGAGTGTAGCTATTTAAGACACTGAACTACAGTAAATTTAAAAGAAAGAAAGAAAGAAAGGATGCGCTACAGAGTGTAGCTATTTAAGACACTGAACTACAGTAAATTTAAAAGAAAGAAAGAAAGAAAGGATGCGCTACAGAGTGTAGCTATTTAAGACACTGAACTACAGTAAATTTAAAAGAAAGAAAGAAAGGATGGAGCTATTAGCCCTCTCATCTCATTTAAAAACAAGCGCTTCCAAGGAACCCAAGAAGATCCATTTGCCCTTGATGAGACAGTCAAGGGAATCAATAGCATTTCTAGACAAGCAAAATCCAAGAAAAGACAAGTTCAATGATTTGCTGATCATATGCGAGCACACCCAATGCCCAAGCACCCCGGATTTCTACATGAGGAAACATTCATATTTAACTTCCACGATCCCAACAGTGGGGAGGACCAAGATCCGTCAGTAGGTTCTGGATAATCAGCATCATTAGAAACCTCATACCAGGTTCTATCTAATTCAGTCACCAATATGCCTTTAAATTCTTTAGCAAATACTTTAGCGGCTCTGCCTTAATTGATTAGAACAATCTTAATTATCTTGGTTATACGAATAACTGGTGTTGCTTATTTCACTCATTCCATATGCACCATAAAATGGCATGAGGAAGCATCCCCCCGGCCTTCAAAGAGATTCATGACAGATTTCGAGATCATCCAACAAACATCAAATAGATTAAGAAAATGCCAAATTCTCTTATTTTGCTGATTCCGTCTACACCATAAAATGGCATGAGGAAGCATTAAAGGATTTTGCCTTGAATTTTGAACAGGTCAGCCCTCCAACCTTCAAAGAGATCCTTGACAGATTTAGGGATCACCAAACATACATCCAACAGCTTTAAGTAAAAACCACCAAATTTCCTAGGCTGTCATGCAATGGATGAAGAGATGATTGGCTAACTCTGTCTTCCCAGCAAAAGAAACAAATGCTCGGGAGAACAATGTTTCTTTTCTAAGGTTTTCCAAGGTTAAAATTGCATTCGCCTTTGTTGTCCAACAATAGGCATCATCTCTTGAGGGAGCGTGGAAGCCCTAAACTTAGGCAAAACACCAAGGGTGAGGATTCAAATGGCAAATAGCATTAGCGGACACCTTTATGAAGAAGATGCCATCTGGTGAAGATGCCCAACTCCTCTAGTTTGAGTCATTAATTGGCAACTCAACCTCTGCACGCACTGACAAAAGCTCTACAATCATGGGATTTCATTGTACCAAAGATTTCTTTAGAACTTACGCATCCAAAGCACCCTTCCCCATGAGTTCAAAGCATTCCTTGATATTTACTACTCTTGAACAAACCAAAGAATTTTTTTCCCAACACAAATCTTTGGAATCTTTGAACTAAAGGGCCTTCCCCAACCCACAAATCCTCCTACAACAAGGTTTTTTTCCCATCGCTTACAAATAATCTTTTCCTTACTTCAATATCTTTGCCACACCTTTTGACTACCAAACCTCAAAATGGTATTCCATATGTGAAACCCGAATTTTTTTTCTTCCAAATTTTCTCTAGATCTGAAAAACACCCTGTAATACTTACAAAAAGCATTCTTGGAAACATCACCTCGAATCTTCTAAAATCATCCTCTACCAGCCTCCTATTGACATCGGTCACACAACATGATAATGCCAGCAGTGGACCGAACTAAGATTGACATCAATTAGCTCAGGAACAGTATGCTCTAATAAAAAGCTGAGACCGAATACAGGAGAGATTGGAAGGATTAGTGAAGAAGGGGCCGGGGTGTAGAGAGAAGTAATTAGGGAAAAATGATGTGCTAGCCTAAAATAATTATCACTTCTTATTAATCTAAAAAAGATACCGTATGGTACTCCGTATGACAAAATAACATAATAAATAGAACAATTGGATTGCATAATATATTACAATTATACAATGAACAAGTAAAATATTCCACATGACAACATATGTCTTTACGACTTCTAGGGCCACTTTAGCTTTATTGCAATTTAAATGGAGAGAATGTATGATTGATGGGATGCCAGCTCTAGAAAAAAATTAATATAATAATCAGACATGGTAATTTGTAGTTATAACCCCAGAAACATGTGGTAGGATGTAAGGGGGTATCCACCTTGAAGTATAAACCAGATGCAGCAAGAGAGCGATGTAAAGTACAATTAGTGGCTGGGTTTTACCCAAACTAATGGAGTTAATTTCCATGAAATTTTTGCTCCAGTCACAAAACTGAATCTTTTGCATTTGCTTTATCTCTTGTTGATGATTCCTTGCCTCTTTATTATCTTGATGTCAAAGATGCATTTCTTCACAGCAATACAGTACATGTTACACCACTCGATTTTATCCCATCATCTAGATCCAGTTCAGTATGCAAACTCAAGAAAGCTATTCATAGTTTGATACAATCCCTGCATGCATGGTTTGATTGCTTTAGTAATGTTATGATGAAGTTTGGTTACACTCACAATCCTAATGATCATACTTTGTTCCTCAGGGCCTGTTTGATAAGTGGGAATCCATGGAAAAACAAAGGAATTCATAATCATTATTTCCAAAGCTACTATTGAGACATGAGTTCCAGGAAATTCCATTTTAAGTGATATGTTCAATTTGTAAGTGGAAATCTCCACTCCATCTCGCAAGGGTCACCTTGGTTTTTGTGCTAGATAATTTTAAAGTGTAGAAGTGCAATAATTACATATAAAATTCATGATTTCAATTGCAAATCAAACTAGGGAAAACACTGGCTATTACACTTTTCCTTACTTTTTCCATGGATTCCCACTTATCAAATAGGCCCTTAGATCACTGGAATCACAAATTCACAATTGCTATTATTTATGTTATGACACTGTTGTTATTGGAGATGAACAAAAGGAATTCAATAGTTAAAAAGGTTTCTTCATCAGAAATTTAATATCAAAGACCTTTATCCTTTACGTTCTGTCTTGGGGATTTGTGGGTAGGTCAAAATAGGGGATAGTTATTCCAGTAGAAATGTCATAGATCTATTGCTTCAAGCTGGTTGGTTGAGAGCTCAACTAAATGAGACTCCCCAATTGAACAAAATCATCAACTTCAGTTAGAAAGTGGAGACAGTGTTTCCAAAATGTGAGATTGTATTTGAATCAAGAGCTATGTGGTGAACTCATATGACTTACAAGCACTAGACCAGATATATCACATGCAGTTAGTGTTGTCAAGCAGTTTATGCATGCTCCTCACTCAAGCATCTAAATATTGTAAACCATATCTTGAGGTACTTTTGGCAAAGGTCTTACTCTATCCAAGTATGGTCATCTTGATGTCGAGGCATATACAGATGTTAATTGGGCTGGATCAAATATAGATCGAAGACCTACCACTAACAATGGTATTGGGTACATGGAAAATAAGAAGCACCTGATTGTTGCTCATTCCAGTGTTCAGGTTGAGCATTGCACCATGGCTTATGGAGTTGCGAGTTGCTTTGGTTAAAGTCTCTTTTAGCAAAGTTGGGCATTCTAGTCAATCTTCTGATTGTGATAACTTGGCCCCAATTCATATTTCTACAAATCAAGTGTATGATGAACACACAAAGCACATTGTCTATTTTCGTTTTATTCATGAAAAAGTGGCTTTAAAGGAGATTCATGTGCCATATGAAAAGTCTGAAGATCAACTTGATGAGTTCTTAACCGAGGGAATTGATAATTGTCATCTTTATTAGACATCACAAGATGGGCATGCTTGATATTCATGCTCAAACTTGAGGGAGAGTGCAGAAAGATATACATAGAGGTATATGGAGTCATGTACCATGGATAGAGTAGTCATGTGGAGTTCCATATGCGCATGGTTTACGGGTGATTGCGTGCATCTGCAGGGAATAGTCTCGCCTCAAAATTGGGTGGGGACACCCTAATGTCATAAAAAAAATGTGGAGCACCATACTCCTTTTTTGTTATTAACAAGATAATGTTAGTCATATATTCATATTAGACTAAAACAAATTATACCCTGATTACTTCTCTTTTACTTTTCTCCTGTTTCTTCCACCTTTCCTTCTTCCTCTTCTTTCCTTATCTAATCTCAATCTCTAAGCCCTCTTTATCATTTCACTTCAAATATAGTGACTTTGTTAGTTCTCTGACTATCACATATTCAAGGTTGGGGATGACTAAGGATGACCCTTGATTCACAATCCCAAGGAACCAGGTACTATCCATGGTCGTAAAAGATGGCATCAACAACAACTGTTGTAGTTTCTTCTTGCTTAATAACGGAGGTTGTTTCCTGTGTCTGTACAGTTTTTATTGCATATCCATGATATTTAGAGATCGATGACAAATTACTTTAGCGCATTTTGATGGGTGAGAGAGTGGCAGGCAGTGCTTGGTGTTACACTATGTTCATGTTAGTCGAGTTCTCATCTCTTCTTCGGCTAAGGGATGTGGCAATGGGTTTATGTGGAACCCACTATTTGGAATTGGGCTCCCTTAGGCATTCAAGTTGTTATGATCCACTTGGTTGCGGTCCTTCATGTCCTGGATAATGTCTTGCAACAACCAACATGTGTCAGGACCACGGTTCTAATATCTATGAAATGAGAGTGTTTAGAGTAATTACACCTCTCGACGTTATGACCCTAAATGTCATAATTTCAGCAGTAGACTAAAGAACTTGGAGACCCAATTTGAAACCGTTGGAGATCAAAATAATAAAGAAAATTGCAAACATTCTTACACTTCTAGACCATTCAACTTCCAGATTAATCCTTTTTTTTTTTCTTTTGAATCACTATTGCTCTAAAAGATTGTACAAAATAAGATTATGGCATTGTTGTTTTCCTTAGTGCATAAGAATGCTTTATGATCACTACTAAAATGAATGCAATGAAGAGAGGTTTCTTCCATTGTGAAGAACTTTTAACCTCTTCGCATTGCTTTCTTTAAATGGAAAAGAAAATATAAGGTCATCGTGACATACCGCTATAGCAACAATGTTAACATAAAAATCAACTAGGGTTGCCGCCATCCACCTGTAGAAGTTTGCAGAACATCAATTTAGAAAGTATATGCAAGGATAAATGCCCATATACATGATTGCAGCCATGGTTGCCTAGCCACATGTAAACCATTTTGCCTTCTACAGTTTTACCACTAATTCAATTAAAATATATTAGAATTAGAAATTTCAAATGTATTGAGGCACTGAAATGCTCATGTTTATAAATATACATGTGCAAGTGAACAAAGATATGCATATATGACTACACAAACAAACTAGAAATTAGATGAACTAAAATGATTTGGCCTTGCACAACTTTGGTACTACTACTAACATGAAATGGTAACTATTTTGATGGGGACTTCAGAGGACTTACTCAGGTGTACCAGAGACAGAGGTGACCACTCACATCAACGTAACTTTCTTTGTGGATGGGAGACGAGTTCTAGATGGGGCCCGTCGAGCCATTTTGAAGACTCTACATGCATTGAACGTGCGTAGGAAGACCCCACTTTGCGATGATGCATGTGAGTTGTTTAGGAGACTATTTTAGTCATAGAATTTTATTTCGTGTTGATCCAACCATTGGATCTTGCCAATCAAGCCATTAGGCCATCGGATTTGGGCCCATTGGACTCTGATCTTGCTTCCTTTATGGGTTTTTTTTTTTTTTTTAAAATGATTTATTTGATGGTTGAGATTGATAATGAGTGTTTTAGTTTCCTTATTTTAGACGATGAGCCATTTCACTTAAGTGAGTGGCATAATTGTCATTATTTCGAATTTTTATTATAAAAGCACAGGAGGGGGCATCCAACCCTAGTGGAGATTTAAGAAGAAGAAGAAAAAAAAGCTCTCTTGTGTGAAAGAATTTTCCTCCTTGTTTTCTATGGTTTTTGAGAAACCCTCCATTCCAATTGAATTATAGAAGGGTAGAGGCTTGATTGGTGGTGGATTCTCCAAGGTGCATTCTTTCTCTTTCTCTTCTCCAATAAGATATTCTTCTTCTTCTCTTTCATCATCTTTTCCCCTTCCCATACAACCTTCTCAACCCATCAAAACCCAACCCAATCCACATTCTCTCTCTTTCCCCTTTCTTATCCACGTGTGGACCCACACATGCATACGCACGCACGCATGTGCATTCATACAAGCAGCCACATGTGGGCCCTCGTTTGGTGTTTCCCTCTTTGATTTTTCTCTAAACCTCCCTAATTCCTAGATCCTTTGAATCCCTAGAAATCTTCATCCATGAATCCAAAGCCCTAATGAAAATCTTTTTTTCTTTTTCTTTTTATTTAAACTTTTCCTAAATCAGAATTTTGATTGCATCATCGTCTATTCATGTGGTTGTTGCACTACCCATGCTAGATTGGAAGTCCCTACTTCTAAGTAGGCCACTCTTGAATTATTTTATATTTCCGTACACTGCGTATGGGATAACCTAGGACTTTCGTATTATAAATCTGAATTTCCAAATCTATTGTGTGGATATATTTGATTTTACACGTTGATTGGTGAAATTAATGTGTAGATCGATCTCTCATCTTGCATCCTAAGATAGTTTCATCATCCTACATCAAATTTAGTATCAGAGCCTAGGTCTAACATAGGGTAGGTGTTCGACAAAATTCCTATACCTATAGTAGAGCATATAGGTTGCATATAGGTTGCTGAATTTTCTGATTTGGCTTGTTGAATTTTCTGCTTGGGTATTTTCAAAGTCCTATATTGCTGGAATTTCCAGATTTAGTGACTTTAAGACACCTAGTTACTGAATTTCCAATTTTAGCCTTAACAGAATCATTCTAGGGTTGCCCATAGGATTTAAGGTACTAAGGGTCATCATACATAGAACACTTGTGCATCATATAACATCACATTGAGCACCTTCAAATTCGATTTTTACACTGCATTCATCATATAGTACACATTCAGCTAGTTTATCTCTCATTAGGGTTGTTTAGTGTATGAAACGTGAACAGGTCGTGGTTTTGGTATATTCCCCACCATGAACCCGGATCAGATTGTTGAGGTTCTTGAAAAGATTAGCCACCGTTTGACGGCTATTGAGACACACAATAAGACCACTGCCGCGCAATTAACTACTATCAACCAGTGTATCACTCCTAAAATTCATGTTGCTGAATTTGCTGCTACTCTCCCTCAATGTGGGTGATCTAAAACAAAACCCAATAATATAACACTATGAATTTTGAAAGATCAAGGATAGATAAAATGAGAGAGCTTGAGAATTTCAGAAAATGTTCGACTACTTCTTCTCATTAGTAATTGAATACAAACAGAAATCCTCAAGTATTACAATCACTCTTCCGTTTCCCTCTATCTGCCTCCCTGTTTTTATGGTTTACTTGGCAGTGATCCCTTAATCTAAGGAACCATAACAGACTTCTTCACAAATCTCTCCATTCGTGGGCTTCTCCTACAACTTAGGAGTTAGTTGTCATGCTCTCCACCACGTCCCACGTAGTGGGCTTCTTCATTCCGAAACAAATCAGCAACGTGCAAAAATGTAGTTAGGATCGTCCCGGATCACTCAGGCAGGAGAGCCAGCGGGTGAGGACCCAGTTGAGCAAGGTCCAGTCCCAATAAAACCCATTGGGAGTCGTATTAGAAACTTTGGTCAAAGAGTAGATCATGTAGGACTGCAAGCTCACGCGTCCCATAGAGAGTCGCGGGATCGTTACGACCCTGAGGAAAGGATTATGAAAATTGTCAAAGTCGATGCTTCTGGTTTTTATGGTTGCTTGATTACGAAGCATTTCCTTGACTGGCTAGCTGACATGGACCACTTCTTCAAGTGGCATGATATGTCATATCGCTTTCGAGCGAAGTTTGCTAAGATGAAGTTGACGGGTCAAGCCAAGTTGTTTTGGACCAATACAGAACGAAAGGCAGAGCGAAATGGAGATGCAAAAACTTCTTAAAGAAAAATATGTTCCACTCTCCTACCATGATCGCCTTTTGGACCAGTGGCAGTCCTTGAGGCAAGGGTTGATCTCTATATTGGATTACATCGAGAGATTTGAGGAGTACATGATGTGATGTGATATTGATGAGTCTCTTGCTATGACTTTGTCTCGTTTTAGGACGAGCCTACAACCTGAGATTAGGCGTGAGCTCATCCTTCATGATGTTGGTACTCTAGAGGAGGCCTACCTTAGGGTAGAGGAGCTTGAATGATACCTAGTGCAATCGACCATGAACCGGTTTGGGTCTCGTGATTCCAGTAGCAGAGTTACTCCTTAGGGAGCCAGACCTAACCTTGGATGCCAGACCAAAGACTCAACCGTATTCCCACCTATAACAGAGATGTTAAAGGTAAGTGTCTAGTCAGCACTAGCTCGAAGGGAGGTGAGCACATGCAGTGTTTTTGTTGATTTAACATAAACATCATGGTAAGGCCAACTCAAGGAAGGGTGTATCTATCAAACAGAGTGGGTGTAGATGTTAATTCTGGAAGAGCCCTCTTCAAAGAAAGGAAAGCTTACGGTGTCAAAAGCTCTCTACGGAAGGGAAGACCGTCGACGGAGATGGTGTAAATAAGAGTGAGGAGCATCAAGCAACCCAAGGTAGTGAACAGTGCTCTTAATGCAATTACAGCTGAGAACGCCATTGCAATCGCCGGTAGATTAGCTGTTTTCAAGAGAAAAGCAGGAATTTCGCCGGTTTATCTAACGTTAGAAGAGTGCAGAGAAGGTGTTTGTGGTTGAGGGCGTTCCACGTCGAGGAAGTCGTGGCAGGAACTTGGGCACGGAAACTGCATTTTAACTGTCGTTTTCTTTCACGAGAACCCCAAGCACTGTACGCCCACGGTGATGGTTGGTTTATATTGCGTAATGAGTTAGTAAACAATGTGGGGTCCACCGTGGAAATATGTGTCTTATCCACGCCGTCCATCCGTTTTTCCAGATCATTTGACGGCCTGATCCCAAAATTGAAGTATATCAAAAGCTCAAGTGACCACACCACAGAAAAAAGGGGCATGGATTGGGTACAACCCCACTAGCACCTAGCTATAGACAGACGGTCCTGACAGTGGATCTGTGGAGCCCACCATGATGTATGTGTTTGATCCACTCCGTCCATCCATTTTTACATATCATTTCAGGGCATGAGCCCAAAAAGAAGGCATATCAAAGGCTCAAGTGGAAAACACCATCCAATAATACCCACCGATGATGTTTATTTGCCATCCAACCTATTCACAAGGTCAGGTAGACATGAATGAACGGAAAACGTAAATATAAGCTTGATCCAAAACTTTCGTGGCACTAGCACCAGGATAAGATGTTTTCAACGGTAAGCCTTCAATCCCCACCATTTCCAGTGTTTTGGTCCACTGGATCCTTCAATCTGCCTTCTTGTGGACTCATTAACTAAAATTATCCTTTAAAATGGACTGACGGCATGGATAAAATACATATACCACAATGGATCCAACAGAGCCCTTGACAGACCGTCCAGTTACCTTTTTAAGGCCACTTTGATGTTTATTTGTCATGGAACGGTTCAAAAGTTCGCACGGACCTAGATAAAGGGAAAACACAAATGTCAGCTTGATCCATTACTTCCATGGCCTCGAGAAGTCTTCCATAGTAAGTATTTGCATGTTTGGTCCGTGGAATTGAATGTTATTGAATTGTGTTAGATGGGATTAACATCATTACCATACCATGATTGCATGTCTGAAAATATAGGCATCCAATCTCATGTTTGGGATAAATATTTTGATATGGATAAACATTGGATTAAGCAAAATCATGTTTGGTCGGACCATGAAATTATAATCAATGGACTAAATTCACAACTAATGTTATTCCTTTGTAAATAGATGTAACCAAAATGTCATGTGTAAACGGTGTATGTGGATGACATCAATGGCGTTCACACGTGAAATCCTACACCTGACCAAATGCAATTCCATTCCACTTAATCCGAACCTTCCCATCCTTTCCAAATACCATATGGAATTGTAAGGACCAAATGCATTTCCATCCCACCTAATCCTATCTAATACCCCCTTAATTTGCAGTGTTTCTTATTATGCAGTCCACTTGAGTGGGGTAAAATTGATGGAAAGTGTGGAAAGACATGCATTATGGTGTCCCCAGTTTAGTATCAGGCTATAACTATTCTGTCCATCCATTTCCTTAGCTCAATTTATAAAATGATCCTAAATACAACATAGGGCTGAAATTTAAGCCCATCCCGATTTTTCTGGGGTGCAGTTACTTGAGACCGACGGTTAACCCAAAGCTCCAAGGAGCCCACCACAAATTGTGATATATCCACTCCATCCCATCTATTCATCAACTCATTTTACACACGAGTTGAAAGAAGAGAGAGATCAAAAGCTCAAAGTGGGTTATACTAAAATAAGCAGTGGGGATGGAGACGCCCAACATTTGAACCTTCTGGGCCCACCGTGATTTTTAGATTGGCTGTGACCGCCGGCCCATAGATATCTTTGTGCCGGTAGCGGTGGGGGTCCAAAGATATGTCTGTGAAAAATCCCCTGACCACAATAGGACAGGATTTTAAAAATTAGGCTAATCCAAAACTCATGTGGGCCATACCACACTAAACAGTGGGGATTGAACGCCTGACAGTGAAAGAAGTTTCGTATCAAGATGATATTTGTTCCTACAGTTTATCTGATTGGTAATAATTCTATGAACGGTTTGATGGTATATAAACATCAAGGTTAGCTCCAGGAAGGTTTCAACGGCGGACGTTGCTGTTCGCACTATTTTGTCTCACTTTTTAGATAATACGGTTCTAAAATCGTATGCGAAACGGTTATATGTATACGGCCCAAAATAGGTGGATTATCTTAAATACTTTAAATGAAGGCGTGTTCTTGAAAATCGACTAAAATGCAGGCAGTTTTTTTTTAATAAACCCTTAATTTTTTTTGTGATCATAAAATCGTTATCTCCCAACTCAACCTCTCTTCCTCGGAACGAACCTCCCGCCAAAAAGCACCCCATGCAACTCTCTCTGTCATCAAATTCAAATGGCAACAACAGTAAAATCAATAGCAACAAACCCCACCATCCCAAATTATCCAAGAAATAAAAGATCATATCGATCCAGGAGCAGCAGTAGCATCATATCCCTGCTCAAGCTCTGTAAGAACATGAAAGAACTCCAGCAGATCCATGCCAATCTCATCAAAACCTCTCTCATCCATGACATGTCCGCCGTTAACGCCATCATCGAATTCTCTGTCATTCATGAAAATCTCGTCTATGCTCTATCCGTGTTTGAAACAACTCCCCATCCAACTCTCTTTGCCAAGAATTTCATGATCCGAGGCCACGCACAGAGCGAATTCCCTCTATCGGCGATAACTTTCTACGTTCGGATGCTGAGTGAAGGATTCGAGCTCAACAAATTTGGTTTCTCGTTCTTGATCCAAGCATGTTTGAGATCACAAGCGGCTGAAGAAGGGAAACAAATCCACGGCCAGATCTTGAAGTTTGGGAAGATTGACGCTCATCTGGCAAGCTCCATTATCTGTTTCTACTCGGAAATTCAAGATCTAGACTCTGCTCATCGAGCTTTTGAGTCAGACCTTGGATCCATCACTTCTTGGAATGCGATGATCGATGGGTATTCAAAATCTGGGGACATGGAAATGGCTCGGAGACTGTTCGATGAAATGCCCCAAAAGACACTAATTGCTTGGACGGCATTGATTACAGGTTTTGTGCATTTGGGGAGATTTATAGAGGCTTTGGAGGTTTTTGAAACCATGCAGAGGTCCGGATTTAGGCCTGATGAGCGGACATTAGTGAGTGTGCTTCCTTCAATATCTCACTTGGGTGCGCTCAGTTTGGGAAAATGGGTGCATTCTTATGCTGAGAATTCAGGTATGGAATCGAGTATCTTCCTGAGATCAGCACTAGTGGACATGTATTCCAAGTGTGGTAGTATAGAAAATGCACTAGAGTTATTTGAGAAGATGGGACCCACGAAACGGAATGTGGTGATGTGGAATGCGATGATTGGTGGATTGGCGATGCATGGACATGGAAGGGATGCATTGGAGCTATTCCAGGAGATGCTAGCAAGCGGCACAAAGCCTACTGATGTTACATTTGTAGGTGTGCTGAGGGCGTGTAGTCATGCAGGGATGGTGGATAAAGGGTTGAAGTACTTTGAGGCAATGAAGGACTTGTATGAGCTCGAACCAACAACAGAGCATTATGGGTGCATGGTTGATCTTTTGGGTCGTGCTGGACGGTTGCAAGAAGCGGAAGGGTTGGTGAGGAGTATGAGTGGGCAGCCGGATGTGGTGGTCTTGAAGACCCTTCTAGGTGCATGTAGGGTCTATGGGAATGTCGACATAGGTGAGCGCATTGGTAGAGAACTTCTTCAATTAGCTTCTGATGATAGTAGTTGTTATGTGCTTCTAGCAAATCTGTATGCATCTGTAGGCAGATGGGTGGATGCTGGCAAAGTGAGAAACTTGATGAAAGAAAGGGGAGTGAAGAAGATAGCTGGTTGTAGTTCGATTGAATTGGATAATGTGGCCCATGAGTTCCACGCAGGGGACATGTCTCATCCTCAGATCAAAGAGATATATGCTACAGTAGAGGAGATGGGGCAAAGGTTGAAGGTCGAAGAAGGTTATACCCCTGATACCTCTCAAGTGTTGGCTGATATCGATGAGGAAGAGAAGGAGACTGCATTATATCGTCACAGTGAAAAGTTAGCAATTGCTTTTGGCTTGATAAATACTATCCCAGGCAGCACTATACGCATAGTGAAAAACCTTAGGGTCTGCCTTGATTGCCACTCCGTTACAAAACTTGTATCAAAACTTTACGGTCGTGAAATCATTGTTAGGGATCAAAACCGCTTCCATCATTTCAAGAATGGAGTATGCTCGTGCAATGAATATTGGTGATATCTATGTTATGGTACTCATGGGACTCTCTAGAGATCTGAAACCATCCATCTGAAAGATATCACAGGCTGTTCATTTTTTTGAAGAGGAGAGAATTGGATGACAGGCCGCACATGCTGGTAAGTGTTATTCATAAAGATAAATGGACATGAGTGCTCATTCACCAAATGAAGCACATGAAATGGCCAGAGTTTCTTTTGATGTGCTAATTCATAACTCGAATGTCCAGTAATCACAAAGAGTCTGTACATGAAATGATCCAATTTAAAATTCTGATTGAAGAGGATAGTGTTTTCAAATAATGTTTGTGATCAGTAATCATCCCAACAAATTAAAAGGTTCTTTACTATATGGTGTCATTGCAAGTCTCATGCTAGTTAGGCCATGAGCAACTGTGAAGTTCTCACTGTGATAGTTGTGGCTGCCATCTCTCCTCATCAATTCCAGGTGCAGTAAGAGCCGTTTGGTTCATACACTGTCAACTTCAATTAGTCCGCAACCTCTGGCATGTGATGGGATCTCTTTGGCTCTGAAATGGGGGACATCTTGTACAACTGCGCATCAATTGCCATCCAATTACAGGCCAAGGTTTGTGGCTAACCGCACTTCAATTAGCCTAGAGGGTCGTGCATCATTGGATCGGCATGGCTCAAAGGATGTGTATAACTACACTTCTAGTTTGTGGCTTTCTAGTTGATGTCTCTGCATATGTATATGTTTCATGATCTTACCTATGGAATCACACCGTCGATTGGATTCCAGAAAAATTAATAGCAATAGCCAAGCCGACAGTTACTGTAGTGGCAGCCGTGGCAACCACCTCTGCTGGTCCCTCTGTTTCCTGTGAGAAGAGATGCAGTAGCTAGGGGTGTCAACAGCTGGGTGCACCCAATGGGTATGCCAGCCTGGGCCAACATGGGTCAGGTATGGGTGTAGCTATAAGGTTGTGGGTGTGGGTTTGGGTTATTTTTTAGCCCGGTTAATGAATGAATCAGGTGTGGTTATACTCTTAACCCCACCAAACCTGATTATATAAATCAACAAGGGAATTTTACAAAATACTACTTCATATGGTACTTGCATCTTGATACCTTTCTCAAAAGGTTTTCAATAAGCTACCGCATTAATTTAAGTAATTATCATTAGTGTATCTTCGGTTAGATCTCTCAATGGAAATCTGAGGCTTGAGTTGGCCTTACCATGATGTTTATGTTAAATCCAGCATGACCACCAGGTGCATCACCCCATGCTAGGTCTGGGGCTAAAAAATCAGCCCCATCCATGATTCAGGTGAACCACATGATTGGAAACAATGTACAAGGAACGCAGACCCTCCAAACTATTTCCCTTGGTGTGGCCCACTTGAATTACGAATGAGTTTTATTTTTTGGACCCAGGGCTAAATTTTGGTGTGGTATCTAATGGTTGGAGTGGATTTCATCTATCCATAATGGTGATCTTGTAAAAATCAAGGGTGGGCGTCTCTCTCCTAACTATTTTCTTTGGTGTGGCCAAACTAAATCACGTATCAGCCTGATTTTTTGGCCCTGGTCCTAATGTGGGATTACACATATAATGGTTGGAGTCGATTTCACATACACATCACAGTGGGCACCCTCTCCAATTATTCCCAATTTCTGCTGAGATATTAAAAAAATAATAATTTAGGCTACATCCACCCTTGATTTTTGATGGGCGCACTGTTTTGTGTATGTTTGATCCACTCCAACCAGTAGACATGTAATCTAATGTTATGCCTAGGACCAACAAATTAAGCTAACATGTGATTCAAGTGGACCACAATAAAGGAAACATTTGAGAGAGATGTCCACCCTTGAATTTTATGAGGCCCACCATGATGATTATATGAAATCCACTCTAACCATTAGATGCCACACCAAAATTTAGGCATGATCCCCAAAAATAAGCCCATCCGTGATTCAGGTGGACCACACCAAGGGAAATAGTTTGGAGGGTGAACATTGCCCTGTACATTATTTTCAATCTTGTGATCTTTTCAAATCATGAAAGGGGCTGATTTTTGGGTTCTGGGCCTAACATGAAGTGACAACCCGGTAGTTAGAGGTGGATTTCACATAAACGTCATAGCCAGGCCCACCCAAACTGCCAACACAACCCTAACTTCTGTTTAGAAATATGAACCCTAATTTTTGTTAAGAAATATGAGAAATATGATGGAGGTAGTCCGATGATAATTACTTAATTAATGAGTTGGCTTGTTGAAAACATTTTCAAAAAGGTACCGAGATGTAAGTACTATATATATATATATATATATATATATATAAAACAACAGACCTTCTAGATCAAACTTTACGCATGTGACCCATCTGAGATGTAAATTAGCATGTTGTAGAAGTGCTAGGATTTGTAGAATTTATCTACTAAATCAAAAGTCTCCATGTAGAATTTACGTACCAAATCAAGAGTCATAATAAAATGTGGAATTATTTGATACTCGGGCTGTATATGACGCTCGATACACAAGCACTCAGAAACTGTACATGTGACAAACAATAACTCAACGAATACTAAGTACATTGTGGAAATCATAGTCGTTAGGTAACAATCCCAAAATTATATTGGTCAAACAATCCTAACTTCTAACACTTGTTTGTTAAAATAGGACCATTGGATTTTTTTTTTTTTTTTAGACCTCTAACCATCCCAAAAACATTCACCAATTCGAAATAACATGCTATCATATTCTATATTTTATGTTTTGTTTAAGAAAAACTGTAGTTTTTTTCTTCTTAATCTCTACTATAAAATGTAATCTTCTGAGAGGAAATGATGTGTGTATGGGTGATTGTTTTAAATTTCAATGATACCCTAATGAGTACAACACTCTAGAGGTTATGGGTATAGGTGCCCATTTGAGGCTCGACATGGATATGGGTATGGGTTAGTACCCATTGGTGGGTTTGGATCCGAGTACCCCTATACGCCTCTACCTGGCCAATTGACACTACCAGAGGTAGCCGTGGTTATCTTGCTGTGAGAGAGGAAATAGGTGATGGGTTTCTTGAGTCCCTAAAGAACAAGATGATGAAATATAGTGGGCTTGGGAAATAGGCCATCATAATTAAAAGGTGAGCCTGCTCGTTTTTTTGCTTGATCAAGAGGATTTTTGCATCCTTTTCGCCCAATTTTTGTAAATAGTGGGCCCCCACTCAGTGAAAGCCATGCACAACACCAATTGTTGTTTAAGTGTTGTCTACAGTTTTCTTAATTATGTGGGCCCAAGTTTGGGTTTCTGCTCATTTACCATCATCATAGCCTTTCAATGGTTTTTGTGATATTATTATTGGGACATTCATTTGCTATGAAAGGGAGACCATCATGTGTTGTTCAATGGCATCTAGATAACTTGTGCAAGGCCTATGTTTATGTGTAAAAGTGGGCGGCCTGAAACCGCGCTCAGTCTCTCTTGAGAGAATCACTATGGAAACCTTAATAGGCCATTTGTGGGCTGATCTAGGACATGATTAAATAGTGGCGAAGTGTTTTTTGACAAGATCTTTCCAATTGTGTGGTCCCCTTTTGTGATGAAACACTTGGATCTCTTGTGAGATGATGATCGATGTATGCACCCATGAAAAAAAAAATTTAATAATGAAATTTTAGGTTTGTGAAACATGCTTATGGATTTTAATATTGTGATAATCTCTAACTATATTGTTGTATGGTGGACCCCATCTTTTCCAAGAAGATCCGCAAAGTGTGGGCGTCATCATGATCTGAGTTTCTCTTTCTAGATTCTTAGATTGCATATGTGCGTGCATCTTAATCCTATCCATCACATAAATCATAGATTTGAGCCACTCGTCTCTCTGGTTCACATCAATGATCAACAACGGTGATCGAATTTATTGATTCCATATGCATTATCATCCTGGATTCTTATAATAGTTGAAATATAAATGTTATAATTCAATAGGCAGATATGTTTAGATCTTGCCTCTTTATCTGTGTGAATCCTTAAACTCTAGCGCTAGATGTAATCACCGTCTGAGGTTGGGCATAACCTGTGTGGGAGCTTGTCTCTATCACCAAAATGATACATGCACCCATAATGAATGGTTGCATATGTTATACAAATAATTGCTGTAGAAGCATTTTAGTCATTTTATTTTGAAAACTTGATTATTCTCGCACTTCTAAAAACTTTCCACATAGGCATATGTGCCATGTGAAAACGTTTGAGAGGCAGTGTTTGTGGGGCTTGCAAACCTCACACCATTACAGTATAAAATCTATTTGGAATATAGGTTTGGTGAAGTCCAAATGCCTAATTGAATTTTTCACCATTTTTTTTTCACATGCATCCCTGGTTTAAATGTTGATCCTTACAAGTACAGTGCACTTCCTCCTCCTTTGCTCGATTGGATCACGTCTTTTCCCACCTTGTATGCTCTGTATTTAGTGTCCATATTTGGAAAACCAGTCTTCCAACATTTACCACAATAGATCCACTTGAAATTCATGGCACTATATCAGAATTTTATTAGGACCAAGGGGCGAAAGCTTCCAAATTTTCTTTCTTGGTACTTTCAGACTAAATTCTGCCTATATTGTAGGTGCTAGCATCCAAGTGCATCTTGTGTGCTTTATTAGATCTTTCAGCTTCTTCCTGGGAGATGCGCTTATATGCTCACCGAGTTCACACCTTCGTCTCCTGCTTTGGGTGCCAGACTAGTATTGTTTCAAAGCACCATAGGGGTCTCTTTTGAAGCTTACTAATGCTCCGTTAGATACATCTAGCCACCTAATCCTTGCAACAGAGCTTCCTGGCCTGGGATGTGGGTTCTCCTTAGTTAAGAGAGTGGGTGTCTTCTCCTCTTTTGTATTTTCTGTCCTTTATTTTCCCCCTTTGTTCTCTCCTTAACTTGAAGTGTGGGCTTTTGGTCCTCGGCCCGGGGTGTGGGGATTTTTTTCTTCCCTTTTCTTTTTGTCCACAGGGGTTCGTGCCCTCTTTTTTCTTGCATTTCTTTGGGCTTTTCCCTGAGTAAATAATAAGAGAGTCTTTCTTACTTTCCAAAATAATAATAATAATAATAATAATAATTTATTAAGGTTATAGTCCCTCGTATGATTTTCAATCTGAAAATTGTTGGAAAACATATCTGACAAGGGATTATAAAATCCTAATGTGCTTTTTTTTTTTTTTTTTAAACATTGTAAAATGCAGCCCGTGGCTTAGTGAGGTAGGCCTTTCATCCATTAGTCACCACTTTTGATGGGCTATGCTCCTGGAAATTTCATTCATAGGAAAGTATTAACTTTTTTATTGTGACCCTTGGATAAGAATGGAACGTGCCCCTACATCCCACAAACCACTCCACTCGAGCCTGTGTGAAAATGTCCCTGCATTAATCATTTCTGGTGAGAAGTCTTGAACACGAGACCTCCTATTCTGATACCATTCATGGACTGCTTATATGGTACAATTATGTGAGGGCATACAGTTTCTCACTGGAACTAAGCATGGTAATGGACCAGCTTCAAGACGGGTCTGTTTCCAAGCTCTAGCCATGCTTCAATGTAAGATATTGCAGCAACTGGCCAGAAGTCTGGCTCATTTAGTAACCAAGATTGATTATCACGCAATGATCTGATCAACTGGCTGAAATGTTAGGTCCATGCCTGACCCACAAAACCCCATCTGCGGTTTAGCCCATTTCCTGCCTTAGTTCTAAGTGGTTTAGCAACAATCCTAACTAAAAATGGTTTAGCCCAACCAACACAACAATGAAATTACTTAAGAATTACTGTCCCTGACATTGGCAATACGATACATTTCTTAGCTAAGTGCACACACAATCAAAATCAAACCTCAAGCAACAATAGTCAACAATCAACAACAACAACAACCACGACCACGATAGTGCTCACACTGTCTCACACACACACACACAAAAGTGGTTTAATAAGCTCACAAGCGTGTGAATCCTGCCATGCACATGCCATGCACGCACGACAAAATGGTCTGCATGTGTGAAATCCAAGCTTTCAATTTGGTGGAGGACACTGATTAAATTTTATGGCCTACAAAATCAAGCTATTTCACTCCTCAGGTAGGTCACAATGTAGAAAACAAATCTACGGCTGAAGCAATTCTTTCTAGCCATCCATTTGTCTTACACACCGTGGCGCAATTGAGGAGCGATATAGTTAGGCAAGGAGATCTAAACAGCGAGTCACACCTGGTGAAAGCTGAGACCTCCCACGCGGGCCATTTTGTGCACGTGTGTGGGCTTAGGAGACCTTATGAAATTACAGTACATGGTAAAAAAAAGAAAATAAAACACATGAAGAGATCACCGTGGCGGAAGCAAACGCTGGAAATGGGACTTGACGGTGTCGTCTCCGTCCCAATCTAACCCCTCCCACCATTTCCTTTCCGCCCCAATCTTCTGCAGCGAAGGTACACCATCGCGCCCTTCTTGTAGAGGCAGCAGCTTGGTGAGCTTGGGACATCCCACCACATAAATTTCTTCCAACGAATGCCAATCCAGTTGCAGTTGGTCAGCTCTTCTTTGTCCTCTTCCCCCACAGATACGCACCAGTTCTGGTAGGTCCTCTAAAATCAAATTTGTTAGTTTAGGAAGGAGACCCTCATTGTCTAACACCTCTGATATTATCTCCTCTACTCCTGGGCAGTCTATTACGCTGAGAAAGACAAGATTGGGGAGACCCCCCTTCATCTGCACGGATGAGAAAACAGTCTTCTCCAAGCCATGACAGTTCCAAAGATTCACTTTTCTCAAGTTTTGGAGTGTTACCACCATCCCCATCACCCAAATACTCTTCATGTATAGTAGATTACGAAGAATCAGGTGTTCGAGTTTGGAGAGTAGTCCATCTTGTTGCAGCAGAGTCGGTCCAGCAAACACATGCTCTAATCCGCTACATCTCCGCACGTTGACTTGTTTTAGGTTCTCCATTCTTGGCAATAAGCTAGATGGAAGTAAATGGTTTAGCATTGGGCAGCCACGCACATTCAAGAACATTAGTTTCTGAAAACATGTGGCAGGAAGTGATCCCTCATCATCAGACACCACTTTCTCTAGCTTTTTAAGGTAAGATAATTCCAACTCCCGTAAATTATGTAACGTAATTTCCTGAGACTCCTTTGGACTCAAAATGCATTCCATATCTTTGCAGCTGTATATGTAAAGATATTCCAGACTTTGGAACCCTTCAATCCCACTAAATGTCTTTAGTCCCTCTTGAAAACATAACCTTAATCTCGTCGTATGTGCCAAGAATGTCCTAAACGACTCAGGGATATGATTGCAACAAGTAAGCACCATCCCTCCATTGCATTCGTAGCTGTTTTCCATATTGATTCTGAAATGAACTTCGTCGTTCTTAGTGACTTTGAATGCAATTTCTTCGTAACCTGATTGGTACATGCAGAAAAGAAATTTCTTTAGGTTTGCCCAAATTTTAAGCTGAGCATACTCTTTCATGAAACGGTCAACATCCGCAATCCAGATAAACAAACAGGACAGCTTTGTCAAAGATGCCACTTCAGACAAGGTAGCATTGCTGCTGCTGCTGCTGCTGCTGCTGCTTGCATCTTCCCCTTCAACCTCCCACTTGCTAAAGCTGTTGTACATCTTCAATTCTTCCAAACGAGTCAACCTTGATATGATGGCACGTGGTACAATTGCTAGATTCTTAGTATGTGATATGTTCAATCTCTTAAGGCTGACCAATTCCCCAATTTCTTCTGGCAACTCATGCAAGTCTTTGTTATAGGAAAGATCAAGGGATTCAAGCTGGTTCAGTCCCTCAAGTGGCGACAGACATCCCTTTTCTTTAAATCTGCAATTACTCAAATGAAGCACCTGTAAGTTCTTCAGGTTTGACAGCGATGATGGCAGCCTGCTAATAGAAGTTTGGCTTAGATCCAAAACCCGAAGGGCTTTTGGACCTTTCAAAAACCAATCTGGTATTTCGCTCAACTTCCGATTTTCTCCCATTAGCAATGTTAGCAGTTCAGGGCAACACATCCCTTCCTGCAACTCCTCTGTTTCACTCCGGAGGAGAGAAATCCTCTTGTATTCACCCCACTTTTTCCCTTGTGGCAAGCCTTTCAATCCTACACCAGCTCTTGCCAAGGATTTATATTCTTCATCATCTTTTGATGCAATATAAATGGCAACATCTCTAACCACATCGTGCATCTTTACAAACCTTTTGTCATCACCTTCTAATAACAAACAAGAAGCTTTGAGTTGTTCAACCCAATAGTGCCCTTTGTTCATTGTTTCCTCCAAACTTTCAGCATCTCCCAGAAAGCCTTCCCCTTTCCAATATCCGATCATGCCATCCACATCAATGTTATAGTCTTCAGGAAACAGGCAGCAAAACAAGAAGCCAGGTTTCAACTCAGGGAGTAGACGGTCGTAGCTTACTTTGATGGACTGGTACACCTTACCTTCCATGCCTTCGATTTCGCTTGGGGCAGACTCTTTCAGTTGTGAAAGTACATACTTCCACACCCTAAGATCTCTCACACATCTGAGCGCCCTTCCTAGTGTTACAATTGCGAGAGGAAGACCACCGCATTCTTCAAGAACCTTCCTTGCCACTGTACACAGTGAAGGGTCATCAACAACATCACCTGCCTTTTCTTTGAATAATTTCCATGAATCTTCATTTGAGAGCACCCTTACCATGACGTTAACTTGGGTTTCCATCTGTCTGCAGACAACTTCTCTTCGTGTGGTGAATAAAATTTTACAACCCTCGGGGAGATTATCACATGGAATTCCTACATCGGCAAGTTCAAGTCGCTCCCATAAATCATCTAATATGATAAGGAATTTCTTCTTCATCAATGCATTCTGTATGGTATTTGCTCTAGAGAATTCAGAATTTTCACTGTTGCTGAGCCCATTCCCAAGGTTCAGACCCAAGTTCCCTGCAATGTCACCTTGGACCCTTTTTAAGTCCACGTCTTTGGAAACAATCACCATTATGACTTTATCGAAACGTTCAGAGCCTTTCATCTGATTGTTCACATTTTTCACGAGGGTAGTTTTACCAACTCCCGCCATGCCCCACACACCAATTATTTTGATATTATCATTATTTAAAGCATCTGTGACATCTTTCATAGCTAGTTCTGCTGATGTTAGACCCGCGATCGATGGAGTATCCTGGTTTATGACTGTCTGAAGGGGAGAGGCCGTTGTCACCCTCTCAAATGTTCTTTCTTTGAGGTGCGTACTGATGCTCTCCTCCATCTGTTTTGCCTGCTTGCTTATACTGTAACGCCATATCAGATTTGGACAACACAGGCATCTCTTGTTTTGTCCTGCTCCCTCCTGGATCCTATTTGCTGCTTCTTCCATGAGAACTGCCCGTGTTAGCCACAGAGTAACTTCCACGGTTTCTTCTTCGCCTTTGGAGCAGCCGGTCCTTACCAAATTCTGTATGGAACTTTTCTTCGCCACTAGTTCTTCACAGCAGTCTTTCAAATCGTTAACATTGTCATTTAAATGAACAAGATAGCCCATATGTTTCTTAAGACAATTGCATAAACACTTTCCAATTTCCACGATGACTGAGGGCACTGCTTCCATTTCCTATTCAACACAAATGACATTATAAACAATAACCATCAGGTTTGAGATATTGCATAAGGAGTTGGTTGTGCCTGTGTCATGACTGATGATCACCAGCTTGTCACCCCATTGGGCTGCATGCTGATGGTCTGATGACCAACAACATTCCTTCACTACATACTATATATGGGTCATTATAAAGAACTTACGAATGGATCATTCTGACCATCATTATATGCAGATGAATGTAGAAATGAAAAGAAAGTTTTTGATGGCTCACATCCAACTTCAAAAGTCAAGGGTCTGGATTGTTTTTTAAGTGACATTATTCTACAATAGCTCATTTATATCAGCACTTAGAAGATGGGTTGTTCAAATCATAAGATCAACATGTGGGCCCTGAGGTGCAGCCCATGCTCACCTTCCTGAGGCGGAACAATTCTTTTTTATTTTATTTTATTTTATTTTAAAGATGGGTGTTAGCGATGGAAAGGGAATGATATTTGTTCCTTTGATGACTAAAGATTCTAAAAGCTAAGGACCCATCAGCTAGAGTCCCTGACGACTGTGCGGTGCATAAGCTGAGTTTTGTGGTGCCCATCTAAACATTAAGGAATAAATTGGTAGATGCCTAAAATTGAGTTCACCTTGTTTTAATTAATGGTAATTATGTATTAGAGATTTTGTTGTTAACATGAATCCATTATGTAGTAGACGAAACTTTGGAGTTGCAAAATTCTGCTTTAGAGTTTGAGTGGCATTAGCGCTTACAGTCAGAAGTCTTGATCCCAACGGAGCAGATAAAAAACTGTTATTTATTTATTTTTAATTTTTTACAGATGCACTCACACTCCACACACACTCACGCACTCACACCACAATGGGATTTCAGCACAATGGGTACTCGAACCCATGACCTCGTGTTGAAACTCTTGTGAGTGTACCACTGAGGTAGTTGATGGCTAGATTGACATGGGTAATTTGGATGATCTGTTCTGGGACCTGGGGTCGGCAGCGATGATCCCCTCAAGGGCAGCATGTTTTAGGTCATGAAGGGTATGGAAGCTGCCGACAACATGAAGAATCAGGATAGGATTTTTTATTTGTCATAATCTTCACAATCTGACAATCAAGATTTGTTACTTGATTGTGATTCATTTTTTAATTTGTTTCCAAGGGGGCAAATACCAAAATCCTTGGTTTTTTTTTTTAATAAGTGGTGAAGTCAAGAACTGTGGTGACGAGCTAAATTCTAGAGGATTGAATCATAAGATGGGTTCAATGTTTGAAATATTGGTATCACATTACGTATCACACCCTTGGGATACAGATTCATATAGGTTATCGCATGGGATATATCGGTTGTATCGCATAATGTATCGCCGTTGTTGGGAACATGAGGAAACATTAGAAATTAGTTGAATTTTTCAACAAAATTTCAGTGATTGTTAAAAAAGACATTAATACATACAAATCAAAACATTATAAAAACAAGTGCACATAATAGGTTTGCTTTGTATGGGATCCTAATCTGTGTTGTCTAACTAAATTAATGCAAGTATATTTAAAGTCGATTTATATAATTTATAAATGTAAGAAGACGTGTGGAAACACAAATAATACATTTAAAGGCAAAATAAGAATTACTAGATTAGGTTACATACATGTTTCATTTTGATTTTGATTTTGGTTTTTTTTTTTCAAATTTCCATAACTTGTTCTTTCTCCTCCAAATATCAAATTCGAAGTTCCAATCCATTATTTTTCATGCCGTTCAAAACATGAAAAATCATGGATTTGTAACAATTTGACAATGATTTAACATGATTTACAGAAAAAAAAAGATCGAAAAAAATAAAATAAAAATGCTCACCGGATTGAACACGTGGGATATATCCCACTACTTGTATGTTTCATATCGCACAGGTGGGATACTAGATATATCGTGGGATATATCGGCCGATATCGTCGATATTTAAAACACTGAATGGGTTACACGAAAAAAAAAAAAAAACGATACGCTACCCAAAAACATCCAAATTCACATGAAGCCTATTTGATGATTATACATTGGCTAGATATTCTTGTGAATGCATGTTGAGAGTTTGTACGTTGGACAGTTAGGGGATACCATATACATACAATGGGCCCACAATTTTTTACTCTACCACTTTTTTTAAACAAAAATAATTGAATGCATTCTTGTAATTGGATACCATATACATACAATGGGCCCACAATTTTTTTCTCTACCACTTTTTTTTAAACAAAAATAATTGAATGCATTCTTGTAATTGCTCTATTTGAAAAGCATCTCCGAGTAATTTTCATTCCTTGAGACATTATTATGTAAAATCCCAACTCCTGAAGAATTTTTCATTAAAAATCCCTTGTTATTATGAGTAGAGTTGTACATGAGTCAAATTAGCTCGGTCAGCTAGCTCGACTCGACTCAGAAAAGCTCGAAATTGGATTTAAACCGAGTTGAGTTGGTTTTTGGAGCTCGAAAACATTTCGAGTTGAGTTTGAGTTTGCCCAAGCTTGACTCAACTTGGCTTGAATTGACTCGAATCGAATTGACTCATTGACTTGGTTATTTTTATCTTGATGCTGCTCACCAAGTGTTTGATGAAATGACTCAACTAAATGTTGTTTCAGATGTGTACATTCTCCGCAGAATCGGCTGGTGGCGAGGAAAGAATGGATACAAAACAAATCAATATATAAAAAATTACACTATAGAACTGCCCTCATATTTTGTTTTTTATGCTGCTTGATGAGTGTTTGATGAAATACATGTGAAGTGTTGTTACTGTTTTGCATTATGTGAGAGATTGAAGATGCATTATATGTGTTTGAGAAAATGTCTCACATGCTTGAATTCAGCTCGAACTGGCTCAAGCTACTGACCGAATCGAACCGAACCGAGCTGGCCAGTCAAGCTCGAAGATCGAGCCAAGCTGAGTTTGAGCTGGGGTTAACTGATGGCCAAGCTGAGCCGAGCTGTACCAAGCTCGACTCGGTTCAACTCGCATACAGCTTTAATTATGAGGTTTGTTATGCTGGGACGCTTGTACAATCCATCTCATCTCCACGGCATTGCACATGCCAAAATGTTAGCCGATTGTAGCCAATATGCTGATCGGTTAGCCATTTTGAGGGTGGCCTATTGATTTGATAGGAAAATTTTATCATCCATCTAGAGGACAGTTTCATTATTGTGGCCACTGATTACTTTACCAAATGGATAGAAACAAAACCTATGATGAGAATCGGTCATCAAGAGATTATTGAGTTCATTGATACTCATATAATTCTCATATTTAGAATTCATGAAACGATCATGATGGGCCAAGGTGCACCTTTTTCATCTAAAGAAGTCAAAGCGATGATTGATCAATATAAAATTAAACTGTTACTCATCATCTTATTATGCTCAGACCATCAACCAGGCCAAGGATAGTAACATGGTCATTAAGAATATTTTGCGCAAGATAATTAACGAGAATCCCAAAGAATGACATATTAAATTATTGGAAGCTTGTTGGGCTTATTTAAATTCGTTTCGAACGAGTACATGGATGAGTCCATTTAGGCTCACGTATGAACATAATGTTGTGTTGCCTTTGGAGGTGATTGTGCCATTATTAAGGGTGGCTTATTAGGCTAGTTTGACCCCAGCCAAGTTCACGGAGGCTATGTTGCTCAAACTCAAGAACTTAGATAAAATACAATTGAAGGCGTTGTATTCTATTGTATCCAACAAAGCTAAGGGTCACTTGAGTGTATAATAAGAAAGTGAAAAAGAAGGCTTTTGGAGATGATAGTATGGTTTGGAAACTAATATTGCCTTTCGGAACTAAGGATGCCTAGTTCTGCAAATGGTCGCTCACTTGCAATGGATCATTTACAGTGGTAAATGTTCTCCATAGAGGAGCTTATATCTTTCGCGATATGGATGGAAAGATCGCCAAAAATCCTATAAATAGTCAAATTTTAAAGGTATATCATCTCAGTTTATGAAAGATATGAAAACATTGGGCCAAATAATAACTAGATTAATCATGAAGAATATATAAAAGACCAAAATAGGTCATAAGATAGAAATAAAAGGTATATATATATATATATATATATATATATATATATATAGAGAGAGAGAGAGAGAGAGAGAGTGGTGGTCTCATGCGCACGTAACCCCCTTTGGTTGGGAAGACAGCAGCCACTCCGCCCATTATAGCCCGACATGCTAAAATTAGCCATTAGGCTTGCTTAGAGGGTAGAGCTGGGGTGTGCTCCATCATATTGTATTCATGGAATCCACTCCGCCCATTATAGCCAGACATGCTACAATTAGCCAGTAGGCTCATCAATCAGTCGGATTCATGATTTAAGTGTGCCAAACAAAGAAAACAGTGGAGAAGGGAATAACTACCATTGAAATTGTACTGTGCCTACTGATGTTTATGTGAAATCCACTCCAACCAGTATCCACCCTGTGAAGATCCATACATGTGAACCAAATTTTATGCCTGTAAGTGATTTATGTGGCCCCACACTGAGTGAAACAGTTTGGATGGCAGGCATCCCCTTCACTGTTTCCGCTAACATGGCCCACCATGAATTATAAATGAGGATGATGTTTGAACCCTATTACCAAATTGTCATCACAGGCCGCCATATATTTAGAGTGGATTTCACTTACAAATCACATTGGGCCACCCCCACCCGTCCCTCAGTATTCCCACCCATCTCTGCATGTTGACCAGACGGCCTGCAAGCAGTAACTTCTGCTAGTAGGTGCTGGAAGTATAACGTGGGCCCCACCATAATATATGTATATTTTATCCACCGTCCATCCCTTTTTTCATATCATTTTAGGGCATGACCCCAAACATGAGAAAGATCCAACTCTCAAGTGGACCACACCACAGGAAAAGGTGGTAATTAAATGACCACCATTAAAAATTTTCCCAGAGGGCTTACAAGTTTTCTATCAAGCTGATATTTGTTTTTTTTTTCCCTTCATCCACGTTTGTATATGACTTAATTAATATAGTCGACCTAGGAAGTTTTTAATGTTGGGCGTTCTATCACCACCGTTTTCATGCCGTGTGGTCCATCTGACATTTGGATCTGGCTCAATTTTTAGCTCATGCTGTAAAATGAGATGATAGAATAGATGGACAGCTTGGATAAAACAAGTACATTATTTTGGGGCCATGACCACCAACTAGCAATCCATGGGGATGAAGTCACCCAAATCCCTTATTCAGGCGGGTAATATGAGTAGAAACAGTGCACAGGGGCACTCACCATCCAAATGTTTTCACTTGGTGTGGCCTACGTAAATCACCCATGGGTCTAAATATTTTCCCCAGCAGGCATTTTCAAAATCAGCTAATGGTTGGAGTGGATTTCATGTATATATCAAGGTATGCCATGTAAAGATTCAATAATAGGCATTCACTCTCCCATTGTTTCTGGTAGTGTGGCTCAGTTAAATCACAAATATTCCTGTTTTATTAACCTTACTACTAAATTTATATTACAAATCAAATGATTGGAGTAGATTTCATGAACTTATCATGGTGAGGCCCACTTCATCCAACCCAGCCCTACCCATCCAAGTGAGTCAGCATAGGAGTGCACAATGCATCTACATTAGGGTGCGCAAGAGACCACCAATCTCTCTCTCTCTCTCTCTCTCTCTCTCTCTCTCTCTCTCTCTCTCTATATATATATATATATATATATATATAACAACATAAATAGAGAGAAAAAATAGAGACCCGACCAAAAGAGCAGGTCAAGTATGAGTAGCCTTGATTGCCTACATTAGACTGTCTGGATCAATGATTAAATTTATTACTTTAATCATCCTTTCTCAATATAATTAATTTGGAGCATCCATTTTCCTAACGATAGATCTAATGATTAAAGTCACCTTAAGAAAAATGATTTTTAAATCCATTCTATTGGGCATTAGACTTTCTAGATCGATGATTAAATTTATTACTTTAATCAATCTAGATCATTAATTTTCTTGGTCATTTATCAAATGGTTAGTATTACCTATTGAAAGGTTTCTTGAGGGTTATTGTCATTGAGTGTGTAGCACAGCTAATAGACAGCCAAATTAATGCTCAAACATTTTCTAGTATAATAATTTTGAATTTTCCATTTTTTCATCCATTGATCAAATTGTTAGAATCACCTTATGAATTCACCCAAGCCTTATGGTCAATCAAAAGTGGAGCATGCATGATAGATGTCTACACCAGTTATCAAACTTTTCTCAACATAATTAATTTGGAGCATCCATTTTCCCAACGATAGATCTGATGATTAAAGTCACCTTATAAAAAATGATTTTTAAATGTACATTCTATTGGGCATTAGACTTTCTAGATCAATGATTAAATTTATTACTTTAATCAATCTAGACCATAAATTTTCTTGGTCATTTATCAAATGCTTAGCATTACCTAATGAAGCGTTTCTTTAGGGTTATTGTCATTTGACTGTGTAGCATAGCTAATAGACAGCCAAATTAATGCTCAAACATTTTCTGGTATAATAATTTTGAATTTTCCATTTTTCCATTTATTGATCAAATGGTTAGAATTATCTTATCAATTCACCCAAGCCTTATGGCTAATCAAAAGTGGAGCATGCATGATAGATGTATACACCAATTATCAAACTTTTCTCAACATAATTAATTTGGAGCATCCATTTTCCCAATGATAGATTTGATGGTTAAAGTCACCTTATAAAAAATGATTTTTAAATCCATTCTATTGGGCATTATATTTTCTAGATCAATGATTAAATTTATTACTTTAATCAATCTAGACCATTAATTTTCTAGGTCATTTATCAAATGGTTAGTATTACCTATCAAAGCATTTCTTGAGAGTTATTGTCATTGGACTGTGTAGCATATCTAATAGACAACCAAATTAATGCTCAAACATTTTCTAGTATAATAATTTTGAATTTTCCATTTTCCCATCCATGGATCAAATGGTTAGAATCACCTTATCAATTCACCCAAGGCCTATGGTCAATCAAAAGTGGAGCATGCATGATAGATGTCTATACCAATTATCAAACCTTTCTCAACATAATTAATTTGGAGCATCCATTTTCCTAACGATAGATCTGATGGTTAAAGTCACCTTATAAAAAATGATTTTTAAATCCATTCTATTGGGCATTAGACTTTCTAGATCAATGATTAAATTTATTACTTTAATCAATCTAGACCATTAATTTTCTTGGTCATTTATCAAATGGTTAGTATTACCTATTGAAGCGTTTCTCATAAGGTTATTGTCATTCAGCTGTGTAGCATAGCTAATAGACAGCTAAATTAATGCTCAAACATTTTCTAATATAATAATTTAAAATTTTCATTTTCCCATCCATTGATCAAATGGTTAAAATCACCTTACCAATTCACCCAAGGCATATGGTGAATCAAAAGTGGAGCATACATAATAGATGTCTACACCAATTATCAAACCTTTCTCAACATAATTAATTTGGAGCATTCATTTTCCTAACGATAGGTCTGATGGTTAAAGTCACCTTATCAAAAATGATTTTCATCCAAACACTAATTCAAAAAAAAAAAAAAAAAAAATCAGAGAGGAGGAAAGATAGAGAAACAGTAAAATTGTTCATCAAAAGACTATTTGAAAAAATAAAATTAAATTAAAAGAGAGAACCATAGAGGAGGAAAGATCGAGAAAGGACCGTACCTCAGTTTGAGAATAGAGAATATAGATAGGGAAGAAACTAAGATGGGTGAAAAATGTTACAAATAGCAATGATTGAGCTTGGTAGTTTGTTTTGGAAAGTAGGGAATGACTTGAGAGCGGATTAGGTGAGACCCTGGCTTCACCCGGGAAGTTGCAGCCCTTACCGTGGAGCCCACCTTGATTCATGTATTATGTATCCATACTGTCCATCTGTTTTTTCAGATCATTTTAGTTCATTATTCCAAAAATAGATCAGATCCAATTATCAGGTGGACCATACCATAAGAAGCAGTGGTGATTGACCGTTCTACCATTAAAAACTTCTTAGGGAGCAGATTAATGTTTCTGTGGTTTTTATTTACCATCTAATCTGTTGATAAGGTCACATAAGCCTGGATGAGGGAAGAAAACAAATATAAGCTTGATCCAAAACTTCTATGGGCCATTAATGGTCAGTTGATCACTGTTTCTTATGGTATAGTCCATGTGATAATTGGATCTGCTTCGATTTTGGGTTAATGTCCTAAAATGATCTAAAAAAATGAAAGGACGGTGTGGATACATAATAAATACATCAATATGGGCCCCACGTTAAGGTCCACACCGTATTGGGTGCGACCGGACCGCTCTCGAATAAGTCTTGCCATGCCCTATTGCCTGAGATAACATAGACAGAGAAGCGGATCACTACGCTTAGCGTACTGAGTGAACTCTTTGAGGTCCACCATGATTTATGTATTTTATCCGCTCCGTCCATCCATTTTACCAGATAATTTTAGGGCTTGGGCCCAATACCGAAGCATATAAAATGTTCAAATGGACCACATTACAACACTACAGAAAACAGTTGAATTGAACGTCCACCGTAGACAATTTCTTGGGGGCTGCAGAAGTTTTGGATCAAGCTTATTTTTGTGTTTTCCCTTCATCCATGTCTCCATGATCTTATGTACAGAATGGATGACAAATAAACATCACTGTGGGTCCTAGCAAGGTTTCGAGGGTGGAAATCATTATTCCCACTGTTTCCTATGGTATTATTCAATTGATCTCTGGGTATGCTTCAATTTTGCGCTAAACCCCTTAAATTAGATGAAAAAATGGATGGACTGTGTGGATAGACTACATACATTCAAGGTGGGCCCAACTGAGTTTACTCAGTGAGATAAGAGCCTACGCAATCCAATTTCATTATGAGCGTGTCCCAGTCCAGCCGTGGGACTTTATACTCAACCCAAAATGCGCCCTGGTCTAACCCACCTGGCTCAGCCCAAAGCAGCCTGAAACCAACACTGTTCATAGTAAAGGAGAATATCCAGGCACTCTTGCATAATATTATTATTATTATTATTATTTTTTTCTTTATTGACTTTACTTGACTTGCTTTTAGCACCGTGGTCGGCTGTGAAGAAAACGCAATAACGTAGGAGGTGGATATCCTGTGGAAGCCTTTGACAGGAAGTTTCTAGGTGGGGTCCATCGTGATGTTTACGAGAAATCTATCCCATTTATACGTTTTGTGAGATCATTTTAGTACTTGAGACCAAAAATGAGAAGGATACAATACTCAGGTGGGCCGCCCTAAAGGAAAAGGTGGGTAAGGAAATTCCTACCGTTGAAACTTCCCTGTGTTGACAGTGATTTTTACATGCCATCCGTTCCGTTTATAACGTCATTCCTACTGAGAGAAACTGAAAACACAAATATTAGCCCGATTCAAAACTTCTTTGGTCCCATGAATATTTCAACTGTGGACGTTCAATCCTCACGTTTTCGGCCCACTTGAGTATTGGATCTGGATCGTTTTTGGTCCCATGTCCTAAAATGATCTAAAAAACGGATGGACGGGGTGGATTTCTCACAAACATCACGGAGGAGCCCACCTAGGTTTTCAGCGCAGTAACCTCCTGCGGAAGGCTTTCCCAGAAAATCCGCCGGCAATCATTTTTGGACATATGTATAATTTCCCTTCCAGCTTCCATTGGGCTGGATTGGCACTCGATATTGTGGAAATCAATCCTAAATTGATATGATGCTAACGTCAGCAATCTATGTACATGTGTATCCATGATGCTCTGATACTTTACAATAATCATATTTTTGTGTCATCCAATCTATTTATCCGATAAAATCATAGTAATATTCCAAAAACTCAAGAGGGCCATGCTACATGAAACAAGAGTTACGCAGGAATGACGTGCTGAGGTCGATTACCATATTCCTCGATCAATAAACGCCTTGAATCCATTATATATATATATATATATATATTCGAATATCCTGAGAATTTTAATTAATAAATAGATACCCAAAATAAACAAGTTTAGCATGGTTAAATAACTTTAAACAAACTCTAAAACTAATTAAAACACTTCTAATCAAATAAAAAAATAAATTCTGAAAAACGCATAAATTTTCGCCGTTTGTCGATCTATCGTCAGCCGGTCGAATATGCCACCTCATCCAAAGTGCGATGTTTATGCTGCTGCTTGTGTCTTCTCCTTCAACCTCCCACTTGCTAAAGCTGTTCAACATCTTCAACCACCCACGAAGTACAATTGCTAGTTTCTCTGTAAATGACAAGTTCAATCTCCTAAGGCTGACCAGTTCCCCAATTTCATCTGGCAGCTCATGCAAGTCTTTGTTACAGCAAAGATCAAGGGATTCAATCTGGTTCAGTCCCACAAGTGGTGACAGACAACCCTTTGTTTCAAACCTGCAACTACTCAAATAAAGCACCTATTAAGTTCTTCAGTTCTGACAGTGACGTTGGCAGCCTACTAATAGAAGTTTTGCTTAGATCCAAAACCCGAAGGGCTTTTGTCCCTTTCAAAAACCAACCTGGTATTTCGCTCAACTTCAGATTTTCTCCCATTAGCAATATTAGCAGTTTAGGGCAACACATCCCTTCCTGCAATTCCTGTTTCACTCTGGAAGAGAGAAATCCTTGTATTCACCCTACTTTTTCCCTTGTGGCAAGCCTTTCAAATCCTACACCAGCTCTTGCCAAGGATTTATATTCTTCATCATCTTTTGACAAAATATAAATGGCAACATCTCTAAACACATCGTGCATCTTTACAAACCTTTTGCCCTTACATTCCAATAAAAAACAAGAAGCTTTGAGTTGTTAAACCCATTAGTATCATTTGTCCATTGTTTCCTCCAAACTTAATTTCAGCATCTCCCAGAAAGCCTTCCCCCTTCCAATATCTGATCATGTCATCCACATCAATATTATAGTCTTCAGGAAATAGGCAGCAAAACAAGAAGCCAGGTTTCAACTCAGGGAGCAGACGGTTGTAGCTTACTCTGATGGACTGGTAGACCTTGTCCTTCATGCCCTCCATATCGCTTGGGCAGACTTTTTCAGTCCGGATAGTACATCCACACCCTAAGATCGTTCACACCTCTTGAGTGCCCTTCCAAGTGTTATGATTGTGAGAGGTAGACCACCACATTCTAATCAAACAAAGTAACACAAAAAATAAAATAAAAATGACCAAAGTAGGTTGTATGGTGGCTTCCCCGACAGCTTTTGGCCGTCAGTGAATCACAATTAGCAGGCAGGAAAAGCAAGGGTTATTAACCCTTGTTTTATCTACGGCACAAAGCGATAATGCATGGTGAATAAGAAAGTTATAAGAGATGAAACCTTACCGATTCAAATTCCAAGAGAAAAACCTAGCTTTTTCTCTCTCCAAAATCCTCTCAAATCCTTGAGCACATCTAATCTTAACCACAATCCTCTGATTACATCCATACATATAAAAGGTAAAATGAAAATATAAACAAACTGCACAAAAATGTTCAAAATTGTGCAATCCATCGATTTGTTTATTCGACCGGTCGAGATGCATCGATTGGTCAAGTTGACTTGTCGAATAGAGTTTTCGACAAAAATAGTCCAGAGAATTTTACAAAAAGAATCGAATATCTTTGATATCTATCGACCTATTGATCAGACCATTGACTGATCAATGGCACATGTTTCAACATACATTTGAGGCATATGATTTTCAACAATCTCTACCATGACTCTAATATTTATGCTGCAACATACCATGTTTCGATCCTCAATATCTACTTCGTGTCTATCACAACTCTACAATCATCGCTTCTCGTGCACACTCCTTTACTCTATCCTTGCCAGACTTAGAGAAGTGTTGAGTGGAAAATATTGCATATTTTCCTCCATCTATATCTTGGTTTTATGAACATTATACTGCTTATTGTTATGTTTTACTCATGTTTGTATTGTAAGGTGAATTTGAGAGCTTAGAATAAAAAGTGGAATTAATCAAACAAAGTAACACAAAAAATAAAATAAAAATGACCAAAGTAGGTTGTATGGTGGCTTCCCCAACAGCTTTTGGCCGTCAGTGAATCACAATTAGCAGGCAGGAAAAGCAAGGGTTATTAACCCTTGTTTTATCTACGGCACAAAGCGATAATGCATGGTGAATAAGAAAGTTATAAGAGATGAAACCTTACCGATTCAAATTCCAAGAGAAAAACCTAGCTTTTTCTCTCTCCAAAATCCTCTCAAACCCTTGAGTACATCTAATCTTAACCACAATCCTCTAATTACATCCATATATATAAAAGGTAAAATGAAAATATAAACAAACCGCACAAAAATGTTCAAAATTGTGCAATCCATCGATTTGTTTATTCGACCGGTCGAGATGCATCGATTGGTCAAGTCGACTTGTCAAATAGAGTTTTCGACAAAAATAGTCCAGAGAATTTTACAAAATGAATCGAATATCTTCGATATCCATCGACTTGTCGATCAGACCATCGACTGATCAATGGCACATGTTTCAACATACATTTGAGGCATATGATTTTCAACAATCTCTACCATGACTTTAATATTTATACTGCAACATATCATGTTTCGATCCTCAATATCTACTTTGTCTCTATCATAACTCTACAATCATCACTTCTCGTGCACACTCCTTTACTCTATCCTTGCCAGACCTAGAGAAGTGTTGAGTGGAAAATATTTCATATTTTCCTCCATCTATATCTTGGTTTTATGAACCTGCTTACTGTTATGTTTTACTCATGTTTGTATTGTAAGGTGAATTTGAGAGCTTAGAATAAAAACAATGTTAAAAGTGTGGATTTAATGCTCAAGAATCACCAAGGCAAATAATGGACTTTTGGAAATCAAGATTAAAGATTTCAAGACCTCAAGAGTCAAGAAAATTAAGTGGAAATGGAAGTGTAGAAATTCGCAGGATTTGAGCTTAGATGACATCGAAGCTGTCATCGAAGCCAGCAAAGAGTTTAGATGACATCGAAGAATTACAGGAAAATCATGTTGGTTACTAGACAAATTGGATACAGTCTTCGATGACATCAAAGATGTTGTCGAAGCTAGTCTTAGATGACATTGAAGGCTGCTCGATGTCATCGAAGTGTTTATGCGGAGCCTACGCGGAGTGAGAAAATTTGAGGCAGTTTTCAAATTTTTTAAACCAGTTTAAAGGAGGGAGTTCCCCACTTACAAATAGGGCTTCCCATGGCATTCCTAAATATCATTCAAAGCATTCAAGGACAAGATCTAGGGTTTTTAGATCTTTACTAGTTTTTTTTAGATATTTATTTATTTATTTATTTTCTTTCTTGTTGCTTTTCTATTCTGTAATTTTGTTACGTTTTTTTAGTTCCCTCTAGCCCAAGCTAGAAGGGAAGCACATTGGTTTAATGATATCATAAATTATGATGAATGATTTTTTTAATGATGAGATGAATGATGTATGTATGTTATCAATTATCTAGGTTTAGATTTTTTATCCTCATGTGAGATCCATATGTTTCCATCATATGAGATCCATATTGATGGATAGGCTTAACCTGGATTAGTTAGATTTCTTAGATGGGAGATGTTCTCAACCTTCTATATTTCTTTGATTCATTATCTCATGGATATTAAATGCTTAAAATCACTGACTCTTGAGAATATAAATTAATGGTAGTAATCCATGATTCTCTAATATTTTGTATCATTTATTAAAAATATTTAAACTGTTTTATTTTTCGATTAAGTTGACAATATTGCTTAGATCCTAATTGTGTTATCAAAGTCATCATGACTAATGGAATATTAACCTATGAGTGTAACTTTAAAGCTTGGGTGTTGTTTTCAAATTAATTAAATTCCATACATTTAAAACCTTCAAAATTAAATCATTCGTTTAGTTTCAATTACTTAGTTTTGCATATAATTTTTTCATTCTCATAAATTATCTCCTCGTGGGATCAACCCTTTATTCACAGGATATTACTTATAAACTTCTGCACTTAGAGGTAAGCAAACAAGAAGTCACACAGAACTTGAACTTCTCTTTAGAAACCACATTGGTGCACATCCATAAGATTCATGCTTGTATATATCTTCTCGAGAGTCACACTGCCTTCATCTTGCACCTATCAGATAAAATGATGACTCACATCAATATGTTTAGTTCTAAAATGATAAACCGAGTTCTTCCCCAAATTAATTTAGCACCTGTCACAATTAACAGGCATAACATCTTATTGAAGCCCCAAGTAATTTATCATTCCCTTAAACTAAACCTCTTTGAGGGGGTTTGTAATCCACAGTGAGAGCTTGAATTACACCTGAAATCATTTCAATAGTTGCAGGTGTAACATGTGTGTCACTATATACTATCATTTTATAGGGCACATGGCTCACCAATGATGATCAGCACCGTCCAAACATTGTCCATGTAAATTAGCACCGTCCAAACATTGTCCAGCACCGTTCAAACATTGTCCATGTAAATCAATGATTAAAAATCGTTGGTTAGTCACTCAGACATGACCTTGTGCTTGTGGCCCATCTAAGACTTGGAATTTCATTACTTTCAGGTAAAGCATACATTTCAGCAGGCTTATCACAATCATTGTGTAAAAAATTACATATCTCACTAATTAGAAATATTAAAGTTAATTTAACAATTAAATTCAAACCCCGGTGAATATGCCATGGATAGGTACTTTTGGATTAAAGTTGATTCACACTCCATGGTGTTAAACGCACTGGGAGGATTGCAAATCCATGGGGTTCTAAATCCACGCTCCCAAACAGGCCCCATGGGGTTCCAAATCCACGCTCCTAAGGGCCTGTTTGGCCAGACAGATCCCATGGGATTAGGAGGGATGGGATGGATTTTAAGGTAATGATGGTGGTGTGAGTGGATTGGTTTAAGATCCGTGGGATTGCTATATCCCGGGACAAGTTCACCGAGTCTGTTTGGCACACCTGGCCTGTCCTAGGATTTTACCTTCCAATCCCTTCTAATCCATCCAACCAAACACACCCCAGACAAGATTGAACGTGATTAGGAGGGATGGGATCAATTTTAACATAATGATGGTGATGTTAGTGGATTGGTTTAAGATCCATGGGTTTACTATATCCTGGACAAGTTCATCAGGTCTGTTTGGCTCGTTTGGCATATCCCGAAAATTTACCATCCCATCCCTCTTAATCTGCCGGGCCAAACAGGCCCTAAACGTTTCGATATGGTCGTAATGGTGATTGTTTCTAATTAAAGGCGTGAACTAGGCATAGACGAAGATAAAAACAAATATCAAACTTCGGTGGCCTCAAGTAGTTTTCAACACTAAGCCGTTCAGTCCTTTTTTTAAAAATGTGGTGTGGTCCATTTAAGTTTCGAATCTATCTCGTTTTTTGGTTGATATGCTAAAATAATCTGGCAAATTGGATGGACGGCGTGGATAAAACACATACGTTACTGTAGCCCCTACAAAGCTCTTGCTAGGACGAGTCCGGCCTTAGAGTAGAGCTGGGCATTTTAGATCCGATCTGGTGGATCCGACCCGATCAGACCTGATCCGACCTGATTCGAACAGAACCGATGGTCTGGATCGGTCAAGATCGGGTAGCCCCATCCAGATCTGAAACATTTTCGGGTCAGGTACGGATAACGCCTGTTCTAAACTGACCCGATCCGTAATCCGATCTGATTGGATTTGATTCGGACCGTCCGACGTGGAATATGTAATTATCAGTTTGAAATTGAAGTGGTTGCTTTTCAAAGTCTTTACAGCAAGAAGACAACTAACTAAGCTCTCCTTCTCTGATATTGCTTTCCCTCCTTTCATCTCTCTCTACATTCATATTTATAGAGACCTTCTACCCATCAACATCCCACACCTCCTCAATACAATTTCTCTCTCTCTCTCTCTCTCTCTATGAAAATGGATTCTTCTTCTTCTTCTTCCTTCTCCTGGATTGCCAAAGTAATGCTAGTAATGTTGGTATTATCAACTTCATCAATGGCAACCTCTGCAAATAACTTCCAACAAGACTTCGATATCACGTGGGGTAATGGCCGTGCTAAGATTCTCGACAATGGGAATCGTCTAATCCTATCTCTCGACAAAACCTCCGGCTCTGGCTTCCAATCCAAGCATTCCTATCTCTTCGGCGAGATCACCATGCAATTGAAGCTCGTCCCCGGCAACTCCGCTGGCACCATCACCGCCTTCTACGTGAGTTTCTCCACTTCTTCACACATCCAAGTTGTAGACTAGTGGGCCCTACCGTGTAGACGATGGTCAGCTCATCATACCTTTTTTTCTTTTGTCAGGGGAGAAGCAGCAGGCGAGCAATGGATCTCAATCTCACCTTATCGTTACCAGCAAATCCACTAATGTCAGGTTTGTCTATATATGCGTGTGCTTGTATAAATCAATGGATAGGAATTCCCTGTACCGTGTGTGGGCCCAAGTAGCCTCGTATGTCAAGGTGAAACCACAGGATAGGAGTGACAGTGGTGGATTGAAATTGGACCCAAAACAGCCATTTTTAGACGATCCTGACCTTTAAAAAAAGGGCGTCCAAAGTTGATGGCCATACCATTGTTACTGTAACCGTCCATTTAGCATGCCCATGATTGAGTGGCTTTTTAGTTATACATTCATGTTTATTTTTGGGCCATGTTCCTATTAACAATGTAAAAGTCCTATCCGACGGTTGTTGTTAATCATATGTGGGCCTACTTGGCCCACATAGGAATTTGCACTTACATGAAGGTGAGGAACTCTCGTAAAGCCTGTAACGAGAAGTTCCTGATACAGGAAGCTTGGTATGGCCCACCTAATGGGAGCATCAGTGCTCGTACAACTCGGAGCTCGAGGAGCGTCAATGCTTGTCTTCGCACAACACGTACCTAGAGCTGCTATATAGTTGGTGTCAGCTAGCTACAGACAGCAGACTGTCAGCAGTACTTGAAGCTTCTTCAGGAAGCTATAAGCTGGTGTGAGCTTTAAACAAGTAGTGAGTTTTTCTCCTACTGAGTAAACTATGTGGGGGCCGTCTTGAATTTTTTGGTTTATCCACACCGTCCATCACTTTTTCCAGATCATTTTAGGGGTTGATACTAAATTTTAAGTATATCTAATAATTAAGTAGATCGCACCATAGGAAACAATGAGAGTAATGATTTCCACACCGTTGAAAAAAATGAACGATCTGAACCTTGCCCAATCTGATCCAACTCGGGTTTCCTGACTAAGTCGGACTCGGATCGGTTCAAGCCAGCAGAGGTTCGGATCGGTTCGAGTTAGATGGCTCGGACTCAGTGCCGGATCGAATCGAGTTCAGGTCAGGCCCTGCAAATTTCGAGCCGAGTTGAGTTAGACCCAATCCGATTCGACTCGGTCCGAAGCCCAGCTCTACTTTGGAGGGTAGAACGTCGTAATCCGTGTCCATAGCGTGTAGAGTTACTTAGCACAATCTGTGTCCTTACCCACATGGCGTGACCTGACAGGAAACGGATTGGCTACTCCCCCTGCCACCATCCAGTGGCTGGTGGTCGGTGCTCTGTGGGCCCCACCATGATGTATGTGTTTCATCCATGCTGTCCATCTATTTTTATAGATTATTTTATGTTATGAGACCAAAAAGGAGGTATATCCCAATCTCAATGGGACCACATTACACGAAATAGTTTTGAATGAATGTCGACCATTAAAAACTTTTTGGGGGCCATAAAAGTTTTTGATCAAGCTGATATTTGTTTTTTGTTTTCATATGGGTCTTTATGACCTAATCAAAATATTGGATGTCAAATAAACAGTACAGTGGACCTTAAGAGGATTTTAATGTTGGATATTCAATCACTATTATTTTCCTGTGGTGTGGTCTACCTGACATTTATATCCCTCTCATTTTTGGGATCAAGCCCTAAAATGATCTTTAAAAATGGATGAACGGAATAGATGAAACACAGACATCATGGTGGGGCCCACAGAGCACCGACCGCCAGCCACCAGGCTGGGGCAGGGGGAGTAGCCAACCTGTTTTCGACCTGACAAACCATGGTTCGTGTATCACGTGGGTTTGGTGCTCAAAGCCTCACAACTTTTCTTCTATAAAAAAAAATGATTGCCACATGTCCGTCCGATTTCAACTTGGTAAAGGTACGGGTACATCCCTGCAGAGGTAAAGGAAGGGTCCGGATTAAGTCAGGCAGGAGTACAACTGTATGGGTCAGGCCCAGTATGTGTTTTATATCCATGCCGCTTATCTGTTTTGCCCGCTTATTTTAGGACATGGTCCAGAAATCAAGCTGCTATTTTTGTTGTCCCTTCGACTAAGTTTGATTGACTTTATCAATAGGTTGGATGACAAATAAACATTATGGTGGACTTTAGAATATTTTTAATGATGGGCGTTCAATAATCCCTTTTTCTTGTGTTGTGTTCCGTATTTTCTGCTTCAGTTTCTAGACTATGACCTCCCATGAGCTGGCAAAACGGATGGTCGACAGCATAGATATGCAACGCCTACATCAAGTGGGTCCCAATGACAGGACTTGACCTACAGCGCCCGTGCCCACAGGGCGAAAGCCGACTAGCGACGACCGGGATAGAGCTAGGAGAGTGATACCCAAACCGTGGGGCCCACCTCAACATATGTAATTGTATTAATAGAGCTGGGCCAGGACGACTCCACTTGCCTCTGTTGACTCGTACGACTCGTTCAGACCTGACTCGATCCGAATGGACGGGTGAGTCGGTCGGAACCGAGTAGGCTTCGCCAATCCGAACTCAAACCAAGTCAAGTCGAGTCACTAGTAATTCGACCTGACTTGACCCAAAACTTGATTCATTCAGACTCGACTCGATCTGAAACCCGACTCAACTCGGATTCGAGTATATATATATAATAAAAAAACTCTAATTTCTAAGTATCTCTAATCTACCCCGACCCCGAACCAATCCCAAACACTCTCTCTCCCTCCTCCATACTCCACCTCTTTCAAGCCAGGCAGCCACCCACCACCACCACCACCCTCTTCCTACTCTCTCTCTCTCTCTCTCTCCCCCTCATCTCTCTTGATCCAATTCAGTACCAACTCGACCCAACTTGATACTTTTGATTGGGTCGGACTTGGTCTGGGTTAGGTATGCAGGACTTGATACCAAGTTAGGTCAAGTTCAGGTCGGGTCGAGTTCAAAACCGGATCGAGTCAGGTCAACCCTAACTCGGTCTGACTCTAACTCAGTCTGACTCGACTTGATGCCTAGCTCTAATTGTATATGAATGCAGATCGTCTGAGTTGAAGACATAAGAAAATTTAGTACCATCGGTTCTCATTGGTCCACGTCTACACCAATGACTCCATCTAACAAGATAACTGATTACCTACTACACAACATTGAATTTTACCGTATGAAACTTCTCTTGATCCCACAATAACTTAAGTTTTAGATCCACACTGTCCATCAAATTTTACATATCATTCTAGAGCATAGGCTCAAAATGAGGCACATCCGAAGCTCAAGTGGACCACTCCATAGAAAGCAGTGAGGATTGAACAACTACTGTTGAAACCTTCTTAGGTTCCATTATGAGGTTTATTTGCCATATAATGTCTTCATAAGGTCACACGTACTTGAGCGAAGGGAAAATATAAATATTAGCTTAATTAGAGCCTTCAAGCCCCCAAGAAGTTTTAAAAAACGGGTGTCCAATTTCCACTGTTTCTGTAATGTGTCCCATTTAAACCTTGGATCTGCCTTGATTTTTATTTATTTATTTTATTTTCATTCCATACAATGGTATGGAAAAATGAATGGACGGTGTAGATCTGATATATACATCATGATGGAGCCCGCGAGAGTTCCACATGTCAACATTACTAGTTTTTTCTCTACACTTGGAACGTGCTGCACCATCGGTGAGACGCCGACCCCACTCAAGACGGTGTGGCCCTTACTATGGTGCCCACCTCATTGTGTATATTCTGTATACACCCTTTCCATCTGTTTTTTCAAATAATTTTAGGGCATTATCCAAAAAAGGAAGCAAATCCAACAATTAGGTGGACCATGAAAGAGTCGAGCTAACAGTCCTTGGGGGGGGGGGGGGGGGGGGAATAGGACTATGCCAAATAAAAATTTCAAGGTACTGAAATAATAAATAAATTAGAATAAATCACTAATCTCAATAGCAGTAGTATTGAGAAATTGATTCAAACTTTGTTCATAGGATAATCTTACACCAAAAACAGAGTTTTAGGTAGGACAACCTGATTTCATGAACGTAGTAAGGATTAAGATCATAAACTAAGTAAGAGACAAGAGAGAGCTATCTATTACAAGCATTCACCACATAAGCATAAACAAATTACAACCGTTCACCACATATACAAAAATTTAAACCATTCACCACAAACGTCAGGAGTTATAGTGGTTCGGTGTGTACACCAACTGTTCTCTAACAACCATACTTACTCCACTCCTAATAATCACAACCTACATGATATTGACATTCACTAATAAATAAGGTTTTCACAAGTTCACCTTAAAACCTATACAGTTGTGTTTTTAGATGGGCTATCATAAACAAAACCCCATGCTAAGATTTTCTGGCTATCTCAGTCAAAACCAATACAAGAGATTTTCTAGATATCTCAAAAAACCAAAAACAAAAGTACAGAATGATACTTATCTTTTATTTAAAGACATTCTTGATATAGCCCATACGTAGAACCGCTTCATTTGATGTAGAATGTTCAATGTTCAGTAATACAATCAATGGTTATAGGTTCTAAATTGATTTTAAATTAATTCAAACTTCAGGCTACTTGTTTGAATCCTTTAGATCTCAAAAGAAGAGTGATTACTCTCTTTTAAAAAAAAATAAGATTCATAAATGCAAGATTAAAGAATCAAAACAAAAGCTATATAATAGAAATATAAAATACCGTGCAATAACTTGATGATAGTGGAGACTTCTCTCTTTCTAAATGGAGGCTTTTCTTAGCTTGGATTGGTAATTTCGGAATAAGAGAGGGCCTCTATTTATAGGCTGAAATGATGTTGCTTCGACTCATCTAAGGTCTCCTTCGACTCGTCTAAGATCTAACCAAAAATCAAAATTTGGGCATGATTGGATAAAATCGTTCTTCGACTGGCCAAAGGCCCTGCTTGACTAGTCGAGGGCCCTCTTCAAATGGTTGAGCGCAGGCTTCGATTGTTTGAGGGTGCTAAAAATTAGTCGCTGGACTTCGAGTCGAGCACGCCTCGACTTGTCGAAGGTACTTCTTCGATTGATTGAGCAGTCTACTCGACTGGTCGAGAAACCACTAGAAATATATGTTTTTTAAGTTTGAATCTTGGACTAGTCGAAGATATACTTAGACTGGTCAAATCATAGCTTAGACTAGTCGAACCAAGGCTTAGACTAGTCGAACTAAAGCCTAACCAAAGTATATAAACCCGTATAAGTTTAACATTTGAAAGCACCTAAGTCTAAGATCTTTCTAGGGTCATTTATACCTGAGAAAACTGGATATTGAAGTATATAAGATGAATCTTCTACTTAAAGGTGGAGCTTGATCTTCCACTAGAAAAGTAGTAGAACTTGAATATTCATCTAGAATTATCCAAAACTTAAACTTATTCTTGCACTATCCAATCTTCAAGGTTTGTTCTTGAAGGTGAACTTTCCATCTTTTTTGAAGGTGAACTTTCCATCACTTAAGATGTTTTGTCTCATCGAAATTGACAAACAAAAGTGTGCACAACACTTACAGACCATACCATAAGAAACAAAGGCGATTGAACATTAACGGGCCACAAAAGTTTTGGATCAAGCTGATATTTGTTTTTTCTCTTCAACTAGGCTTACGTGAACTTATAGACAGATTGGATGGCAAATAAAACCTATAGAGCTATACATGAACCGAGTTAGCTCGGTTAACTCACCCAACTCGACTTAAAACTGAGTTCGAGCCGAGTCAAGCTGTAACATCCCAAATTTTCGCGGCTAAAGTTCATACTCGTGCCCGAGATAACCAGGTGTTAATAATGTATAAACTTGAATGCTTTAAAAATCACACCATTTTTTTTCATTTAGATCACATCCAGTTACATTCATGAAGGTATCCATTCACAAGAATAAAATTGATTGTATTGATTATTTCATCAGAGTAAAAGAATCCAGTAAATAATCAAATACCTTCTCAAGGGAAGCTTAATTACAATGTTAGAGTTCGCAGCAGAAATATAAAGCTAAATCATAAAACTATCTTCTTATTATTTCAGTATATTCTTCCATAGGGAGGTGATCCTCTAGGTTTTCAATCTGTACATCACCTACATTGTCTGTACGGTTGGAGAGGGTCAACGCCCTACTCATAGTGATGGTTATCATTTAAGATTAACAATAATTTAAGAGATTCATAACAGTAATGTAAGGGTCTGATACGTCCCGTACTCCACTAATACGAGGGTATCAGCATGCGTAAATAACTTACATGAGATGCATGCCTAATGAAGTATGTGCGGCTCATCATACATAATGACCATCATAATGTGGAATACGATTCATAAAAAATCTGACTGGACCCGCATCCCATAACTACGGATATTCACCGGCATGGCCAATGCTACCGTGGATTTACATGAACACCTCAAGGCGCACAACACATGAGTCAGTTGAATTATGTGACACGATTTGATCATGGAGCGACTATTTGCGACATCTAATCCCAAAAGTGATTTGACACTGCATTTGTAAATTACACACATCGATTTATGCATCATTACCCAAAAACCCATGAAATTATGTCCATGATATAATAATTAAGTCACTAGTTGTAATACCTTTTAATACATCACTTGCACTTATATATAATGTAAACTGAATCATAGGGGTTCTGGAATATCAAGACACATGGCCAAGCCTTAAAGATAAATAGCACAAAGCCAATATAATAAAGAGAAGAGTGACAATGGTCAACTCAACAAATATAAAAGTGACAATGGCCAACATAACAAAGAGGATAGTGACAATGGTCAACTCAATATAAGGAGAGTAGCAATGGCTAACTCAACAAATATGAGAGTGACAATGGCCAACTCAATAACACGAAGAGTGGCAATGGCCAACTCAATAACACGAAGAGTGGTAAGGCCAACTTAGTAATAAGGAGAGTGGCAATGGCCAACTCAAAAAAGAGAAGAGTAGCAAGGGTCAACTCAATAAATTGATAAAGGCAAGAGCAAGGCTTGTATCCATCGCCCCACATAAATTTATAAAGATCTCATGTAATCAACATTATACTAAAATCCCAAAGGGCAGATAATTGATGGTAAAACATATAATTGCAGGGAGAATTCCCAGTAACATCAAACATAATATGTAAAAGGCAAGATAATAACATATCAACTTAAATTACTGTAAGATTAAAGGAATAAACCCTCACATCTAAAGTCGAATCGTACTCGTCCGATGCTAGATGTTTATACACACTCCTTCAACTCCAATCCTATCCTTTGTTGCAAACTTTATAAGGTTAGGATTAATTTTAGGGTTATGTTCATGGCCTAAGTATAGGGTTTAACTAACTAACTATTTAAGTAAAACTTGAATCAAGACATTAGGTAAACAAATAATTCACCTCATTCAACGTTTATCGTCAGTTTGTCAATCCCATGACTCTGCTTGATGAATGCTCCCTACCAGGGTTCTTAGCACTGCAGGACGTAAAATGGATTTGAACCTGACCCTAACTCAGTCCAGAACTTGGTGAGTTGACTCAACATGCCACTCTCTCTCACTTTTTCTTTCTTTCCTTCTTTCTCTGAAAGACTCCTTTCTTTCCTTTTCTTTTCTTTTCTCTTCTTTTTCTTTTTTTCTTTCTACAATTCTCTTGCACAACCCGTCCGAACTCCTCTCTCTCTCTCTCTCTCTCTCTCTCTCTCTCTCTCTTAGATTCTCTTGCACAACCTCTCCGAACTCCTCTCTCTATCTCTCTTTCCCTCTCTTTCTTTCTCTGATTCTCTTGGAATATGTATTTGGTAGTGATAGAGGTGGGATTGCATAGATGTTCCTATGTCTCTGGAGGATTCTTACGTTAGGTTTAGAGGAATGCGTAAGGCGAGCGGCGTTTCTTGCGTAATGTTAAAGTGAGGCATAACGTGGGTAGTGTCAGTTCTGTCTTGCATGAGGAATAGGCAGACACTGAAATTTCAGTTCTCTTTCCTTTCTTTTAGGCACCGTGGAGGGAATCGGTTCTCCCTTAGGCATGGGTTGAATGGCCCGGATTGTATTAGAATGGAATTCTTTCAGCGTGGAGCATCCTTTCTCCATTGGGATGCTGGCTTCCATTCGTTGTTGCAACCGGGTCTGCCAGAAAACTTGGTGACCCAACGTGCGTAGTTTCTCTATTTCCTATGGACTTCCATGTTGGGATCGGATTTGCAAGGGCCACTGTCTGGATGGTTTGGATTTGATAGAAGGGCCAAGTTCGATCGTTCTTGGAGGAGGTTTTCCTAGGTGCTCGAGTCTAGCTGGCACTGTTACCGTGTGCTTATGGTTTTTGATAAAAACACGGGCTAGGTGGGATCCACTTCTAATAGCTTTTGTAAGATCCATCCCGTTCATCACATTTGCAAGGTTAACTTTGGTTATGGTCTCAAATATGGGCCCCGATCTAAGTCCTAAGTGGGCCACATGTTGTGAAACTGTGGGTGATATTTACCGTAAGGATTTACATAAATTCCTTGCTAGCACGCATATCTCAGATGCAGTCATAACATGCGGGATTTGTTTAACGTTAGTTTTTTTTTTTTTTGCCGAGGCCCTGAATTCATTCAATCATCAATAAGATTTACATTCGGGATTGCCTAGGGAAATAAATTTGGGCAAATCTATCATGGCTACCTGAAAAGAGAAGGAAAAAAAAACTACTTACAAACACCACGAAGGGGCAAGAAAACTAACACTCCCTAATGGCACCCAGCCCCACTTTATCAAGGAAAATGATCCCTCTAACCTGAGTAGGAAGCTCAACTAGCGAAGAGAAAGAAGAGAAGGTTTGGGTGTCATGTTCACTCCCCAAGTATAGGGTTGTAATGTAGTAATAAACTCGGTAAGACCGAGGTCGAATCCCAAGGGATTGAAACCTGTACGTAAGCTGAAACTTACTAGAACTAGAACTAGATTAAGATGAAATCTAAATCGAATGATTTTGAAGAATAATAGTGAAATACTAATCTACAACTTAAGAAATTCAAAGGAAGGAAACTAGGGATTCAGAGGAAGGAAACTAGGGATTCAGAGGATCCACTTGTAGAGATCAGGGAGATCTTATGACTGCATCAGAAACTCAACTGGACTTAGAGTCCATCTTCATCCAGTTGAAGGGTGTAACCATGAAAATTAGACTGAACTTCCTTTGATATAGTTTTCAAGAGATGAAAGCTATATGAATTAGAATGGATTCCATCACCAAACCATGCCCAGGAGACAAAGTAAACAATAGAATTAAACTAATTAACAACCAATCAACATGATATGAATGTTAAGAAGGGTACCGTCATCCAACCATGCCCAGGAGACGATGGTGAATAATAGGGCTTCTTGACGTCATAAGCATATAAAGGAAAAGGAACATGCTCAAATCCATTGCAGACCCATTGTAATTTCAGTCACAACAGACCATTAAAGACTTAAAACATTCCCCTTAATAATCAAACTAAAATCAAATTCAGTTCATAAATTTAAGTTAAATTAAAAGCATAAAATAGAGTCTCCCATCTTGCTATAAGCTACACCTCTTAGCCCTAGCTAAGAGGTTTATCCAAGAAAAGACATGACTAGGCTAAACATCTTAAAAGAAAGAAACAGTAAAAATAAACAAAATAAATATTACTCTCTCTGCTCCACGTCCCCTCCACAGCTGCCCACTGTCACGGCTGCAAATTGAATCTGATGCCCAGCTTCCCAGCGGTGGATGATGATACCCCCTTTCTCCTCTCTTTTCTCCTTTATAACAGCAGCAGGAGGTCGGTTAGCGTTGGATAAACCGACCTCTTTACGCAGTCCAAATCGCAGCGGAACAGACTTCTGTTTCTGCATAAGAAAAATGCACAAAACAACTACGTCTGGCCCGAGTTTGGGGAAAAGATCCGTCCGCGTCATTTATTCTGACTTCATAGGAAGGGTTGTGGCCCACTTATCCAATGTTTGGACGGTTTGGATCGAAGAGCTGGCCCATCGTGATGGCCCACAACTGCACGTTGCGTCCGATTTTTTCGGACTGCGAAGCAGAGCCTGCGCTTCTTGCGCTGGCTGTCGATGGGGCCCACTCCTTTCAATTTTTATGAAATCCACTCCATCCATTGCAATTACATCGAAAAACCAGTAAGAAATGGCTGGTTTCATATTAGATTTGGTGTGGCCCACAGAATAGTTTACTCCGCCGTCCGAATTGCGTTTGAAGGGCTGAAAACCAATTTTCGCGATATTTTGTAATTATTCCACCTAAGCATGAGTTTTTGCCACCCCAATGGATGAATGAACGGTCCAGATAGTTAATACGGATGATGGGTGGGGCCCACTGTCAAAACCCAGTGGGAACACGTCCGTCACTGAATGTTTCGTACGTTTCGTACGGCTCTATTTGGATGTACTGCGCAAAAATAGGTGGGGTCCACTGCGATGCCTGTCCTAGAAATCCACTCCCTCCATCGACTCTTGTACGTAGTGTTGGCTCATGGCCTCAAGTTTGAAGTAGATCCGACTGCAGGGTGGGCCACACGCTCAATCGATGTGTGGACATCATTCACAGTTAAAAATATAATTGCTTCACGTATGCTTGATGCCATGCACATCTATTTACAAATTTGCCCTTCTCTTTTATTATAACTTCTGTCGTTCGTATCTCCTGATTACACCATGCAAATGAGACAAAATTTTACCAAGACTTGTTATCTTTTACGCTCTTTCTAACACCTAAGTTTGAACCTTGATCGCTTATGGATTGTCAAGATGCTCTTTAATAGCTAGCGCCCTCTAATATCTTTATTGGGCCACTTCCACATGGATCTAATGGCTTAAATTTGAAGTGTACGGTAAATTTATGGTCCTCAGGCCATGCATGAAGTTTCGAGCCGAATGGATGGTGGAAATCTTGTGATCTTGCATTCTGGCTGACTTTCAGGCCACTTGAGCTTCAGTTTCTCAATTTTCTCGGATCTCTGGCGTGTAAATCCATTGATCTTGGTCCATTGGGATCCATCCCTTACCTTAGTGACTCATGAGCGTTAAATCCATGCTTTTAGCATCCTTTTTCAGTCTAAGCTCGTGAATTCACCTTGCAATACAAACACGCTTAAAAGATGACGTTAACAATATCATGCTCATAAAATTCGATAATAACTGGGGTCTAATATGCAATATTTGACCCTCAACATGTCACTTCCTAAACGGGCCAAAGCGTCAGCCAGATAGTTTACCTCCCTAAAAATATACACAAAACAAGTCTGACCCAAAAGCTTGAGGTTCTCAATTCTTTTGAGCCAATAGCTCCACGGGATGCCCCATTCAAAATGCTAACTACCAACTGAGAATCTAATTCAACCATTACCTTAGACAAGCCCCTGCACCAACAAAAGGAAAGGCCGTTATGTATGGCATGAAGCTCTGCACATGTGTTAGTGCCATTGCCATAACTGATCGAGAACGCAAAGATAAAATCCCCTATATCACCCCTACATACACCTCCTCTGCCTGATAAACCTGGATTCCCTCTAGAGGAGACATCAACATTAATCTTTACCCAATCTGAACACAGATTGGTCCACTTAATCACCGCAGGCTGAGAGAAAAGATTCCTCGAGACTGCTGAACCCGTAGGACCTCTTAAATTGAACAGGGCAGACGCTAGAGCAGAAGATTCCCTGCACTACCCATTGATATAAGCAATCCACCACTTCACCTTTGATAACAGAGCTGGAAATGAGATCGGTCTGTCGTAAAAAATTGCTACATTTATGGATTTCCATATCTCCCAGCAAATGATAAAAGGTGCTAGCTTTTGTAGATTTGTCTTCCTCACACTTGCTGAGTACGAGCTCCACCATTGCGCAAGACTTGCTTCCAACGACATTGCTGCCATGACATTGATGCCAAAGATGGCCCTAACCTGCTCCCAAACAGCCTACACCAGCTTGCTATCCAAGAACAGGCAGTTGACGGGCTCCACTGATTTGGACTGATCCGCAACATTCCTGCAATAAATGCATGCAGACGCCAAGTGGATACTGCGAGACTGGATCGCCCCATCCACCGGGACTGTGTTCTGCAGCACCCTCCAAGCCAACATGAAAAATTCTTGGGGGCATCTTCACATTCTACAACCACTTGGAACAATCATGAATAGGATGGCTCGATCTGCAAATGTCCCAAGCTGATTTTATTGAGAAGTTACCTGAGGGAGAAAGAGGCCAGAAAACTACATCTGGGCCTTCTGATAAGCGGAAACCTGCCTGGAATATATAGTCCACCACTTCCTGCAGTAAGAAGCCAAAAACGGAGGAAGGAGGATAGGGACCGTTGGAACCCAAAAACTAATTAACTGACATCTCCATCAGCATCACAGGAATGGGCGTCACTGCAAGGTTCAAAAGAGGACCAACCCTGTCTAATTCTCACTCCATAGGTTGTAACTACCCTCTCCAATCTTCCCCTGAACATGGGGTGACATGAACGGAATTTGAGGAGGATTCTCTTCCACAATGGAGATGAAAACCCAACAGAACAAGCTGTCCCAGTCGAGACTACATCTTGGTGGTATTTGGCAGACATAAATGAGCACCACAAGCTATCAGATTTACTGAAGAAAATACCCCAAGCCATTTTCAGGTGAAACACCTTCATGAAGTCCCCTAACCTTCTCACACCCAGGCTGCCTTCATCTTTGGGCAATGCGATCACCTTCCAGTTCTTCCAATGCGTCTTCCTCTTACCCTCTGACCAGCTCTAAAGGAAATTTGCAAAACTCCTTTCTAGAGAATTCATGACCTGAGATGGAATATAAGTTGCCGCCATGGAGTGGATTGGGATGCTTCCCAGAACATGCTTCACCAACACTGCTTTGCCAACCTAAGAGAGGATCCTTGGCTACCACCCTCTAATCTAGCCTTCAATCCTATCCATCAATGGCTGAAAAGTGCAGGACTTCAGCTTGCCCATTGCCATAGGCATGTCTAGGTATGTAAAGGGCATGGAGACCTGGATATGCTGATGGCTCTCTCAATTGATCTAACTCTGGAGGCCTGGATCTTATTAGAACATTGAAAGGAGCTCTTACAGAGGTTGATGCATTGGCCCAACAACACTTGGTAGGAATCAAGGAATTCTTTAGTAGCGTGAAGCGAAGGTAGGCCCCCGTTAAGGAATAAGAGGGTGTCATCCGCATACAGAAGGTAGGAAACCCTTGGACAACCTCTACAGATCTTGAAAGGGAGGCATAGCCCTTGATCCATCATACATTTGAGCCTCCTACTCAAAACCTCAGCTGAAAGAATGAAAAGGCTAGGGGAAAGTGGATCCCCTTGACGTAGGCCTCTTAAAGACTTGAAAAATCTAATTGATTCCCCATCCAGAAGCACTGAGAACCAATTTTTGGCCCAAAATTTTTCTACCATGTTCACACAGGAAAGGCTAAACTTGAACTAATGCAAAACCTATTTGAGAAAGCCCTAATCCACCTTATCGTATGCCTAAGCCCTAATCCACCTTATCGTATGCCTTTTCCATGTCCAGCTTAAGGACCATGTTCCCACCCCGAACTTTCCTGGGCAGCTCCCTGAATAATTCCTGGCTAAGAGTTATGTTCTCCGATATGGAATGGCCCGGGATGAAGGCCCCTTGCTTCGGCGAGATTAGTGAAGGAAGCACTTGGCTCAACTTGGAAGCTAGGATTTTTGAAAAAATCTTGTATAAGCAATTACAGAGACTAATCGAGCGGAAATCAGAGAACCTCTTGGGCGAGAGTGACTTGGGGATTAAATAAATTAAAGATGTTGTAACTGCCCTAGGAAGGTTTCCACCCATGAAGAAGAACAACACGACCTTATGAATATCTTGACTAACCACATCCTAGTAGGATGCAAAGAAAGCTCCGGAGAACCCATCTGGGCCAGGGGCACTATCAATGGGAATGGACTGAACAACCCTCTAGACCTCCAAGAGAGCAGGAGGAGCCATGAGCATGTTGTTATCCATCTGTGTGACAAACTGAGGAATAACACATAGGATCTGGTTGTCTGTAAAAACATCCACAGTGTTGAACTACTGCTTGAAAAAGGCCACCGCAGCTTCCCTAATAGCTGCCAGATCCTTTAAAGACTGCCCCGAATCGAGCAGCACACTACGGATGACCACTCTACGCTGCTTCTCAGTGGCTGAAGCGTGGAAGAAATGAGAGTTTCTATCACCGTCCGCTAGCTAGTTAATTCTTGACTTCTGCTTCCAATATATTTCCTACATAAGCTTTAGATGGTGGACATTGTCAGTAGTTGACATTAAGTCATCTTAAAGCTCGCTTGCGGGCCCTGCAATAACTGATGGATCTTGTGTCTTAGCCTCAAGATCTGCTAGAACACATTCAGCCTGTCGCACCTTCTTGAAAATGTTACCGAAAACTTCTTTACTCCAGACCTTTAGCTCCTGTTTAACTGATTTGAGCTTCAACAACATGTTATAAATTGGGTGAGGGGAACCCTCTTTGTCCCAAGCTGTCTTGATGACCTGATGGAACGAATCATGATCAGTCCACATTCGTTGGAATCTAAACAGCTTTGGGTTGGTGGAAGCGCCAGACGGGAATAACAGAAGGAACGGGGCGTGATCAAAGTTGATTCTGGGAAGGTGTTGGACCTGAAAAGCGGGGAAGAAGGAGGACCAACTGGCATTCATAAGGACCTTGTCTAATCTTGCCCAAACCTGGGATGCGCCAGCTTGGTTGTTGCTCTAAGTGAAGCGATTTTCGGAGAAGCTCTCATTGATCAGCCCAACATTATTAATCATAGCAGAGAATTCTAAGGAGCTAGGACTGTCTGCTCGTCTGCGGCTTCTCCTCTCTGAAGCGTCGACAATAGCGTTGAAGTCTCCACACACTGCCCATATACCACACGGATGAGGACAAAGACGCCAGATCATCTTAGAGGGTTCTCCTAAGAATCCTAGCACAATTGGCTTAAACAAAAGTGAGAGATATAGGTAAAGGAATATTCTGTAGACTTACAACTATTGACATAGATTGACTAGTCATATTAAAAATAGAGAAAGAGATAGTGTTCCTAAAGAACACCCAAAAAATTTTCCCCTCCCTCTCCATTAGAGCAAGAGGAGTGGAAGCCAAGAGCAAGGCCAACTCCCACTCTTTTATCCTCTCTAAGCATTGTCTCAAGAATAGATACGATCCAGGGATTATGGTCTCTAATAAGTCTCTTGGTTGTTCTTATGGTCCGTTGATTTCCTATGCCCCGAGCATTCCGAACAATGATCTTATCCATCAGTGACACATCTGGAGTTCACGGCCCTTTGCTTTCGCCTACATAGCCTACATTCCCAATCTCCCCTAGTCGAATGGATCTTGCATCTCCTTAGCATCCTAGATACTTGTCTTTCACTGGGGGTAGATTGCTTATTCTTCTCAGTATGCTTGGATGAGTTCTAATTCTAAATTTGGAGAGCTTCCTCCCCATTGCATATTCTCTAGTCAATGGTTGAGGAGTTTTCTAGCTCAACCAAAACGTGGGGGTCGTTTAGATCCCCAAAAGAAGTCTACTCCCTGATACAGACTGCCTCGTGATCAGAAAGTTCTTTGGCCACGTTTAGATCCTCTGATCTAATAGTAGAGGAGAAAAATGGAGAGAGGTCGACTTCAACTTCTGCCCTGCCTTCCCACGCAATAGGTTGGGCTGGAGAAGTAAAGGGCTGCTCTCTATTTCCTGTTAGAACAGATCCTCCGAGGGATGCCTTATCCGAAGTTGGCACAGCTGGGGGGGGGAACCAACAGAGTGAAGTCCTCAGTTCTGATTGGAGATAAGGAGAAAAGATCTGGCCTCTTTGCCACTTCTTGGACTTCTCTGTCCATGCCGATCTAGATCAGAGCCTCATCAATTTCAGATTGATGTGAGTCTCCCTATCTATGCTTTTAGCTGCTACCTGGCTTGCCAGGGAGGCCTACTCTGGGTGAGGGATATTGGAATCTTGGTGTATCCCTATACCTTGCACACGATCTCCCTTGGCAGTGCCATTGCGGTTAAGGGATTGTGATGCTAACTGAGTGGGTTGGTTCTGAGGTAGGGAAGGTGAGTTAACAAGGGCTGTCGGTTGATCTGGAATATGCAGTGTCAGCCCTTTAGATGATGGTAATTCTGATTGTCGAGAATTTTCCCTCTCAGAGGCATTGAGTTCGTTTGAGACAACACAACAAACATCTGGTGGGTGTGGCTGAATGTCTTCAACTGTATAATCTGTAGCATCTAGGAGGCAAAGAAAAGAGACTTTCATCCTCTCCATGGTACTGACGTCATTTTCTCGAACATTGGCTGGGTAGGATATGGTTCCTACAGAGGGATCATGGAACTTCTTTAATACCCAATCCTTCATTCTTTCAGAGACTATGGATGGGCTATTAGGAGCTTTATGTGGGGTTGGGGAGGGCCCAGCGGCAAGAAAAGATTCCATTTCTGCAAAAAATGGGGAAGGTTCTATCTGTCACTCGAAGCTTCAAGACCTACTTCAGATTGACTCCTGGGTGAAGGATTACTTAGATACGAGCATGGACTTGGAATAGGCCATATTTGCTGTTTGTGTCAATCTGGATAATCATGCCAAAATAGCTACCTAGGTCCAGGATGACAGCTTCCATTCGAGCGTGGGCTGGGATCCCAAATAGTCTGAGCCAGAAGCCTTCTCCTCCTATAACTTCATCTGAGCACCTTGGAAAAAGAGAACGTAACCCCATACGTGTGTGAAGGGTGGCGTCATTTAGAAAATTTGTATATTCCGTTTTCGATTTGAAGGTAATTAGGAATTTCGTGGGAGTAATTCTGGCGACATCAATAGCAAAGGAATTAAATGCTGATGCCCTAATAGCTGTCGTAACTCTCAAGACGGAGACAGACGGGCCAGTCACTATACCCACTACACCAAGGCTCAACACTTGAAGATGACGAGCAATCGCTGTCTGGTCTGCAATGGAGGTGATTTCAGCATCTGAAGGGATACCATCATACAAGAGACCCTGTTTCATCTTGAGGTTTTGCTCCGGAATGGCCAACAAGGCTGCTGCTGCATATGAACCCGAAGGTTTAAATCCCTCTCGCCTGACCGAAGTGGCCTAATTGGGGAGGGGTTTTCTCCTATCGATCCCAGATGTATGGTATCGCTTAGCATTTGCCCATCTAACTGAAACGATTCTCCCATCAATCCTACGATCGTTTAAGATATCCCTTGCCACTAGTGCATCTTGCTCATACCTGAAACAGACAAATGCAAAACCCCTGGGTTTTGAAATGCCCAGAAAGGTCGGGATGTATACGTCTAACAACCTACCATGTCTGCTGAAAATGTCCCAAATGTCCTCCTTGGTGCAATCGAAGGGGATGTTCCCATCGAATAGGCTAAAATCAGATCTGGATTTGAAGTATTTACGGGTGGTGGATGTCTTGGAGAAGTCTGATGACGGTGGTGATAGGGAGCCCTATCCCTTCTCGCGGGTTACCTACCTCTCATCGACTCCTCTCGGGACTCATGGATTTAGCCATTAACTGACAAAGAGTGTGTTGTGCATAATAGGTGGGGTTCACTCTGATCGGTTTTTGGGAAATCTACTCCCTTCATCAATTTTACAAGGTGATGTTAGGCAAGGGGCCAAAATATGGGGTGGATTCAAGTTTTGGGTGGGCCACACGATGCAACAACATATGGGTGTAATTTTCCTAAGAAGCTAATTACATAACAGAATCCTTGTGCGTTAGCATGCAAAAGTTACACCTTTGGTTGGCTTTTACAAAATCAGTGGGGCCACTATGATGAATTTTTGGAGAATCCATTTCACTCATGTAACACCCCGGATTTTTTCCAACTTGGAGTTAGACGTACTTAGGCAATGGGTCGATCCTAACACCTTAATTACTTCTCAAAAACTCAATCCCAAAGTCTCAAATCCCCTTTCAACCATTTCCTTCAAAATCTCTCATTTCCTTCAAAAATCTTACCTTTCACTACCTTAATCTTCAAATTTTTCTAAGTACTTTCATATTAGACTCAAATCTTAAAGTTTAGGTGATGAAGAACAATACTTAAACTAAAAATTTCTATGAATAATAATTAAATACATAAAATTGGTTTTTAACCATTAAACTTTTGGAATCTCATGAAATAAGTAGGCTATTTGGATAGATAAGCTTCTCCTACCCCAAAAACATATATTGCATGTCAAATAACTCATTCCGGTTTGTAAAATACACCCATTTCAAATATTGGGTGGTGAAACTACCCCAAATAGGACAGCGAGCGGTGATGACCTCACCGCAACCGCGAGGCCTCGCCGGCCAGCGGGCCGGGTGGCCCGTTTCCTGCCATTTTCTGCAGTTATTTCGTCCGACTTCAAAAAGTCATATCTCCCTCATTATTACTCCGATTTAGGTGATTCAAAAGCCAGATTGAAGATTGATAACTCTAGTTTCATATAAAAATAAGTGAATAATATAATAAAAATTTTAATATAGTTAAATATAGGTCATTGTGACAACTATCTGAAAATTATTAGTTTGGACAGCTGCTGCTTCTAGAATTTTTAGAAATTTTTTACGAATAAAATCTAATGAAATTTGGTAGAGATGAACTAAACTTGATGATGAACTATTAAAAAAATAATTAAAATAATATGCTGATTAAAAGTGCCAGAAAAGGGCGTAGAACTACCCTAGGACCATATTCTGTCATAATTAGGGCGTAATTTAGTTAAGTACTAAACTGAATACTCAGTAGAATTAACTTGAACCACTTTAAATATGAACCACAAGACCCAAAATGAGTAGAACCGCTAATGCTACATTACCTAGAAACCTAGGATCAATCTCTAAACCCAGTTGCTCTCAGGAGCACTTTGAAACTCCGTATCGGACCTGGATCGTGCGTCGAAAGTTTGATGACAGCGAAACTATACGGTTATGACCACCTTGATGGACTTGACTACTATCTCAGAAATCAAGTCCTAATAGTAACCAGAAAAGCACAACTAGAGCCCGGAGCGAAGTGTGTGAGAAACGCGAATATCTTTAGAAAACGAACTGAAACTTAAGTGAATTGAGTCATTCACTTGCAGGCCAAATCTAAGGATTCTGACCGTCAAAATCTAACTAAATCACACCCTTGGATCAGGAAAAAATTTCAACACATGTTAGTGCACTTGTGGCCCTGATCGAGTGCCGGTAACCGTTGAACTGAAATGGGTCCGCCACAGTCGGTCTATAAATTCGATCGGGCCGAAAACTTAACTCGACCTAGATCCAATATCAGAGAGCTTAAGTACGATCGCACGCAGAAAAGTGGCCTCCAGATCAGCTCCGTTGGACCGAAACGGACGCATTTTGGCTATAACCTAAGTATACCATGGCCTTAGGGCCATTTGTATCAGTTTTATGCCTATATAAAGTCCTTAAACCCACCTCTCTCTCTCTCTCCCATACGAATTTCTCCAAACCCTAGGAGAGAGAAGAGAGAAATGGAGAGAAAAGAGTGGAGATCGAAGGGAGATCCTTGTAGTTTGCTACCGTCCTTCTGTTCTGCTACTCCACGCCTCGATTCACCCTCCCACATCGCTACACCGTCAATTTTAACTCCATTTTTGAGTAAGAAATCCTAACCCTAAACTGATATAGATATCCAAATAGAGCAATAGGTGAAATAACTAACCTATTTCATGAATCAGGTAGCCGTTGTGCCGTAGACAAAGACTTAGCTTTTAAACTGAGTTCGATATGAGTCTACCGGCGAAAGGTGCGGACTATAAATGTTTAGGTTATGGTTTTCAAGGCTTTCAATGTCAGTAATGATTTATGACTGACTCGATTGCTATCTCATATGCTTAAATACAATGTTTCCCATATATTATACATATATGTAAACTATGTTGATTTTAATGCATTCCAAGTGTTTGTTGAAATATTTGAATGAGTATGGAATTATGAATTGTATTTGCCATGATTTATGTTTGAGGCTACATGATGGTTGTACGTGTGGCAATTCCTATGTGGAAGGATTTGACACGATATGTGTTTTAACTAATTTATTTCAAGTATGTAATATGTGTAGTCTAAGTGTTTGTTAAAATGCCTGAATGAGAAAATGCTTGTTGAAATGTCTTTAATTAGGGTGTTGAGATATGATTCTCAATTCCCTTATCTATAGTTACAATTCCCTTCATATAACCTATCTTACAACTACGTGTTTTATAGATGAATATCTATGTATGTTAACATGTACTTCAGATGTTCATTTAAATGCTTATATGAGATTTATATTTGAATTTATTACTACATACTATTTTGACTAGCACATATGAATGCCTATTATATTTGAAGTGTGATTGGGGCTACGATGTAGTCCAGGCAATCGGTAATGGTTTACGATCTATGGCCGAACTGTTTTAGCCACAACGGATATGTTCAAGGAATCTAAGTCGTACGCTGATTATCGACAGTGGGTAGGCCACGAGGAGTGCATATGCATTCTATATCGATTAATTCAACGTATGCTCGTACCAGTCGAGCTTATCAAGTAACCCGATTAACCTAATGTATATTCACCATGTATGGACGCTACTGCTTGAACCTAAGGTACCAAACTTACCGGTGAAAGGCCCCTTTCACCTTGGCACCTCGATCCGCTAAGACTCATGAGCCGGGCATGGTGGTATGGACACCGTAGTCGAGTTGTCAGCCTACGCTGAGGTGACGAGCCTTCCCGTAGTGACCAGTGAGCAACCCAAACTCGTGAGCCGAATACGATGGTATGGGACACTGTATTCAAGCTGTCGGCCTACCCTTGCGTAGCCTGGCTGTGGTCCCCAATCGAGTTGGTGACGAGCCTTAGAAAATAGACTGCTAGTTGGTAGGGTGTGGGTGGTAGTGACCTCGAGTGTACTCTGAGACTGCGTTGAGGTGATGAGTCTTTCCGTAGCAACCAGAGTACAAACTAGGCCTACACTGATCAGGTGACGAGCCCTTTGTAGTGACCTAAAACCGTAACATCGTATGAGATTTGCTAGGACTGACGACCCTAGAATGGATCATTGTTTGGGAATTGATATAAGGGAGGTACCTTAGCTTCCCAATCCTGTTGTATGAATAAACCTAAGTAAGCAACCTGGCTAATCACGCTCATACATCGCATTACGTGTGCATTTGGCATAGCAGGTCAAGCACTGAGGAAGTGTTTTATGCCGCGATCGTGAGATGAAGTCACTAAGGGAGCGCAGGCGAGGGCATGCATCATTATTTCATATCATTCTTGCATTAATAAGAGTACTTAGGACCTAATTGTTGTATTGCGTTATCATTACTGCTTGACTGAATTGATAATATGTTAATATTTGCTTTACTGTTCCACTGAGTTGATCACTCACTCCCACATTATGGGATAGTGTTTTAAACACCCACCAGACCCTGTTTTAGTTTCAGATGATGGCGATGCGTATGAGACGGAGCTGGACTTTTATGATGATGAGGAGGGTTTCTCCTATATGCAGCTATCAGGCAAGTCTATGTAGACCATGTTCTGATCGACGGGGTTATAGGGATGCTGATTAGGTGTCATTACACTTGTTATTTTGTACTTTTACAACACCATGTATATTCATTTTATCCATTTTTGGAGTATACATGTATATATTTAACCTGGTAACATGTTCACACTCTGGAGACTTACGACGTTTATATATTTTATATATCTATCACAGTCTTCCACTTGCAAAATTTAACTGTCTCTGGAGTATGACATGTTGTTTTAGCTTAATCCCACTCATGTTTAATGTACTAATATGGACAACATTAAATCATCATTTTCTATGTTGCATAAGTGATGCATTGGAACTCGAGAGTTAAGTCTATGCTCGACCCTCGATTTTCAAAGCGTTACAACTCATCAGTCTAGTTAGGTCATGATGGCCCATGAGCCCAAATATGAAGTAAATTCGGGACCTACATAAGCTTATCTTGAAATTCTCCTAGCGGCGTTGAAATAAATTTAATTTCAATTAGCATCCCACGCTTAATGATCAAGGATCAATCTTGAAGGAAGTGTGTAACCAAGATAGGCAGATAGTTGGACAAATTTTGGTGGTTGATCGATGGTGAGAAATGCCTATATATGAAATTTCACCTTTTGCGTCAAAAGGAAGGAGTTGGCTTCAGCGTTCAATGGTGTGGGATCATAGATTGTGGTCCAAATTTTGTATGATGTCGTAGTCATATGAGGCCAAGGTGTGGTCCAAATTTGAGTCTCGATGGATGTTGAGGGTCAAATATTGCATATCAGACCCCAGTTATTGCCTGGATTTACGAACATGGTATTGTTTAATGGCCCATTTTAACTGTGTTTATGCTACAATGTGTATTTACGAGCTTGTATTGAAACAGGATGCTTAAAGCATGGATTTAACGCTCTAATAACACCAAAGGCAAGGGACAGACCCCAGGGGACCAATATTGATAGATTTACATGCCATAGATCCGAGAAAATCGAGAAACTAAAGCTCAAGTGGCCTGAAAACCGTCCAAAATGCAAGATCACAAGGTTCCCACCATCCGTTCGGCTCGAAACTTCATACATAACCTAAGGACTATATATGAACCGTACACGTTAAATTTCAGCCATTAGATCCTCGTGGAAGTGGCCCAACAAACAGATCAGCACATAAATCCTCAATTTGGGGCCTGCCTGATATCTGGATATGCTTCAAATTCGGTTTCAACCGCTTAAATGGGGTGATAAAATGGTTGGACGGCGCGGATTTCTTAAATACATCACTGTGGGACCCACACATGCGATGTGTGTGTATAGCTTATGCACTCTCCCGCCACACCCAAACATAAAGGCATCGTTGACTGCCTTGACTCGACCCATGATACAATGTTCAAATGCTGCCACTGCCGTTCGATCTTAGTGGGCCCTACCTAGCATCCGTTCGGAAGATCTGGACCGTTCATTGTGTCCAGAGGTCGGGCTTGACCCTTGCCTAGGTGGCCGTTTGGCCCGTTGTGCACGTATACAAGAGGATCTTCGAAAAACGAAGGATGGACGGTGGTTTGAAGAGCCTGTGGGCCACATCAAATCTGAACCAAAATAGACCATACCCGAATGGTTTTTCAAGAAGAATCCGGTGGACAGGGTGGATTTCTCATTCAACAGAGTGTGTGGACCCCACTGCCCTCAGCCACGAAAATGGAAATTCCATTTCTTGCGGCTCTGTTCGTGGAAACCGGAAGCTGTCCGCGTTTTACAAACGACGAGAAGTGGCTAGATCTGAAGATCTAGATTTATAAGGAGTTGATAAGCCTCCAAGTTTGAGTTTGGGTTTTAATGGTCTTCATATTTCACATTTGGTCCATATGATGGGCAATCCAAGTCATTCATATGAAGGGAAATATCTAACTACGACTATTCACGAGGTTTCTTCACTCGATGGACACTAAAATCAACCGTTAAGGGGTTAATCTGTCAATTGGGTCACTTTTACAATGATCTAAGGACCAAAATTCGATGTGTATGTTTAATTTATGATACATAGGCATGATATAAAATTTCAAATTAAATGGATAGTGGGAACCATGTGATCTAGAATTCAGGGGTCTAGGTTAATGGCATTTTCGTAATTGTTGCTGATATAAGATTTTTGGAAATAAAATGATTCTGCATAGTTATAGGCACTTTTTAAAGTAATTCTTACAAAAGGACTTATATCTAAATCCTTATGAATAAAAAGTTATTCACCAAATTAATTAAGGAACGTACATATATCAAAACCACACAATGAATGGTTAGATGACATATTTAAAATAGGAAAACTTGATGGTTAGTAATCTAGTCATGTCTGTAGGTGGGTGTATGGTCAGTTTTGTAAACAGATGATCACAAGTGGGTTTACTTGGACATATGGTGATCTTGTCTTACAATCAACAATTAGATGACCTGATCGATGGATGAAGATTATTCTCAATAGATTCATGTTGGAGAATAGATGTAAGGTCAGGATAGCTAGATTGGTATCGTACACATGTATATATTAAGTTAAATTTCATGGTAACACTCGAGAACTTTCAATACTCGGGTATTGAAAAGTTCAGCGTGTTACATGAGCTGATTTTTTGAGCTTGAAAAAATTTCGAATCGAGTTCAAGCTAGACCAAGCACGACTTAACTTGGCTCGGAACTTAACTCGAACTTGACTCAGTTCAAATTGATTCGAATCGTATCGAGTTCACTTAATATAAATATTTTGTGAATGTTTATATATTTAAATAAATTTTATATATTATATTACATTATATTATATTATATTATATTAAAAACTCTAAAACCTAAACTCGGACTCGACTTGTAGTCACGAACTCGAACTCGAACTCGGCTCGAGCTGGTCTGAGCTATTGACCGAGCCGAGCTGAGTTTGAGCTAAGGTAGCTTGTTGGCCGAGGTGAGCCGAGTTGGGCGAAGCTCGACTAAGTTCGAATCGTGTATAGCTCTAAAAACCTACAAAAACATTAAGGTGGGCCCTAACAAGTTTTTATTGGTAGGGTGTTCAATTACCACCATTTCCCCTATTATGATCCACTTGATAACTAGATGTTTTTAATTTCTTTTAAAATTTTCTAAAATGATCCATAAAAATAAATGGATGAAATGGATATAGAATACACAGATCAAGGTGGGCCCATGATAAGGGTTGCAATTATCTTGGGAGGTAATCCCACCTGTATACGGAGAGAGTTCTTCTTTCCATTTTGAGGTCGAGGTCGGTACCTAAGGTCGGCACCTTAGGTCGGGTCGGGGGTTAAAGTGACAACTGAGGCTGAGGTAGAAAGTAGGCGATACCAAAGGTCAGGTTGATTTTCTGGCCCTCAAGCAATATATGAAGTCACTGAGTCTCGCTGCTTAGCTCATTTGTCACATACATTTGTTTAGCTGCATTTTACCCATAACAGTGGCTACCTACTTTCGAACTTTATACTTTATGAGCTCGGGAAGTAACTTTTGAACTAATGTATGAGTGAGGAGTCTTGATTCTTTAACTAGAAAAGGTCAGCTCATTCCATGTATGTTCCTTGATTTTGTTACCTAGTAGTTGCTATAGGAATTAGAAAGGGATGGGCTTGTTGCGGTGATCGAGGAGGATATTACGACAATATCTCTGTACGAGGAGTTGTGCACAGTGTGGTGAGCATCGTTTTGCCTTCATGTGTGGGTGGTCGTGTATGATAACTTATTAGATATGATAATCAAGCTTATAGGGTTTTAGTCGATAGTCGAGCATGTAAATTTATAGTCGATAATCGAGAGTTTAGATTTTTAGGTCATGTAGCTAGTATATAAAAAATTAAGAACGAGAAAGAGCACCTTCTTCCTTTTAACTGAGGGAGGTCACTCACAGTCGAGCACATAATAGATAGGATGAGGGACATTTTTCCTTCAACAGAGTGGGGTTCCCTATGGTCGAGCACGCAGGTCTAGCAAACCAAATAGTATAAATAAAGAAATATTTTTCCCCTTAACTGGGGGAGATTTCCTTATGGTCGAGCTTGTAGAAAAAGATGATAAGCAAGACAATAGAAGTAAAAGAGACCTTTTCCCTAAACTGGGAGAGGTGCCTCATAGTCAAATACAAGTACCCTTTACTGAGGCGACCAGTCGAGCATAGTTGTTTCACTTGTCGGATTTCTTCATGGGTAGTAGTTCTTCAAGTGCTCTGCGTTATATGGGTGAGGTAAGAGCTTACCCTCTATATCTTCTAATTGATACGTCCCTCGTAACGCATCCATGTCTTCTAGTCAATATGTCCCTCAGTACATGAGGTCGAGGTCTAGGTTGGCCGATGAGCCTTATCACAGAGTTTGGTTGACCGGTTCATCTTGGTCATCAAGTTTTCTTGCTCAACCCAACTTCCCTAAGTACATGCTCTGGCTTAGGATTCAAGGAAGTGTACTAATGGAAGCGACTTTCCAGATGTCGATTGGTATGTTGGCGTCGATTTTGGTTGTCCTCCTTATTTCTTTTAGTGTTAGTGGAAGAAGGCTCCCCCTTCTTTCTTTCACTTCCTATCATTAGTTGAGTTGCTTCATCTTCGAGCAGCTTTTCGTAAACTGAAGAGTTCCTAGGCGTTAGAAATTTTTGAGCTCGGTTAAGTAGGTCAGCGAGGGTAGTCGGGGGTTCTTACCAATATAGAAGATGAACTTTCCTTGTTTAAGGCTGGCTACTATGGTAGCTAGAGCTATTTGGTTGGTGTAACCAATGACCTAGACAGCTTCGGCGTTGAAACAGATAATGTAATCTCTTAGTAACTTGTCCTCCCTCTAAGTGATCATAAGGAGGTAGTTAATGGCTTTCTCTTATCTTTCCCATTGATAAACTGAGTGATGAAAGCCTTGCTGAGTTGAGTAAAGAAATTGATGGATTTTGTCTTTAGGTATCTGTACCATTTTCATATAACTCCTGACAAAGTTAGGGAGAAAGCTCGGTACGTCACTGAACTTGAAGCTGTGTAAAGATCCATCCAGGCTCTGAAAGACTCCAGATGCTTGGTCGGGTCTCTAAATCCATAGTAAGGGGTGATATGGGGCATCTGGAACCTTAACGGGAGTTGAGACTTCATGATGTCGTTAATGAATGGGGACTCGACTTCCTCCAGCAGTACGTCAACAGAGGCAGGGGCCTTTGCTCTATATGACTGCTAGGTGTCTCCAAGTTGGTTTCGAATCTCCCTTATCTCTACTTCCCATGAGACTTCACTTTCTATTGTGGCCTCGGGAGCATTTCCACGTCTTTTCTTCTCCAGGGTGTGGCACGTATCGGACTTGGCGAGCTTAGTTGCTTTCACGGTTTGCACATGGATGCACTTGCTTCGTGCCGGTCGATCCTTCACCACATGCGATTCGTGAGGCAATTATAGAGGTCAAGGTTGGGTGGAAGCTACTCCCGATGTCGCGCCCTAGTCGGGGAGGGGGTGTTGTCGTTTTAATATGCACATGATTCAATCGACATTTTCAGTCAGGGTTTCGACTTGGTTTTCTAGAGAGACGAGCTGCCCTCCTTGATTTCAGGACCTCTGCACAACCACTGGTGAATGGAGGTCAGCATGAAGATCTGATTGCAGCATTTGGGAGGTCTCAGGCTAGTCTTCTGGTACGGGTATTGACTCAGTAATGGTAACCATAGCCTTTTTCTTTCCTTTATCCATTACTGAGTAGATGAAATTACTGAGTAGATGAAAGGCTGATGATTCTCTTAATATACAGGGAACTTTTAAAGTGGCTTTGCTATCGTTCCCACAGACAACGCCTAATTGTTGATGCTCAAATCTGGTTAATCCTACCTCACCTCTTAAGTACCTGCAATTTAATTAAGAACAAGAGAAGACACTGGGGTGTTAGACAGATAAGCCAAAGATCACCCACTTCCGAAGATAACTCATTACAAGATCAGAAGCTATCTCATATACCAACAACTCAATGCTTATCATATGCAACAACTCCATCCGTTATGCCTCCTGATATATAGGAATATCTGTTTTGTATATATCTTCTAGTATAATTCAAACTTCAAACTCACCTATTGTAAATCTATATAAACAAAGCAATATACACGGCTGCATCAATTGAAGCCAGTCTTTCTTTATTTATTTACATGGTATCAGAGATATTCTGCTCACGCAAATCCTGATCCTGATCACTTCAATTCAATGGCTTCTTCTTCCTCAAATTCCGCTGCTGCATTTATTGCACCAAATCTCAACCAACTGGTTTCAGCCAAACTCGATGGTTCAAACTACCTAATTTGGTTGTCTCAAATGGTTCCCATTTTAAAAAGCAATGACTTGATGGGTTTCGTGGATGGTTCCGAGCCGTGCCCATCACCGTTTCTCCTTGATGATCAAGGGAAATCCACTACTGAACTCAACCCTCAGTACACTCTGTGGAACAAGAAGGATCAATTTGTGCTAGGATGGATCAATGCCACCCTGTCCAACAAAGTAGCTCCCTCGGTTTTTGGCATCACATCTGCCAAACCTGCTTGGAAAACATTGGAGAAGAAATTTGCTTCCAGATCCCGATCTCGGATTAGCCATCTGAAACGCAAACTACAAGCCTTAACTCAAGGCTCACGTAGTTGCTCTGCTTATCTTGATGAGGCCAAAGAAATATCAGCTGAGTTAAGTGCTGCTGGCAAGATTATCGATGATGACGATCTAATCACCTATGTCACTCATGGCCTAAACCCTATCTATTTGTCATTTATGACTTCACTTTCTCTAGCCACCAGAGATCACCTCCTCTCCTTTGATGATTTTCAAATTGAACTACTGTCCAATGAACTTCTCTTGGAATCACAATACAAGTCAGCTTCCTCAGATACAAACAGCTTTGCCTTGTTTGCACCCAAACAGAGCCAACAATCATTCAACCGCAAGCCAAAATATCCTCACAGGCCTAACCAATCTTCAGCCTTTGGCCATCAACACTCACAATTTTCTTCCCACCGCAGCAAACCTCAATCCAACACAACTCCACACCAGCAATCATACACAGGTTCCAAATCTTCCCAACATTTTTCTTCTCCTCGTTCCCCTTGTCAAATCTGTGGCAGGTCCAGCCACCGAGCACTCGACTGTTTTCATCGCATGGATTATGCCTATCAAGGAAGACATCCTCCTGCTCAACTAGCAGCAATGGTGGCCCACACCAACTCTGAAAACGAGAATGAGAGATGGTTTGCAGATAGTGGGGCAAATCAGCATATCACAAGCATCCTTGAGCAACTTAATCTTTCACAGCCATACATAGGTCAAGAGCATGTAGCAGTTGGTAATGGTCAGGGTTTAAACATTGCAAACACTGGTAATGCAACATTTCATACACCTACTCATCAATTCCAACTCAACCGTGTCTTACACTGTCCTCAAGCCTCTGCCAACCTCCTTTCTATTAATCAATTCTGCATAGATAATAATTGCTTCTTCGTATTAACCGACTCTCATTTTTTTGTGAAGGACACAACAACGGGGAAGACACTACTAGAAGGCAGGAGTGAAGGTGGTTTATATCCATTTCTTATGCAGTCGAAATCTCTCAATAAACCGCATGCCTTAGCTGCTGTATCAGGAGTAAAAGCACCACTTGCCATTTGGCATTCTAGATTAGGCCATGCATCTATTTCAATTGTATCTCACTTATTGAATAAATACAAGTTACCTGTTCAAGGTTCACATCGAAAAATGGAATTTTGTGATTCATGTCAACTCGGCAAAGGGAAACAACTTCCTTTCTCTATTTCGAGCCGTGTCTCAAAGTACCCCTTGGAGTTAATTCACTCAGACGTCTGGTCTTGCTCTACTAACTCACTTGGTGGCTGCAACTATTATGTGCTCTTCATTGATGATTACTCTAGATTCACTTGACTCTATCCTATTCACAATAAATCCGATGTTTATACATGCTTTGTTAAGTTCAAACTCCTAGTTGAAAATCAGTTCTCTCACAAAATAAAACAATTTCAATCCGATGGTGGAGGAGAATACAACTCACATCAATTTCAATCTTATCTCACAAGCAATGGTATCATTCATCGTATCAGTTGTCCCCATACGCCTCAACAAAATGGGGTATCCGAACGTAAACACCGCCATATTGTAGAAATAGGATTATCCCTTTTAGCCGAGTCTCACTTACCATCAACCTTCTGGGTAGATGCGTTTCTAACATCGATATTCATCATCAATCATCTCCCCACCCCAACTCTAGAACATCAAAGTCCTTACCTCAAACTGTATGGTAAACTACCAGATTATAATCAACTTCGCACGTTTGGATGCGCATGTTTTCCTCTTCTTCGGCCTTATAACTCTCACAAATTAATGTTTCGTTCTAAACGTTGCATATTTTTGGGATATAGTGTGAATCATCTCGGTTATAGATGCATGGATCCTGTCACTCAAAAAGTCTATATATCCAGGCACGTTGTTTTTGATGAAGGCTCGTTTCCTGCTAAGAATGGACTGCAACCACCTACACCTCTGCCAGTCGTCTCTTCCCCAGGTATCATCTTTTCTACTCCCTCCTTTTCAGTTCTTACAAATTCTAATACATCTGCCTCTCAAAACCCGTTTTTCACTACATCATCTTCTTCCCCAGATCCAGATTTTCGTGACACATCGTCATCTTTACCCGACCCCATCTCCTCTCCCATGCCTCCAGCACATTCATCCACCCCTCCCATAAATCCAGAACATATATCTACCCAACTCCGTACCTCAAATCAATCTACTGCTGCACCTCGTCTTCCCATCTCCGATGCTTCTCTTCCCTCCCATCATATGATCACACGATCTCAAACAAGTTCCCTACAACCCAAAACCTTTTCTGACTATCACCTCTACTCTACCAAATATCCACTACATGCGTTATCTAGTGTTGCTGTTCCACTTGAACCCTGTTCTTATCGACAAGCTGCTCTCATACCTGAATGGTGCAGTGCTATGAAGGAGGAATATGATGCTCTTATGGCTAACCATACATGGACACTCTGTCCTCGGCCCACAAACCACAATGTCGTTTGCAACAAATGGGTCTATAAGACCAAACAAACTCCCACAGGCGCAGTGGAACATCTGAAGGCTCGGTTAGTTGCACTGGGATATAATCAAGAGGAAGGGGTTGATTTTACAGAAACTTTTAGCCCAGTGATCAAATCTGCCACTGTTCGAGTAGTGCTGTCTCTTGCTGTCCAGTTTGATTGGGCTATTACACAACTTGATGTTTCTAATGCCTTTCTTCATGGCATTCTTGAGGAGGAGGTCTTCATGGAACAACCTAAGGGGTTCATTGATTCCAAATATCCGGACTACGTGTGCTTGCTTCATAAATCACTCTATGGCCTTAAACAGGCCCCAAGAGCCTGGTTTATGCGTCTGTCAACTGCTCTTCTTGAATTTGGATTTACTTCATCTCACGTAGATCCCTCATTGTTTGTCTATCATGATGGACACTCTCACATTTTTATCCTCATCTACGTTGATGACATCCTTGTAACAGGAACAGATTCCTCAATGATTGAATCCCTTATTCACAAATTGCAAGCTGAGTTCAAGTTGAAGAACCTAGGTCCACTTGGTTACTTTCTCGGTATTCAAGCTACACGAGATACTACTGGACTTCATCTTCGACAGTCCAAATATATCTCAGATGTCCTCCATCGAACAAAAATGGCAGGTGCTAAACCTGCCCCATCTCCTTGCATCATGGGACAGAAACTTTCTTCTCACTCAGGTGAGCCACTCACGATGGCTCAAATCACAGAATATCGCCAAACAGTAGGGGCTCTTCAGTATTGTACATTGACCAGGCCAGATATTGCATTTTCCGTTAATCAACTCTGCCAACACATGCACAAGCCTAACTCCTCACACTGGACTGCAGCTAAACGAGTACTTCGCTATTTAAAGGGCACAATTGATATCGGTTTATGGTACACTAAAGATAACTGTCATCTTCAGGCCTTTTGTGATGCAGATTGGGCCGGCGATCCTGATGACCGTCGCTCCACTACGGGTTATGCAATTTTTATTGGCTCGTCTCTCATTTCTTGGTCTGCAAAGAAGCAATCGGTGGTAGCCAAGTCCAGTACCGAAGCTGAATATCGGGCATTGGCATTGGTTACTGCTGAACTCTACTGGATCCGCATGTTACTCAAGCATTTGCATGTTTCCATTCCAACTGTCCCCACGATCTGGTGTGACAATAGTGGTGCTATTGCACTTGCTTCCAACCCTATTTTCCACGCTCGAACAAAACATATTGAAGTTGACTTTCATTTCATTCGCGAGAAAATAGTAAACAAAGATGTATCCCTCCAATTTCTTGGCTCCTCTGATTAGCTGGCCGATGTGTTCACGAAGGGTCTAAGTTCTGTGCGCTTCTGCATGCTGCGTTCCAAGCTTCTGGTGATGGCTCTCCCCATTTGCTTGCGGGGGGATGTTAGATAGATAAGCCAAAGATCACCCACTTCCGAAGATAACTCATTACAAGATCAGAAGCTATCTCATATACCAACAACTCAATGCTTATCATATGCAACAACTCCATCCGTTATGCCTCCTGATATATAGGAATATCTGTTTTGTATATATCTTCTAGTATAATTCAAACTTCAAACTCACCTATTGTAAATCTATATAAACAAAGCAATATACACGGCTGCATCAATTGAAGCCAGTCTTTCTTTATTTATTTACATGGGGGTGGTGGTTAAGGCCGGGGACCCTCAAATGCCTAGGTCAGGCATATGAAGTCACAGTAGGCATAATAGAATCAGGGGATAGTTGTCTGTACCTTTTATCCATGGCAGGAGATGTATTTATAGACTTTCTAGGCGGTCTGCATATCTGAGTTGATTTGTTGGAGGGGCCGTGTTGGAGTCAGACTCTAATTTCAAGAATATATCCGACTTTACCTTGATCAGCGTGATTTTCGGTGGAGATATCGGGAGGTACTCCCGCCCATATAGAGAGAGGATTCTTCTTTTTATTCCAAGGTTGAGTTTCGTAGCTGAGGTCGAAGTTGGTATCTAAGGTCGAGATAGGTACCTGGGGTCGGGTCGGGGACTAAAGTGACAACTAAGGCAAGGTAGAAAGTAGCCGATACCAAAGGTGGAGTGATTTTCCGCCACTCAAGCAATATATAAAATCACCGAGAACTCGCTGCGTGGTTCATTTTTCTCATACGTTTGTTTAGCTTTATTTTACCCATAATAATAATAATAATAAGAACAACAGCACATTGAAATTACAAGGCATGATATGTGCCTGCAAATGGCGAGAATTGACATACACATGCAGCCACATGCATGGGCAATTATGTTGTCTGCGTGTGTATTCATGAATTCGAGCTTTCCATCTGTTGGAGGGCACTGATTAGATCTTGTGGTTAAAAGATCAGGCCATTTCACACTTAGATAGGCCACAGTGTAAAAATAATAAATAAACAGTGTGGCACACCTTGTTAGAAGTTCAGATAACATGACACGTGTATCATGTTGGCAGGTTTCTATGGTGGGCGAGGGTTCCCCGTGCACGAGCTGCTGATACTATTGCGCTTCCTCTCCGTTGTTGCCTTCAACATCTACTTAGTTACTTAGACCTGGCTTCTCCCATCAGCACCCACATGCAATTGGGTCTTTTCTTCTTTGACTGTTACCATCCTCCGGCTGCCTCCTCTACTCTGTGTGGGAATGGTTAGGACCCAGACCATCTGTCCCTCTGCATCTGGATTGGAATCATGGCCCTTATACTCCTGTCAACTGCACTTCCAACTGTTGCAACCAATCTGATAGTTAGATAATAAAAAAGTACAATATTTGATTGATGACACATTTAAAGTGGGACCCATAATTTTGACACTTAGTACCTGCGCATCATCCGTCATAGCCTTTGAAGTTACCAAACTTTTACTTGAATGATAGAAATTCCACTAAAACTGGCAGCAAAAATTAGTAAATAAACATTAGCTGATGTCTGATATGCATCGTATTCCAACTCAAATAATAAGAGTAATAACAATACAATATAAATTGAATTGATGAGGTTTGCTAAGCCTCCACGTATGCAGGACCCCAGCCACATTGGCCAATATCATATATGTGTATGACATTCGAGCTTTGATCCATCAGCTGGACGACACTGATTAGATCTTGTGGTTAAATGACCTGGCCATTTCACTCTTCAAGTGGGGTACAATGCAAAAACAATGAAACTAAAATGGTGTGGTGCATTTTGAGGGAAACTCAGGTATCACACACGATCTGTCATGGTGGCCGCTTTCCCTGAGTGTGAGATCTGAACTTTCCCTCAAGTGTGCTACACTGTTTTTATATATATATATATATATATATATATATATATATATATATATATATATATATATATATATTCTTTATTTTTTTTACACACACACTCACACCCCACACATACTCACACTAGAACAAATAAATGGACACTGCGGATGTTTGCCTTGAAGGCACAGGAAAATTAGGTGTCATCACTTCTCATTAGTCCATGTCATCACTAATGACACCATTTCACAAAACACACCAATTTTCTCTCCTAAATGGATTTTGTATTATACAAACCAACTTTTATCACATGGGACTTCTCTAGGCCCTACCATGATATATGTGTTAGATCCGTACCGTCAGTCAATTTTTTTAGATCATTTTAGAGCATGAACAAAAAAAATGAGGCACATCCAACACTCAAATGTACCACACCACATAAAGCAGTGGATATTGAACTACAATTGTTGAAATCTTCCTAGGGTCTATTATGAGGTTTATTTGTCATTTAACCTCTTCATAAGATCACGGGCACTTGGAGAAAGGGAAAACATAAATCTCAGCTTGATTATTCTATGTCCCCAAGTAGTTTTCAATAGGAGTCCAATTCTCAGCTTGATTTGCCTATTTTCTTTTTCTTTTTGGTATCATGCCATAAAATAGTATGAAAAAATGGATAGACATTGTGAATATGATACATACATCATGGTGGGGCCATGGAAGTTCCATGTATCAACGCTTTCCACTTTCTTCTCTCCCTGCAATGTGCTGTACCACATAGCAAGCAACCCAATTTCTTTGTGTGCGAAATTTACATGGGCTCCACAATGATGTATTTCTTATATCAACATCATCCGCCCATTTTTTCAGATAATTCTAAAAAATTAGCCCAAAAACAAGGCAAATTCAAAGCTTAAGTGGACCACAAAACATTTTTTTTTTTAACAAAACACCAGAATTTTATTAAAAGAAGCAGGGGATGTACAGCCATTCGGGTAGGCCCGAAGAAAAAGGATCTGGGCCTCATCTATCATTATGCTGAACTCCTAAACCAGAAATGCACATTGGACGACAATAAGATAACAAAAAACAGGGCGGGGACAAGCAAGACAGGGGGCCAACGAAAAGGGACAAGCAGCCAGAAAGAAATGGGTCTGAGAGGACCAGCACCTCCTGCAGCAAAGAAAAGAGCAGGGGAGAGCAGCACCATCCTGCTACAATCCAGAGAACGAGCAGAGCAGGCCCTGCCGCTGAAGAAACTGAAACAGAGACAGGCAGCTGGGGCAGGCCGCTGAAGAAACTGAACGTGCAAAGCAGGCAGCTGGGGTAGGAGCGGGCTGCTGGGGCCAGCTAGAGGAATTGATGCTACTGTTCAAAGCTTCTGGGGCCACAGAAGGCCCTGATGAAGCTGATATTTGTGTTTTACTTCATCCTGCTATGTGTCACCTTATGAACAGGTTAGGGCAAATAAGCCTCACAGCTGGCCCTAGGAAGATTTCAACGGCAGTTTGTTCAATCCAACTGCTGTCTGTGGTGTGGTCTACTTTCAACGGTGGTTTGTTCAATCCAACTGCTGTCTGTGGTGTGGTCCACTTGAGCTTTGGATGTAATTTATTTTTGGGCTCATACTCTAGAATATACTATCTGAAAAAATTGTGGGATGGTGTGTATCTAACAAACAAATCATGATGGGTCTACAGAAATTCCACACGTTAAGAGTTGAGTTGTGTAGCGACCCAATATAAGGGAGAGTGAAATACAGACGATGAAAGTTCATATCTCATAGACATGCTTTAAACTTGCACGTGTTCCCGTGCATCTATGGATACGGCTCGTGCAATTAGCAATCCTCAAAAGAAAATTATATCATATATGTTGTTACGATATGATACCTCTATAAACAATGGATGGAAATGGGACAAAACAGTGTCATCTCCTTCCCAATCTAAAGCCTCCCACCACTCTATTTCCCCCTTAATCTTTCGCAGCAAAGGCGCACTGTGGGCCCCACCTTGCAGAGGCAGCAGCTTCTTAAGATTCGGACATCTATCCACTTCTATTTCTTCCAATGAATGCCAATCTAGTTGCAGCAGGGTAGCAGCCTCTCCTCCACAGATGTGCATCAATTCCGGTAGTGCGTGTAATCTCAGAACTCTTAGTTTAGGTAGGAGACCCTCTTTGTCCACCACATCTGAAATGATCTCCTCTACTCCTTTGCAATAGCCTACGCTGAGGTTTGCAAGATTAGGAAGCCCGTCCTTCATCTGCGCCGACGTTAGAATGGTCTTCTTCAAGCCATGGCACCACCAAAGTGTCAAGGTAGTGAGGTTTTGGAGCTTCACCACTAATCCCATTGCCCAAATACTTGTCATGCTTGTTAGATCTTGAAGATACAAGGTTTCGAGTTTGGTGAGAACATGATGGTATTGCACCGTCATGGGCGGTCCAGCAAACACATGCTCCATTGCTTCACAACTCCACACTTCGACTTCGGTTAGATTGTCCATTCCTTGCAATAAACAAGTTGGAAGTAGATGCTTTAGTCCATGACACTTATACGCTTGCAGGTTCCTAAGGTTATCAAGGAATGTGGTTGGAAGCAATCCCTCTTCATCCACAGAGACGACTTTATATAGATTTGGTAGGTTTTCTAGTCGTAACCGCTGTAAATTACGAAATGTATTAGACTCCTTTGCACTTAGAACAAATTCCATGTCAACACATTCCCAAATTTCAAGATATTCCAAACTTGGGAATCCTCCACGACCACCAAGTGCTCTTAGACCCTTGCAATCTAGTAACTCTAAAATGGTAGTATGTGGTAAAAGAATTCTAACCCATCCAGGAATGGCATTGCAACCAACAAGCTTCATCCATCTTAAGGAACCATGGATGAATCCAGGATAATAATCGAATACAATTCCTTCATGCCCAGACGGGTATAGGTAGAAACGAAAATTCTTCAACTTTGCCCAATGTTTAATCTGAGGATAGTCTTGTGGGAAACGTTCTACATCCCCAATCCAAATGTCTAAATAAGATAACTCTTTCAAAGATGCCACCTCACCCAAAGTAGCGTTTTTGTTTTTATTGCTGATGCTACTGCCTGAATCTTCTTCTTCAATCTCCCACTCGCAAAAGCTGTTCCACATCTTCAATTCTTCCAAGTGAGTCAACCTTGATATAACACCACTTGAAATCATTACAAGACTCCGAGTCTCTGTCAAGTCCAAGCTCTGTAGATTGATCAATTCTCCGATTTCAGTTGGCAATTTACATAAGTTACTATTATATGAAAGATCTAGGGATTCAAGCTGCTTCAATCCCCCAAGTGCTGATAGATAACTCCCATCAAACATGCACTCTCTTAGGCAAAGGACCCGTAGATTCACCAACTTTGACAACGAAGGTGGTAGCCTACTGATAGTCGTTTCTCTTATGTCCAGAACCCGAAGGTCTTTTGTAGCCTCAAAAAACCAACCTTGTATTTCGGTCAGCTCTTTATTTTCTGGCATCATCATTGTCAGTAATTTAGGACACTGCAACCCTTCTGGTAGTTTATGAATTCCGCTCCGCATGAGAGAAATCCTCTTGTATTCCTTCCAGTTTTGCCCCTGTGGCATACCTTTCAGTTTAACTCCAGATCTCACCAAAGATTTGCAGCCTTCATCTTCTTTTAACGAAATTGAAATGGCAACATCCCTAACAATGTCGTGCATTTTCACATAGCCTTCTATTCTACCTTCTAATAACAAACAAGAAGATTTGAGTTCTTCAATCCAAGAGTGCCCTTTATTTATTGTTTCATCCAAACTTCCAACATTTTCTAAAAAGCCTTCACCCTTCCATAGTCTGATCATCCTGTCCACATGAATATCATAATCTTCAGGAAACAAGCAGCAAAACAAGAAGCCCGGTTTCAACTCAGGTCGCAAATGGTCATAGGTGACTTTGATAGACTGGTACACCTTGTCCTCCATGCCTTTGATATCTCTTGGCATAGACATCTTCAGTTGGGACAGTGCATTATCCCACACATTAGGATTTCTCACACCTCTGAGTGCCCTTCCAAGTGTTATAATCGCGAGTGGAAGACCGCCACATTCCTTGAAAACCTCCCTTGCCTTTGCATGCAATGAAGCATCATCAACAACATCACCTGCTTTCTCTTTAAATAGTTTCCACGATTCATCATCTGAGAGAACATCTACTTTAATATTAACTTGGCTTTCCATTCCTCTGCATGCATCTTCACACCGGGTTGTGAATATGATCTTACAAGCCCCAAGCTCATTAGTTAAGGGAATCCCCACATCGGCCAAATCAAGTCGCTCCCATAAATCGTCCAAGATTATGAGAAATTTCTTCTCGTTCATCAACCTATTCCTCAGGTCACTTGCTCGTGAGGATTCAGCCTCATCCCTGAGGGTGAAACCCAATCGCTTCGCAATGTCACCCTGAATCCTTCTGATGTCCACATCCTTTGAAGCAGTCATCATTATGACTTTATTGAATTGTTTTGTGCCTTCCAACCTATTTTTCATAATTTTCACAAGGGTCGTTTTGCCAACACCACCCATGCCCCATACACCAATTATTTTGATATTTTCATCACCTAAAGCATTCATGACTTGTACCAGGTATGATTCCATTGATGGTAAACCATCAATTGATGGAGCTGGCTGGTTTATTACTTTCGGAATAAGTGGGGGCATTGTTACCCTCTCAAAATTTCCTTCATTGTGGTGCTTAACCATATTCTCCATCGTTTGCTTCGCGTGCTTGCTTATACGGTAACGCCAGCTCAAATTTGGACAAAATAGACATCTCTTGTTTTCTGCCACTCTCTGCTCTATCGTCTCTGATTCTTCTTTCATGTCAGCAGCTCGTATTAGCCATAAACTGACTTCTCCGATTATCTCTTCACCATTGGAGCAGCCCGTGCTTACCAGTCGATCTATGTCTCCTCTCCTGGCCACTAACTCTTGTACACGGTCTTTCATATCCTTAACATTGTCATTAAAATGAATCAGATAGCCCATGTGTTTCTTAAGAGGATTCCATGCACACTTTCCAACAACAGCTAAAAGTGCAGCTTCCATCGCCTATTCAATACCAAACAACAACAATAATGAGAAGAAAGAATGAATCATTTTTCAAGATGAGAATTAATGAAGATCATTCAAGGCTACTAGATTTAGCTCACTAACAAGTTGATCATTCAAAAAAATTAGGAATCAGCCACTAGACTTGGTTGACTCCATGTGAAGTTGTGTGCCAAGCATTTCTTAGTGTCCATTGATTGTGGGTGGGAAACCTGAGTCAAGTTTTCTTGTGAACAATAGTTCGTATAAAACAGACTTTGAGTGTGCATCTGATACATATCCACCGCAAACAGACCCTAGGATATCTTGGTACGCATTAGATTTTGTAACAAGGATGAAATGTGAGATGTGTTGTCATAAAAGTACCATGTCAATACTAGTTCTTGAGGTCGGTTCCCTTAGAGAGGCATGAGAATTCCTTCATAATCCTCCCCCCTTCCCACCCTCTGGGACCCTGTGCTGCTCACGTGTAGGGCTGAATACCTTGAGTCTGATCAGGGAGCCTTTGACCCTGATCCCCTTTTAGGGCCCAACTCGGTTTGGGAGGACACTGTCATGGATGTGCAGTTGCTTTTTAGGCAAGAGCCCTCTCTTTGGGATCGCGGGATGCGGCCCTGCATCGACCACCCTTCCTCTCCTGTCCCGGGTAGAGGCATGAAGGCATGGTCTGTAGGTAGCAGTCCATTGAAAGTCAGGGAAGATTTCTGGTCGGTGCAACCTGCAGGTCGTCCACCATCTTCGGTTTTGGTTGACTCACGGAGGGAGCTACTCAACTCGGGTTTCTCTTCTTGCACCGTTGAGCCGGATAAGAGGGGAGAATGTGCAGAGGGATTGCAGCTTGCAGTAGACCTATCTCCCTTCTTTAGGGATAAATCCCAAGTCAGGGACCAGGAAGTGCTTCGGGGCAGCAGCGTCAGGAAACATTTATGGGGCAATGACAGCAACACTGATTATATTTCTGTGGTATCGGATTCCCAGCAGATAGATCTCCCTATGGGAGAGAGTGGTATTGTTCTAGATATTGATCTGTGTGGAAAGGTCTGATCCAGCATATCCACTTTGGCTGGACCAGCATGCAGGTATAACTCGGTAAGCTGAGGAAAATTTGGGTCAGGTGTAAAGCTAGTTAAGCCGGGTAGCAAGAAGGCTTCGGTGGACTAGTATGGTAGATTGAGAAAACTCAAGCACACAACGAAGTGTGCCATTGCTGGCACTTTTTTCCCAATGCCCAATGCGTAGCGCCAGCATATATAAGAATCGATGACGCTTCATGTGGTCGCCAGCCATCAAAAGAAACGAGCGTCCCAATAGAGGTTTCCGTGGTTTGGGGAAATCATTCACCGACGCTTTACTAAACAGGCCGCCAGCAAAGGGCCCAAACAAAACAAAAACCCTAACTAGCCCCTTCATTTGCGCTCTCTCTCTCTCTCTCTCTCTCTCTCTCTCTCTCTCTCTCTCCTCTTTCCCTCTCTTTCTCTCTCCTAATCTCCACCCTGATTCTCCTTTCCCTCTCTCCCTCTCTCTTACTCAGTCCATCTCTCTCTCTCTCTCTCTCTCTCTCTCTCTCTCTCTCTCTCTCTCTTCAGCGCATCTCCACCATCTCTTATATCTATCTCACGTCATCTTTTTTATCAGACCTCCATTGTAGCAGTCATGAAGCTCCTACCCAAAGGTGGTAACAGGTGCGTGTTTCCTTTGGGTAGGAGCTTCATGACTGCTACCTGGAGAGAGATGGAGCAAGTAAGAGAGAGAGAGAGAGAGAGAGAGAGAGAGAGAGAGAGAGAGCAAGCAAGTTGCGATTCTTGGTTCTCCATTCAGTAGTTCTCCATTGGTCAACAATATAACTGTTGGAGACGATTCCAAGCCAGATGGGAAATTAGAATATCTCTAGGAGGGAATTGGAAGGAAGGTCCTTTTTATTTGAATTCCATCTACAAAAGTGCATTTTATACTTGAATAGAAGTTAGGCAAGTGTTCGTACCCGTCTCGGTCGAATCTTGTTTCGACCAATTAGAGTTGGTTACGTGTGATCTATACGGACACGCATTGTGCGTCCAGAGGATTTCTTATAGATATGTACGGTTACATCTTGGAAAGTGGACCCACAACGTATCAATATTTCTATCGTGCGTCATTTGAGCGGTTGATAGGAGTAGCGATCGAGTTTAGACGATCAAACAACAGGTGCTAAGCGATTGAGATTGCATGGTCGCTTGACAGATGACTTAAGGATAACTAAAGGGAATAGATCGTGGGAAGCATATAAAATCCAAGTGATGGAAAAAGGTTACCATAACCGTCGGAATGTGGGAATGGTCCAAAATGGCTGGATTAGAGCTATAAATAGAAGGACATTGCAATAAAATAAATTGTCTCATGCCAACCTAAACAAACCAAACACTATCTTTTAATTATCTTGTCAATTTACATTCCGTAGCATAATTGGTCACTTCCTCTCTTAAGAAAATTTACATTTCCTAGTGTAATCCCTTACTTTTTCAAGAAAGTTTATATTTTTAGCATAACCTTTACTTTTCGAGTTTGCTGATTTACATTCCGTAGCATAATCCATAGCGACAATCTAATCTTTAGTAGTAATTGGAGCTTACGCTCAAACGCTGGACTTCGCCCAATCATTGGAGAGGTATCCTTTAACAGTTCATAGCAGTTGACTGTAAGAATTTCCTTCTCATTTCATTTAATCTGTATTGAAAAGTCCTTTCGTATGGAAGACAAATGAGTAACCCATCTTCAGAGGATGAATTCCACCCTTTGACTATCGCCTGATCTAATTTACACATTGAGCGAGTGGTTGAATAGGCGACCGATCTCACCAGATCTCAATCATACACTACGTGTTTGCCTACCTCGACGCTCGAGGTCATTGCTGTTTGGTTCGAATTAAAGCCGCAAAACCAATTCTAGCATGCCCGCATACTTAGTGTAAGAAAGACAATGTCGAACAATTTTTTGACACGCCCAGTGGGACCCTGTATACTAACTACCGATTTAACTATTGTTAAAAATGCAGAGGAGAAATGCCCGAATTGCAGGGGTTGAACCTTCAACACCGACCGCACCACCTCCGAGTGAAGAGGTGACGATTCATGCACCCCCAGAGGCATCGAATGTGCATAATAACCAAACCGAAAATCAGGTTTGACCGTCCACGTCCCGAGCTGTACTCCCAGACGAGGTATCTGTTACGCTTAGAGATGTCCAAATGAGCATCCAGATGGTGCAGGAATATGGAAGGGCCCAAGTGGAGCAATTCTGTATCCAGGCCGAGAGCACTAATCATTATATGGCTCGTTAGACTGAAGCTACGCAGTGAATTACCACCTATGCCACCGTTACAACATAATCCACCATCGATTCCTCCTTTGGAGGTCAGGAATGTGCCACCTCCTATGGAAATCAGGTGACCTGAATAAAAGGTTATGGATTTCGCACCTGAAAACAGAAATCATGGATTGCCAGCTAGATTCAATCCACTGTAGGGCCCTAGATTTCAAGATAATCTTAATCGATTTGGTCTGGATCATCTGCCAGCTGCGAAACCTTTACGGGTCAATTGCAACTAGATAATACAACTTATGTAAGAAGTTGATGGCCAAGTACTGGGCCGCAACACTATCCCCATGTATCACAAACCATACCCCGAGTAGGTAGATCAGTAATATCCATTGCCGATGAATTATCAATCGGATTTCGCTCCATTTTCTAGTGAACCCGGTCAGTTGACTATCGAACATGTCGGTTGATTCACCATGCAATGTGGCGAGTTAGCCAACAATGATTATCATAAGCTATAGTTATTCGATCACTCGTTGACCGCTACGACGTTCACGTGGTATTCAAACCTACTACCGGACTCAGTACGTAATTGGCCAGAATTAGAAGAGAAGTTTCATGCTCAATTCTTTTCCAGAAACAAGCCAATAACCATGGCCGATCTCGCACGATTTTGACAGTTTCCTGGGGAACCATGCAAGAGTTATATTATATGGTTCAAGTGGGCAAAGAGCCACTGTAAAGTGGTCATGACCGAGTCTGAATTTGTGCAACTTGCAAAAGACGGACTAGAATTTAAGCTCTGCAAAAAATTCATAGGCACGGAGTTTATTAATTTATACGACCTAAATAAAAAAGTTTCTCTCTATGACGAACTTCTTAAGGAAGAGGCTCGACGAATAAATTCATCATTAGGGATGTACTACAACGACCCTAACTATGAAATTGCGATTGTTGAAGTAGTGGCTTAGAAGCCAATGGTATGCTCAACATTAGTCGAAGCGGAATCGACCGCCTTGACTACACAAAAGGCTCAGAAGGTGTGTACACCTTTGATATCACTCGAGCTGAAGAAATATTTGATATCATGTTGGCCGGGAAGTTCATTAAAGCTTCTATGAATCATAAAGTATCTCTGGCCGATGAATTACAGAGGATCGAGTACTGCAAATGGCATGGATCTCGGTCCCACTCCACTAAAAAGTGTGTTATTTTCAAGAACGTCATCTAGGACCACATTAACTATGGCCTATTGAAGTTCTCGAAAAAGAACAAAGAGATGATATTGATTGACATCAATCCCTTTCTAGCTCATATGGAGGTAAATATGGTCACTACCAATCTAAGGGATCGCCCGAAACCGAAGATCGATCTCAACTCAGATGATCTGTGGAGAATGTTTGGCCGCCCTAACGAGAGCGCCGTTGGGTTCCTCGCCATCAAGATGATCGATCGAAAGCCATTCGAAGAAGACACTGCGGTCCTCAAATTTGTGGTCAGTGCAGTCAGGACATTGCGTCTCAGTTGGGAGATTCCCCTGAAAGAGGAAGAGAGCATCATATCAACGGTCGAGGTTGCTATCGGCCTATGCACTTGACCTCTAATAGCCGTTCACGATGGGGACCACCCTTGTCAAGGGTGACAAGCCTCCTACTACACAAGAGAGGGTATGGAGACGAGTTCTCCATCTAAAATTTCCAGTAGTATTGAAAACTTTGACAAAGACCCAAAAACACCGATGGCATAGACAAAGGGTTGTTGCAAGAAGGGAAAGGGAAGAGGAAGGGACGTTCCCTCGACCAGAGGTCAGGCTACCCAACCCATTTTGGAAAGTTCTCGTTCTTGATGAACAAGTGGTAGTGAATACGGTTGAAACTATGATACTAGTTACAATGTAGAAAGGCCAAGATGACCTCAATAACACCACTTGGTCGAGAAATTTCAAAGAGGAGTATAGTTATGGTTGTCAGACTACCTTAGCGAAGACTACTTTTCGACAGAGGAGTGGCTAGCCAACGACCTCTCATTGACCGCAGACGCTTTGAAGAGTTCCCCGACTGTCAACCTCTCGGCTGAACCTGAGGCTGATGAACACCCTAATTAGATCGAAGAAGTCGAATCTGAAACACTAGGGGGGCAAGGTTTAAGTGGTAAAATTATGTTTGGTTCATTGCCACCAGTGACATTCCATTTTAACATGGTTTTTTACTTTGCCGTACAACTTTCAGGCACACCCCACTCAACCAAACACAATGAAAGGGGATGTAGAAAAATATGATCCCCTAGTAATCATACAACATGCATCCTTTTCGTTTGAAAAAGGTAAGGAAGATGAAACTAAGATTGACAAAGCATCACATGTCGACATGGTCACTGTTGCGACCGGCGGTGCATCCGAAAGAGTAATTATTGATAAACCTACCCGTGATATGACACAACACCTTAAGCCATTATCTATATCGGCTCATCTAGATGGATGTGCCATTACTATAATACTAGTGGATAATGGGGTTGCTGTAACGCCTGTGAAAAAAAAATCAAAATTAATAATAAAATAATAATAAAAGATTTTTTTATCTTATCTTATTTCTATATTATATCTATCTTACCTTACTTTTTCTCTATCTTATCATATCTTATCTCTATCTTATATTTATCTTATCCTTATCTTACCTCTATCCATAATCCTTCTCCCTTATATATACCCTTAACCCTCCTTGCATTTCTCAAGTCTTAATCCCTCAAATAAGTTTTCCTTTTACGGAGTGTGTTGTAAGAGGTGTTACGGTCCAACTTAGATATTAGCAAAAATGCACCCTGCGACAACTAAGAAAGGGAGAAATAAAGAGGATTTTAGAGAGCTTATATTTAGTAAGTTTATAGTCTATTCTTTCATTATTTTTTTATGCATGTAATGTAATTTGACTCAATTTATGCAATGAATGGTGTAGATCGATCACACATTCATTGCATTGATCTATGGGTATATCTGATGTAAAGATGACGGAAATCTAAAATTAAATGCGAAGTTTTTTATCACAGAAATTGATTGATGTGCAACTGGTTGATCAAATTAGATCTGTATGGATTATACGATCCCTAAGGCCAAAATATATAAGGGCCCTAACTTTTAGATCAATCTGACCATCGGATGGGCCACACTAGTCAAATCTAGAAATGTTTAATAATGAAAGGTTAGATTTCTGCGCAACCGATTGGTATCACTTAGCGTAGAAAGTCGAGATCGGCCATCGGTGTATGTGTGGATAGATCCATACCATTCATCCAATGTGTAGAGGTAGGATATGTTAAGACCTCAAGAATCTGGATGATCCAATCATCTGGTGGGCCACCTTGATCAACCATTTGTCATTCAATCTCAGGATCTAAAAAAGAAAATCTAAAATTTGATAATTAATTTAATGAACATATTATTTCATTTATTTAGTCATTTAGGGTTTGGCCACCTAAGATGTATATCAAAGGTGGGGCCCACCGTGTAATATAACTAGATGAATAACAATATCATTGATATAATTAATAAGATTTCTGAATTCAAACCAACCTAATTACCTTATAGATTTTACACTACTAAACTCAGGTAAGTGACCCAACATGTCTCATGATTTATTAGAATTAAAATAAATTGTTTATGATGTTTTGATTGATTGATGTACTGATTAGAGTGTTTTATTACAATATTATTGATTCAACTACTATGAATGTATGATACGGTAAATCACTTGCTAATTTGTGCTAAATTACATAACTATGATAATCGTATATTACATTCACATATGAATGTTTTTATCAAAACAAGTATCTATGATAGTTATGAAAATGATACATTCATACATTATCCATCATTCATTGCATTTGCATAATGCATTGTCGATCCGAGGGGCCCTCCCTAGAAGAAATGTCGATTCTGGTAGAGCGTTACCAGATGCGGGCTATGCCTAAGCCTACCAAAAGGTGGAAGTCTACCTAACGGGTGGATGCGGGTTGACGATCTCCAACCCAAGTAGGTGGATAATCATCCCATCTAATGCATTCATACACCATTTGCATCCATACCATTGTGCATACATTTTTGTATTTAGTGTTTGTATTATTTTAATTGCTATGATTATGAACCATACTGGGTTTTCTCACTAAACTTAGCCAACTTATATTTTTATTGATGGAAAAATCGTAAAGATAAGCAATTAGCTGATGAGTTGGCACAGGAATAAGAAGTTGTTGTTGAACTGGTACACGACACACGTGAGATGTAGTTGTACCTATCAGAAGAGGATTTAATAGGCCACATTTGGATCATTCCTAATTATTTAATTAGAATTTTATTTATTATGATAATCTTATTAGTTGTATTATTTTAAGCATTTGATTGATTTTGGCTAACATGTAGTGTGTGTACTAACAAGCTAACCCCAAAAAAAAAAAAAAAACATTTGATTGATTTTATTTAATTGAATTATTCTAGGTCTGTAGCAAGTTTTCATTGGTAAGTTATATTAACTGATGAATGATGCTTAATCTATACTGATTGAATGTTTATGGATGCTGAGAATTGACAAATGTTGATGCTTAAATCATTTTGTATGAATGATTGTGAATGGACCTAGTTGGAATGTAAAAATGAATATTACTTTTGCCTCTGAATAATCGTATAATGGAATGAAGTTTGTACACTTTGTGTACAAGTTACGACTCGAAACTTAGGTCTGAGGGTGCACACTCTGTACTCGAATTTCGGGGCGTGACAGCTGCGGTGAATTTGTTACCAAAGAGAATGATGACTAGGTTAGGAAAAACTATGGCCGATCTGATCCCATTAGAAGTAACAATTTGTAATTTTCCCGGACATGTTATGAACACATACAGTGTCTTACCAGTCGATTTGACCATAGGTACCAAGACAGTTCTGACACCATTTTTCATAGTAGACACGTCATTAAGATATAATTCATTATTAGGAAGAGATTGGATCCATTCTTTTGTGTGCATCCCATCTTCTCTCCACCAGTTCGTGATTTTCTGTAACAAGGACAAGGTCAAGCTAGTCATTGCCGATAATAAACCTTTCTTGGTCACGTCAAATGCCAATGAGGCTTATTACTATGACAAAGAAGTGAGGCCTATTAGATTTACCAGGAGGAATAAGCTCGGTCTTCCTACTTGGATCACAATGAAAAAGAACCTGGACAGTATCGTGCAGGCTATCCCAAAAGTGACCTGAGCCACTCGGCCAAAGGATATTGTCCCTCATCGGTTGGCTGGTCACTGTGTCATCGAGGAGATCCCATGATTAAGACATCAAGGAGCGAAGTAGATGGGGTCGACTTCACAGCTAGAATAAAGAGGCTTGAAGAAAGCCTACAGGAAACCGATGAGGGGTTGTTTTGTGAACTTGGTCGAATTAGAGGAATCGGCCAAGGAAGATGGTTTTGAGTTTAACGAATTCTCAGAAGAAAAAGCGGATGTGACCACAGGTCCAGGATCCCTTGGTTGAAATCAACTTGGGGACGAATCATGATCTGAAACCCACATTCATAAGAAACTTGCTGCGACTACTCAAGAAGGAGAAGTTACAGTTCGGCGATGTATATCATCTGCAAACCAATGGGCAAACCGACATGGTGAATCATACACTTGGGAACCTTATATGATGCATCTCAAGTGATAAGCCCAAAAAAATGGGATTTTGCTTTGGCTCGAGCAGAAATTGTACTCAACAATGTGCAAAATCATTCCACCAGCAAGTCCCCATTTGAAGTTGTGTACGGAGGAGTACCTAAACATACTCTTGATTTGATTCCATTACCCAAGCTGCTAGGTGCGAGTGTTGCTGTAGAACACATGGCAGACTGAATCATAAGTGTACACGCTGAAGTTTAGGTCAAGTTGCAAGCATCCAATGACAAGTACAAGGAAATGGCTTACATACATTTGCGCCTAAAAGTGTTCAATGTGGGTGACAACATTGTGGTTCACTTGTGGAAGGAGAGATTTCCAACCGGAATGTATAACAAGCTGAAGAATAAGAAGATAGGACCTGTGCTCATACTCTGTAAGATCACTGACAATGCCTATGCCATTGATCTTTTTGAAGGTATAGAGATCTCAAGCGTGTTCAATGTGGGGGACATGTATGAGTATCATAAACCAGAGTCGGAGGATAACTCAAGGATGAGTTCTTTTCAAGTGGAGGGGATCTGATGTAGGCTGTGGAGCAAGCACATGCATATCTCAAATGGACCGGAATAAGTTCAAACATTAACAAGTTTCAACTAATTCGATCGATCGAGGTCAATCGAGCAAGCCGATCGAGTCCATCGATCGATCAATCGATCAGGTCGACTGATTGGTTGAAATTCAGATTTAGATGAAATACTTGCTAGGCATTTTTTGCTCCATTCAATCGATCGAAACAAATTCGATTTTATAGGTTTTAGTCCTTGGACATTTTTGCGCCCTTCCGATTGATCGATCAACGAAATGCAAAAATTGTGCATGTTTTTAGTTTTGTTTCCTTATTTGTTTAAATCTTCTCTAATCATGTCCTTGGGTTTGTTTAAGGGTATTTAAGCATGCAAACTCGTTATTTTAGATAACTTTTTTAATAAATTTATCAAAATTTTCCTTATTCCTCTCATGGATTCGAGAAACTTCTCTTATGGATTCAAAAGGGCCTTATTGATTCAAGGAATTTATCATTCGAAGAAAGTCGTGATCGTCCTCATCACATGTAAGACCCGTATCCTAAACCGTACCATTCCATAGACTTCCGTGATACTCCCTGTCAAATTCCGACAACCAGCGACTTGTAACTGGCGTTTGCGCGTGACCCTGAGTGGCATACCATATATCTGAGTCGCCTCGACCTGAGACTTGTACCCTTGCGACCGCATCGTCGCCGTGGTTCCAAACCTGTGTCTCGTGCGCCGATGCGATACCCAGGCTAAGAGTTGTAGGCCCCTGTATATTTCAAGGAAACACAACCCATTGCGAATCTCTACAATCAATTACATCAATCACAAGTCAAAGTACAACCCATACCTCTCTTCACCAAGTTAAAGCAACCTATGCTTAGCCCATTCATCTCATCCCAAAAGTCAAGAGAACCCATACCTTCCATCCTATCTCCCTTACAACAACCCATCCTCTCTCTCTCTCTCTCATTTCTCAATCCATCCCAAGCACCAAGGGAGAGTCAACGTCCAAGCCTCCCATGAGAGAGTCAAGTGTGGCCCACTCCCTACCACTCTATCTCCTATCTCCACCCTTCAAATCTCATCATCCTCCATCAAAGGGAAAGCCTAAGAGCTAAGGAGTCCAAGGAGCCAAGAAGAAGCAGAATTAGTGGGTGTTCATAGCTCTAGGTCGTGATTTTGATTTAGGGCCCACTTATGATGGGACCCACTTTGATGTATGTGTTGTGATCTAAGAGGGGCCCATAGTGGTGGGGTCCCTCAACTACACCGTCTCTCTCTCTCTCTCTCTCTCTCTCTCTCTCTCTCTCTCCCTCATTTCGTGGACCCGACCTATGATGTACATGTTCTATCCAAAATGCCCATACATGGGGCCCACATGATTGTATGTGTGATATCCGGACCGTTCAGATGGTGTGGACCCACCTTGATCAGTACGTATGGCACACAACACCATCCAGCAGCAAGGATAGTGGGTCCCACTTGGAGTCATATCCAAACCGTCCGCCAAATGAACGTCTAGGGCTGGACGTTTAAATAAATTATATAATATAATATATATATTTATATTATATACATACCTAGTGGGCCACACGTGGGACCCACCAAGCTGCCACCAGGCTGTGAAGACGATTGGCTGGTGCATCTCACAGCAGCTATACCACTGCTATATTGACGTCACCGAGTCCTGTGGGACCACCACGATTTGTGTTATATCCCAACCGTCCATTGTTGGATGGTGGGACCCACCTTGCACATGTGGGGTCTCCACCATCTAGCTGGACGTGGACCCCACTTGCTGTGTGGGTTGTAACTGCACAGCCACCCATGCGGCCTATAATGATGTATGTATTTTACCTCCATGTCATTCATCTATTTTGCGTCCACACCGTTTAGACCTTAGACGGTGGGGATCGATCTAGCTAGTGTACCGCACTAGCTATATAACTGCTGCATTTCGTTAGCAAGGTCTGTAGGTCCCACTTCATGTATGTGGGACATATCCGCACCGTCCATCCATCTATGTGGACCCCGCACACCAGCTATATAGCTGATGTAATTGACGTCAGCAAATTCCGTGGACCCCACCATGGCAGCGTGTGGGGCCCACCTTGTGATGATATGTTGCATCGACACCGTCCAATCCATGGACAGTGGATACGGATTGGCTAGCTTTCCACACACCATCAATCTAGCTGCTAAAAGGCAGCAAGTTATTGTGGGACCGTGATGTATGGGTCTATCTGCACCGTTCAGATGGCTGGACGGTGGGACCCACCACTGATGTATGTGCTACATCCAATCGTCCATCTAATTGGTGAGCTTGTCTTAAGGCTTGAGATTAAAAATAAGATAGATCTATTAGGGGGACCACAGTGCAGAAAACAACAGAGGAGTAAACGCCTACCATTGAAACCCTTTTGGGAGCACAGAGGTTTTGGATCAATATGAAATATGTTTTTCCTCTTAATTCAGGTCTTTGTGACCTTATGAATAGATTGGATGGAAAATAAATGTTATGGTGACCTTGTGTGGTTTAAATAGTGAAAAACATTATCTCCACTGTTATTTATGGTATGGTCCAGATGATCTTTCAATAAGATTCATTTTTGGTAATGCTCTAAATGATCTCTAACATAGATGTATGGTGTAGATGGTGCTGCCCATGTGATACGGCCCACTTGATGTATATGAAGCTCATTGGTGCGGCCCGTGGATGCGGCCCACTTGATGTATATGAGGCCCATTGGTGCGGCCCATGTGATGTGGCCCACTTGATGTATATGAGGCCCATTGTGATGCATTTGAGGGCCAGGCGATGGGGCCCATTGTGACGTGTATTAAGCCCACGAGATGCGGCCCGTTGTGATGTGTAAGGCCCATGGGTTGTGGCCCATTGTGATGTGTATGAGGCCCATGCGATGCGGCCCATGCGATGCATATGAGGCCCATGCAATGCGGCTCACTTGATGTAATGCGGCCCGCGTATGAGGCCCATTGTGATGTGTTTGTGGCCTTGGAAGAGACCCGATGTGATGAATAAGAGGCCCATATGATGAGGCCGATGCGATGTATACGTGGCCCATGTGTGAGACTCGATGTGATATATATATGGCCCATATGGTGAGGCCCGATGTGATGTATATGTGGCCCTTATGTGAGGCCCATTATGTTGTATGTGAGGCCATTGGCCCCACTATATATTTGGCCTTATGAGGGCCACTCCTTGGGAGCAATGTTGGTTTAATGTCTACATTGATGGGCAATGATGGTTAAATGTCCACATTGTGACCTTCTCATAAGCCTTGTTAGGCCCATTCTTATTATTCTCTAAGTGGGTTAACCCAAATCTTTAGGCCCCATTGATGTTGCATGGTCCGTCATCTCTGTAGACGGATGGCTCCATACTACCGGATTTGACATATCGACGGCCGAGGGCCGATCCTTATATTATGGTTTAGATCGGCTGTTCATCTACGGACCTTGCCTTGCATGTAGGCCGATTATCAAGGCCGATTATAGGTGCCAGTTATCGATACCGATTATGAGTATATGATAGCATAACATCATGATACATGCCCATACGCATCATCTGCATGTTTGTTATGAGATGTGGTTAACCATTGCATATGTCGTAGGGTGGATTATTATGGGACTCCCTGATAGGAAGAGTTGCCCACATGAGCGCATAGTATGCGCAGGATTGATGCATGATTGGACTGTATGACTCATGCATCTTGCATTTTGTGATATGACTATTGTTCGCCATAGCGACATCAGGGTCGTGGCCTCTATAGGTATATCGTGGATGGTCAGATGGGACACCAGAAATCTTTTTCTACATGGAGTGTCATAGATGTCTCTGGGTGAAAGTCCCTAAACCTTTGTGGCTAGGAGACGCTCCAACATCTAAACTGAGTGGATACATGAGCGTCCGAGTGCCGAATATCAGTAGGCCAGGTCTCCCACTGTGTCATGGTCAGTTGGAAGGGGGTGTGGCCTTACTCGCCCAAGGGAAGGGGCATAGTTAGGCTGAGTTTGACTGGCTCGTAAATGGGTCATCTATTGATGTGCCAGATAGATATTAACTGACTACTGGTCAGGCAGATAGTGAGGTCTCTTCCACTTACATGGTTGCACGTCTAGTGGGCGGCGATCGCGTGTAGAGTGTACTAGACCCCGGTGATGATCCCAGAGATGTACAGTACTAATATGTGGACTTATTGAGCAGGAGTCGCATACGCAACATTTTTCTCATTCATTCATTCATTCACTATCCACTCTGTCTGGTGGTGCGCAACTAATTATTGTGTACCTTCACAATGACCAGGATTTCGGTTGGGGCGCGCGACTAACCTGAGATCAGGAGTTTACCACATTGAGTCTGACTATCCAAATTTAGGTATGGGACTAGTTTTGATAGAAGTCTCTTGTGATGGACCTCATAGCCTGCAATACCACATACCATCATCGCAACCTCACACTCCAGCTTGGTCGTTTCATTCACACCACATATTGCATTGCATCCTCAACGCATAACATTTGGTTTACTATGCTTCTGTATTGTATAGCCTAGATGAGGTTGACGGTATTCGTGGACTCGTCCAGATTTGTATATTGCATTGCTTCTTCAGTATTGGATATTTAGTTTACTATGTCCCCGCATTGTATAGCTGATCTACATTGCTTCCTCAGTATATGATATTGGCTTAGTATGTTTTTACATCACATAGCCTGGATAAGGCTGATGGTATTTATGGACTTACCAGCATGTTTCTGCATTACTCTGATATTACATCCTGAGCACACTTACCTTGTGCACACACTTGCACCACCCTTTAAGCTTTTTATAAACTTTTGTACGATGTGTGCAGGTCGCAGCAGCGTTGAGCTTGGAGTATGTATCTGTTTTCTGGAGCTTTAATTTTTGATATATATATATATATATATATATATATATATTCCCCTTTCAGCACTATATTCAACTGTTTATATTAGTGGATATGTGATGATGATGTTACCTTTGTAATTTGGGTATACTTGTTGTTATGCTTATTACGAGTTAAATGTACGTTGAAAAATCCTCCTTGTAAGATCCCAAGATCGGAATCTGGCGTATGGGCAATAGGAGCCGAGAATAGGGTACTGCGGAGGCTGTCAGTACCAGATTCGGTGATCGAGAATTTTGTGAGCCCGGTTTCCGAGTTTGAAGCATGACATTATGCCCTTCCCTATGTCAGAATAATATGATATAAATGAAGTGCATACCTTACATATTATACAAGTAGAAACTTGGTTTTTCCCTTTAGTGAAGGAATTTTTTTTCTTTTTTTCTTCCAATTGATGCCCGTCTGCATCTTTATTTTCAATAAAGTTAGTTTAGTAGTCTCCTTGGGTTAAAAATTAAAATAATAATAAATAAATAAATAAATAATTGTTGGTAAAAGCTTTGAACTAATTGATATATAATTAAATAAATAAAGATAGAGATATTTACAGCCATGACCTCAAAAAACACTTATAAATACGAAAATGCATCCCATGTAAGAATACATAAAGAAAAAGAAATACTTGAATATAATTCAAACGAAACTTTGGAGAGCTAGATGGCAACCACAAAGATTGATTTTCATACCTCCTTTTCCTTATTTTGGGAATTGAAAAGAAATGGAAAGAAAAAGAAGAAGTGTTAATTAGTTAAGAACAGTGACTTAGATTGGGTGTTGGTAGCACCAAATATTATGAAATTTAGGAGTCATTTGAATGCTTGTAACTTTTCAAGTTAATAAACAAGTGTTATATTTGAAAGTGAATTTCAGGTGTAAGTGACTTATATATAAGTAAAATTACTAATTTTCCTAATTATTTCAAATACACTAAAACTTGTAAGCTGCTTATATAGCTTGTAATTCACTATAACCCTTTACAGCTAATAAAACATAATTGGCATCCAAGCTGCCCCATATGATCTCTCACAATTAATTAGTTTGGTATGGTGGAAATGAAATTTCATGATATTTAGTACAACCACGCATACGAAAGAGAGGATATCAACGATCTTACCTCGTTTTGCAGCAACAGCGGCTTCCAGTTTCTCGAAAACAGAGATGGAAGGAAGGATGATGTCTGGATGGTTTTAGTGGCTGGGGAGCATCCTAACTAGGTTTGTCAACGGGCCGGGCCTGGGTTGATCTTTGCTCCAATTTTAAACAAAACACCTTATGTTAAATTCTAATTTTACAGGCCCGAGGCCGGCCCATTGACTCCCCTAATCCGTTAGGCTTCCATAAGGTATGGTGTATCGTAATCCATTACTGTGCGGTGGTTGTTTCCACACCACGTTGCATCCTTATAATGATCTGAGCCATTCATTTTCTCGTTAACATATAAAAGTTATGGTATTAAAATCATGCTTCATTGATGATCCTGAGCTTTGAATGTGAACCATTAATTATTCATCTTCATACACGATCAGCCATTCAACTGGCCTGGGTAGAATAGAGTCCAGAACATTAACGGTTCAGATCATCACTCGAGATGAACTGAGGGTGCAAATCGGGGTATGCCATACCGTGGTAAGGTGGCACCATAACCTATCAAAACCTTCATGACAGTTGCCTCCAAGGCTTTAAACGGAATCGGACTGCGTGCTAAGTCTGTGGGGCCCACTGTGATGTATGTGTCTTATCCACGCCGTCCATCCATTTTATTAGCTCAGTTTAGAACATAATCCCAAAATCGAATCATATCCAAAGCTCAAGTGGACCATACCAAAGGAAACAGTGTGAATTGAACGCCTACCCTCAAAAACTTTGAAGCGGGGGCAGCCACAGAAGTTTTAAATCAAGCTGATATTTCTAGTTCCCCTTCATCCATGTCCGTATGACGTTATGAAGAGGTTGGATGACAAAATAACATCACCGTTGGCCTTAGGAAGGTTTTAACGGTGGATGTCATTATCCCCATTGTTTCATGGGGTGTGGTCCACTAGAAATTGATTATGATTCAGTTTTGTGCTCATTCCATAAAATGATATGAAAAAACAGATGGACAGCTTGGATAAGACATAAATTCTCGGTGGGCCGGACAGCTGAGCTACTCAATAGGCAGTCGGCTTCCCCCTCTTACCAAGCGTCCCATATATTTTAACTTATTTTATTTATCAGTCTGTCTTGAGATCCAGGTTACCTATTTAATAAAAATAAAATAAAGAGCACTAATCAAGCCAGTCAACCACCCCAGAGTAAAGGAAAAAAAACTATAACTACTCTGACGGAGTGTGATGATACATATGTTTAGAAAAAAAAATTAATTAATTAATTAATTAATTGCACATTGGAGTGCAAGTAAATCAAATTAAAGTGTTCAAAGTATGCTTCTATCGTAGATATATGAAGATTAAAAATATATATATACTTATTTCATTACTTAACTATTGTACTATATTTTTCACCGTTTTGAGAAAAGCCAATAGAAGGGTGACATGTGGCAGTATACAAGAGATAGGTGTATGAAAAGATTTTCAGAGATATTTAGAACGCTTTTTACGGAATCATAGCTTGGATTGATTTAATGCTACATGTCATCAGGTGACAGACAAAGTGGTTTGGCGGAGACATCTAAGAGCGGAACGCAGTCGAAAAGCAAGCCATGACCGAGAAGAATAGAGGTTAGCTAAGAGAAGAACAATCAAAAAGAAAAAACATAAGAAAATGATCTAGATGGAGACTTTTATATTGCCATAATCGTCTAATAAAATAAAAAATAAAAATAAAAAAAGAAGAAGAAGAAACGTTCAGGGGTATAGATGTGGCAGAGATATATAAATAGTTAGAAGATTAGTGGAGCAAGAACCAAATTCAACAAACAAATCAAATCTAACAATTTATCTTAGTGCAGTTTATTCTTGGAGTAATGATAATCCAGTAGCAGTAAATTCTTAGTTGAAGGCCAAGTTTATGCTCATACGTCGAACTTGATCTTTATCCAATGCAAGCAATTCTTTCAAGAGACATTCTTGTATTTGTTTTCAGTGACCAAATGTAAGTTTTTCCTTTTATTTGATTGCACCGGTATATTGAAAAGTCATTTCTTATAAAAGGCAAGGCACAACCCATCTTCGAATGAAGAACTTCACCCTCTAATTATCACCTGATCATTACAGATATCCTGTGATTAGTTGAGTAGGTGACCAATCTCCTCAGATTTGGTTATATACTGTAAAGTTTAACGTATCTGCCTATTTTGGCGATCGGGGTCAAACTTGATCAGTTTAAATCGAGTCACTGTATTGATTATGGCATGCCCACACACATCTTACGTGACAAAAAATAAATTGAGTGCCAACGATTTTTGACACACATAATGGGACAAACAACTACTTGACTATCATAAACATTCATTTTTCACCGGCCATACAAAAAGAACAATTTTAATGCACTTATGGGACATTGATAATACTTATTGGTGAAAAATTTCTGTAAAATCATGAGTCAAAGAGGTGGTCGAAATGCTTTTGTAGCAACTAATGCTACAACTAATGAACCTCCTGCCCATGAGGAAGAGTTGCAGATCTAACAGGTACCTGAGCAAGTGAATCTACTACCGAATCCGATGCATGCCATTCCAAATCCAAATAGATCATCAACATCTTGGGTTTAACTCTTGATTACTACCAAAAAACAAGGGAATGCCAACAAGTGGAAACTGTCGGCGAAGACATTCTCAGATGGCTAAAAGCCGTTGTAAGGGCCATCGGGAAAGGGGGTGTCGGCGTTCCTTGCTGACAGTTTGAAACCGTCGGGATCTTCAACGGTTTCACTCTTTTTTCCGATGGGTCTTCTAACCAACGCAATGGTTAAAAGCCGTCGGCGTTTTTCATTTGAAAAAAATAACAAATTATTGAAAGCAAATTGCCTCTACACTCAGCCCGTCTGTAGCTCAGATTTGCAGTGGACACATTCCTTGCATTCCTCGATGAATACAAGGACATGGTTCCCTGGTTCAATCACTGGGAGAGCGCAATACTGTTTGAGAGACTGACCAAAGAAGTGCTATGGAATCCCACCATATCTAACTCAAAAAAATAATAATAAATAAATAAAATAATAAATAATAAATAATAAAATTGGTGAGTCATGCTAAACTGTCTTAGTATTTCTCAAGCATATTGCACATGGGTCAGACCTCATTCTCTTCAATTCTCATTCCAAAGTACATCCAGACAGACTTTTGGCTGGCTAATATATTACACCTGGGATTGATCAGAGATGAAATCCAAATAAACAAATTTTCAAAAGAAAAACTAGTAAACATGCAGATGTAGGCATTCAGGAACTTGAAACAACAAGAAAATGTCATTTGTTGTCTATTAGACCCTCATGAATTTGAATTAAGGAATAAGAAATTCATGCAAACTTATTTCAAAGTTGTGAAAACTAATATGATGAATTTAGAAGCACAGACTACATGCTATGACATATTGCAGTAAAACAAAGTTCCTACAAAGACGTGCATCACAGAAACCGATTGTATAATTTTTTTTTATCAACAGAAGAAGAATTCTACCAAAATACACCCCAAGCAACTACTTTGAAATATATACAAAAATTAGTTCATTTCTGCCGGGCACCAAATAACAACATCTGTACATTAAAAAAAAAAAAAAAAAAAAAAAAAGAGTTAAAAGTTTAAGATGAGCTGCCTCATACCTGCAAGTGCACCTAGCAAATCTCAGTCATTAAACCTTCAGTTGCATAAATTTTCTTGTGCTTGGTATCATGAAACAAAACCTGCACATGAATGAAAATTGTCATTTAGGATCAATGAAGACGCACAAAGATTAGTGCCAAAGCACGAGATTTAAGCTCCTTTTCATATAATCTCTTATACATTGTGACCTACCAAAAAATAAGAAAAAAAAATAGCATTATTGCTCCATAACAAGCATCACATCCAGCTGCTCTTGATGCATAAGCATATATTCCAAAGCTAACATTTTGAAAATTAATCCAGTAAGTTTTAGCGTAACAAGATTCTCAAACCAAGGAAATGCATACCAAAACTATGGCCAGGCTTACGATTGCAAAATAGCAAGTAAAAAGAAGGACTTGGATGTGAATAGTTGGAGATGAGGTGTCACGTGATGAATTCAGATATAATGTGCTTAAACAAATTCCACTGTGACGCCTTGGATGGTTGCCAATTCAGATATCATGTGCTATACTGTTGGAGATGAGGTGCCACCGGATGAATTTGAATAATTTGAATTGATGGTTCTAATTTCACTGATTATCTAAATGTCATGAATCAATATCCAAAGTTACTTCTTGTAATATATATATATATATATATATATATATATATATATATATATATATATATATATATATATATAATGTGTTTGGAAGACATGTTACCTGCATGTAAACATGACACACATGACACATCTCTTTTCCGGTTTGTGAAAGTAGCTTGTTTATGCTTGACATGTTATGTCACGCCCCAAACTCGGAAACTAAGCTCACAAAATTTGTGATCACTGAATCCGGTGCTGACAGCCTCCGTAGTACCCCATTCTCGGCTCCCAGCGTCCATACGCCAGATTCCAATCCTGGGATTCTATAAGGAGGATTTTCCAACGTACATTCATCTCGTAAGAAGCATAACCACAAGTTTACCCAAATCACAAAGGCAACATCATCACATATCCATTATAACAAAAACTCGGAGTACAACGCATAAAGGGAAATATAATATAGATAACAAGTCTCCAGAAATATCGTCACAAGCTCAGCCGCATGCTTTTACCTTAGCTCGGTTGCGTCCTATCGACACCTACACACATCTATCGTACATAGAAAGCTTAGAGGGTGGTGTAAGTGTGTGCGAAGTATAAGCGTGCTCAGAATGCAATATTAGAGTAAGCGAAAATACTGACAAATCCATGAGTCATATAATATTAGAGTATACAGAAATACTGACAAATCCATAAGTCATATAATATCAGAGTATGCAGAAATACTGACAAGTCCATGAGTTATATAATATCAGAGTATGCAATGCAGATCGGCTATGTCATGTGAGGTCGTGGTAAACCAAATGGCATGTATTGAGAATGTAATGCAATATGTAGTGAGAAAGAAATGACCAAGCTAAAGTGTGAAGTCGGGATGATAGTATATAGTATCGCAGGCTATGAGGTTCATCACAAGGGACTTCTATCCAAACAAGTCTCATACCTAAAATTGGATAGCCAGACTCAATGTGGTAAACTCTTGACCTCAGGTTACTTGCGCACCTCAACCGAAATCCTGGCCATTGCGAAGGTACACAACAATTAGTTGCGCACCACCAGCCTAAGTGGATAGTGAATGAATGAATGAATGAGTAAAATAATGAGTATGCAACTCCTGCTCAATAAGTCCACATATCAGCACCGTACATCTCTGGAATCATCACTGGGGTTTAGTACACTCCAAGCTAACTGTCGCCCTTGTTGCCCGCGCAACCCAGCGAGTGGAAAAGACATCACTACCCGCCTGTCAGCAGTATACCAATGCCTACCCGGCTCATCGATAGCAGACCCATTTGTGAGCTGGTCAAACTCAGCTTAGCTTACAGCCCCCTCACTTGGGCGGATAAGGCCACACTCGTTCCAACCGACCACGATACAGTGGGAGACGCAGCCTACTAGTATTCGGCACTCGGGCGGTCATGTATATCCACTCGGTCTAGACGTTGGAGCATCCTTTGGTCACGAGAATTTACGGACTTTCACCCATGGACATCCAAAGTGCCCATATGCTCAAACCAAACATTTTTAGTATCCCATCTAGCCATCCACAATATGCCAGTGAAGGCCACAACCCTGATTTCATCTTTTAAAAAAATAAAAATAAAATTTACAGCAGCTGTGAAGCTAACAAAAATTATGGTGGATCACGCCGTCCCACGTGCAGGGGCGGTGTGGATATAATACATATCTCAGGTGGGTCACGCAAATGAACGGCGTGGATGCATCATGCATCGAGGTGGGGTCCACGCGCCCCAAAACTGACGGATGGCTTGGAAATAGAATACATACAACGAGCTGGGTCCCACCGTCCAGCCTACTGGACGGTGTGGATTCCCTTCCCCAACAGGGCCACGTCCAGGGATGGACGGCCTGGATAAAAGACATACGTCAGGTGGGTCCACACGTGTGGCCCACCACCTTGGTTCAAGCTGATATTTGTTTCATCCCTTCATCCAGACAGTCAACGGCCTAGATTTGCTGCTGCTACGGTGCATACCACACATGGTGGATCTAGACCATTGAAGAGGGACGGTGTGGATAGAGGTCATGCACATCAAGGTGGGGTCCACGTCAATGGGCCACCCCACTACCAGATCAAGTAGATATTTTTTCCCTCTCATCAACGTCTGTTGTTGGACAGCAACTCGTCTAGCAGGTCACAGCCATCTGACCAAGCTTTGGACGGCCAAATGATGGCCGGAGTGAATATAATAGGCGTACATCATGGTAGGGTCCACATAGGTGGGCCACACGGCTGGGAATCAAGCCGATATTTGTGTCCTCCCAACCGTCCTAGCCTACTAAAAAACGGGCAACAAGATGGCCTTGGACGGTGGCAGCAAGGCTGTCCCGCTTGTGGATAGCGTGGATATCATATACACATCAATGGGGCCATCAAACTAGGGGGCGAGAGAGAGAGAGAGAGAGAGAGAGAGAGAGAGAGAGAGACCCACATAACTTTCTTCTTCTTCCCTTATGCTCTAATGCTCCTACAAAGCTTCCTCAACGATGGAGATGACGAACAAAAGGTTGGATTGGTGAGGATCTAAGGTGGGAGAGGGCTGGATTTTTGGGATGGGTTGGACGTCCATGGCTCTTGCAATGTAGAATGAGGAAGAAAGAGGGATGGAGAGAGAGATAAGAGAGAGAGAGGGGGGGAAGTTATAGCTTGACATGATGATGTAAGGCCATCATTAATTTCTAGGTAAGGGGGGTGTTGACTTAAGAAGAGGGCCATCATGACTTATGTAAGGACATGACATCACCCACCTAGGGAATGGTGCATAGAGGTAGGTAGGTCCCGCAACGTGCGGTTCACTGCCAGTAAAATGCGTGGGTCACATCTTATGATCTTAGCGTTGCATTGACGCATAAGATACGGCATTGGAACCACAACGACGATGCGGTCGCAATAGCGTAGGTCTCGAGTCAAGCCGACTCGGGTTCACAGACCACAATTGAGAGTCGCTCGCAATTGTTATCTATGCACCACAGGTCATCGAAATTCGATGGGGAAGATCGCGAGAGTCAACGGAATGGTACAGACTAGAATATGGGCCTTACAGCTCTCCCCTCCTAATAAAAATTTCATCCTCAAAATTTATAAAACAGACAAGGGAAGAGGAAGCATCATCATATATATATGTCAAGGCATAATCAATCTACAAAAGGATGAAGATAGTACTCTCTAATATCAACCTCGCGCTCCCAAGACGCATCATCAATACTATGGTGACCCCTACTAAACCTCGGATCCCGGATCAGAAACGATCGAAACATGGATCTTATGCAACCTCACAATCTCAATGGTATGGAGATATATCAGAAAGTTTCTAAGTTATTCGAACTCGGGAATCTAATCATTCTAAGTTTGAAACAATCACACAGTGTAGGGTAATTATGAGTAGATATGTGATGTTATCCTCAGGTATTCCCAAATTATGCTCTGATACCAACTTCTGTCACGCCCTAAACTCGAAAACCGGTCTCACAAGATTCCCGATCGTCGAATCCGGTGCCGACAGCTTCCGTAGTACCTCATTCTCGGCTCTCAGCGCCCATACGCCAGATTCCGATCTTGGGATCCTACAAGTAGAATTTTTCAACGTACATTTATCTCGTAAGAAGCATAACCACAAGTTTACTCAAATTACAAAGGCAACATCATTGCATATCCACTATAATAAAAACTTTGAGTACAACACATAAAGGAAAATACAATATAGATAACAAGTCTCTAGAAATATTGCCACAAGCTCAGCCGCACGCTCCTACCTTAGCTTGGTTGCGTCTTATCGACACTTGCACGCATCTATCATGCATAAGCTTATAAAAAGCTTAGAGGGTGGTATAAGTGTGTGCGCAGTATAAGCGTGCTCAGAATGCAATATCAGAGTAAGCAGAAATACTAACAAGTCCATGAGTCATATAATATCAGAGTATGCTGAAATACTGACAAGTCCATGACTCATATAATAACAGAGTATGCAATGCAGATCGGCTATGTCATGTGAGGTCATGGTAAACCAAATGCCATGTATTGTAGATGTAATGCAATATGCAGTGTGAAAGAAATGACCAAACTCGAGTGTAAAGTAGGGATGATAGTATATAGTATCGTAGGCTATGGGGTCCATTACAAGGGACTTCTATGCAAAGCAGTCTCATACCTAAATTTAGATAATCAGACTCAATGTGGTAAACTCTTAACCTCATGTTAGTCGCGCGCCCCAACCGAAATCATGGCCATTGCAAAGGTACACAACAGTTAGTTGCGCACCACTAACCCGAGTGGATAGTGAATGAATGAATGAATGAGTAAAATGCTGAGTATGCAACTCCTACTCAATAAGTCCATATATCAGTACCGTACATCTCTAAGATCATCATCGGGGTCTAGTACACTTTAAGCTGGCTGCCGCCCCTGCCGACCGCGCAACCCAGTGAGTGGAAAAGACCTCACTACCCGCCTGTCAGCAGTATACCATTGCCTACCCAGCTCATTGATAGTGGACCCATTTGTGAGTTTGTCAAACTCAGCCTAGCTTACAGCCTCCTCACTCGGGCAGATAAGGCCACACCCCCTTCCAATCGACCACGACACAGGTACAAAAACCAAGGTTAGGATATCTGCTACTTGTGTTGTGAAAGTAAATCACAGAAAACCGATAAAAAAACCATATAGAAGTAAATACAAAAATCTCAATAAGCAATCAAAGGGGGAGCTTGAGATTGATACCGAAATAACATGCTTTCTGCTGATATCCATCTTAACGTCGCAAGAAATCCTCAGAGCCCCACTCGATTCCGTTCCAGAACCATAGGATTTGGCACGAACGAAATTGACAGCTACGGGAAGCTTGATCTTCCTTACGATGTCGGCCAAGAACATAAACGCGCCCGTGGCAACGCCGACGATGACAGGGGGAGATGAGAAGTCCTTGAAATCGTCGAAAATCTGAGAAGCGAGTTGGGAAACTCGGTCAGAGATTTCTTGCTCAGTCCATAGAATTCGTTCGATGTGGTCGTCCAAAGCCATGGAGGGAAAGAGAGGATTGAAGGAGAGAGGGTTGGAGAGGAGGTCGGTTTTCGTAGGGTTTCTACATTCCGATGGAATGCTATATGAGGATTGAGAAGGTGGGACTATTTTCAAAAAAGGAAAGGAAAGGTTGAATGCCAGATTCGCTTCAGCTGAGAGAGAGAGAGAGAGAGAGAGAGAGAGAGAGAGAGAGAGAGAGAGAGAGAGAGAGAGAGAGAGAGAGATTAGAGTCGTTTTCTTGGGGGCAAAAGAGAGTCCTAAAGCTGATAGGATTCCCCGTCCAAAGTCAGAGAGTGGAATACCATGTACTCTTACAATTTATAATTGATGGATTTCACCATTCAATATATAATAGTCATGGTTATCGGTATGGATGACTCGTTCCAACTTGGTGGGGCCCAAATCGAGTTGCCACTCGCCTACAACGTGGTGAATAGGTCCGACTCTCTTGATTTGGGAGTGGATTAAAGGAGTGATCGAAATTAAAGGAGTCATAATTGCTGAAGTTCTGGCATATCTTTGATTGAAGATTCGGATGAGTTGGAACTTTCGTGAGATCCACCCTGTCCATCTGGTATGCCGAGTCATTTTAATAATTGAAGGTGGGCCATACGACGGGAAACAGTTGGGATGGTATTTCCTACCGTTAATTTTGCGCAGGATCCACTGTTGTATTTATATGTCGTCCAGTATATTCAGGATGAAATAATTGAAAGAAATGATTAAAAAATCTGATATATTATTATTATTATTATTATTATTTTGATAGGGACCAAAAGAACTGGTGTACGTAATTTGGATTTGAGTGGGAAACACTACGCATGTGCGTGAGATAAGAACTGCTCATCCAGAGCTGCGAGGGGCACCATTATGTATGGGTTTTATCGACGCAGTCCACACATTGTCAAATTATTTGAAGGATATAAGTAGAGGTGTACATGAACCTAGCTCACTCGACTCGATTCAAAAAAGCTTGATTCGACTTGGTTCGAAGCTGAGTTCAAGCATAGTTGAGCTGATTTTTGAGCTGGACTCGACTCGGATCGAACCCAGCTTGAATTGAACTCAAATTGATCCAGTTTAGTGACTCAGTTACTTTGATATTGATGTTGCCCACCAAGTGTTTGATGAAATGACTCAAAGAAGTGTGGTAGGTGGCAAGGAAGGTATGTATATGAAACCAATACCATTTTTTTCTTGATTTTTATGTTGATTAGAAGGTGTTTGATAAAATACTTGTAAAACCATGTCTCAAATATAGTGGAGAAAATTATCACTATAGACCTCACTTTTTATCCAGCGTCTTTTACGAAGGATCCAAAACTTACCTTCCCAACTTAGACCTTACATTTACGGACAGAACGTTTGAGGACGAAAATGCTCCTACTTTTCAAAGTGATTTGTCGTTTCTGTAGACCTATGGCTACAAATTATAACAGTAGCCATACATATAGAAAGCAGGGATATTTTCATCCTCAAATGCTTTAGCCGTACATATAAGGTCTAAGTTGATAAGGTAAGCTTTGGATCCTTCAAGAAAGATGCTGGATAAAAGGTAGGGTCTACAGTGGTAATTTTCTCAATATAGTGAGATTTTGACGGTCCCCAAGTGTATGTGAAAATGCCGCAATGGCGGACACCGCTCGAAGGAGCTGAACTGCTAACCAAATTCAGCAGAGCGTGTTAGTCAGGCTCGATGATCAAGCCGAGCCGAGTTCAAGCTGAAGTCAGCTAGTGACCGAGCCAAGTCAAGCTGGCCTCTCGACTTGTTGGATTCAATGTACATCCCTGGATATAAGCTAAAGCCCAAAAATAAAGTATATCCAAAGCCCAAGTGGAAAATACAGTGGAGAACATACGCCTGCCGTTGGTTACAAAAGTTTTAGGTTGATATTTATGTCTTCGCATCATCCATGTCTATGTTACCTTACGAATAGGTTGGATGGTAAATAAACATTACGGTGGGCCCTTAAACATTACGGTGGGCCCTTAAAAGGTTTCAACGGTGAGCGTAATTATCACTGTTTACTCCTGCGGTGGGTCGACTTAAGTATTAGATCATCTTATTTTTAGGCCCATAATCTAAAATCATATGGAAAAATGGATGGACGGTGTGGATAAAACTTATCCATCAAGTTGACACGTCAGAGCCCCAGCAGAGCGCGGGAATGGCGGGTCGTACCGCGTTCCCAAACTAACTGTCATTCGAATGTTACTAATTCCACTCGCATGTAGACGTACCATCCCACATGCGAATATGGAACACGTGTAATTCCCAAACCCTCATCTACATCTTCCGTTCTTAAAACGAGGCTATTTGATACGGACTCGTAGATGGCACACAGCACACAAATCAAATGAACGGCTAGAAAATTTTAACCGTCAGTTTACTTTGTATATATACTGTGGCCCATATAAGGAATGAAACAGGCTAAATTTTAAATTATATGATCTGGAAACTATTCCCAATAATATGAATGGTTCCGATCTTCCACACGTGTTCTTACATGTGGATGGCATAGCGCTGCTACTCGCGCGTGTGGAACCAGAAAAACTGGGGCGTCATTAATCAAAACGAACGCAGTCTCCACTGTAAACACTTCCAGTTGCTTTCATTCGGTCAAGAGGCTCTTTGATTTCATACCCAAAACCCAAAAAAAAAAAAAAAAAAAAAATGACCTTCTTCCTTTCTTCCATTGCTTTTGGTTTTTCTTTCGTCGATTGTTCCATATCTGCCATTTTCTTTCGTAGATTCTTCGATCTCTGCTACGGATATGGCAAGTGCTGCCCGTCCTCTGCATCCGACACTGTCCAAAATCCCCGGACCGTCTCTGTATGTTGGAGATCTGGACCCCAGCGTAACGGAACGTCAGCTTTTCAATATCTTCAGCCGGTTCGGTCCCATACAATCCTTCAGGGTCTGCAGGGACGAGACCAGGCGTTCCTCCCTCGAATGCGCCTACGTCACTTACAGTAACGCCCAAGAAGGTCAGGAACTTCTCTCTCTGTCTCTTTTTAGGATTTCGGTGTTAATGTTGTTACTTTTTCTGGCTTTTAGTGGTTTTGGTGGACCTGTTTGGATGCCTGTAAGTTTTTTAAGTTGTACGTGGAAGTCACCTATCAGTTATCCTATTTAGATGTAATCTGTAAGTCACTTAGGGCCTGTTTGGCCAGCCGCATTAGGTGGGATTAAGGTGGATGGAATTGTAAATGTTACAATAAATGCATGTGTAAGGTATTGTTCCTGGATTGGGTGTATCCCATGTTTTCTAATACCATGTTTGGAATGTACACATTCAAAAGTAAATCCTAGGATTTACTTTCAAATTGCATTTGGATTGAACCTGGATGAAGCAAAAATTCATCATCCATGGGATTTGTAATCCCATCTCACACTTTTCAGCACAAGGCTCATTTTCCAAAGCCTACAAAGTTAATTTTAATCCCATCTCACACTCCGTCCAAACATGCCATTCCGAATTTCAAAGTGGGATTAGTAATGTAATCCCATTTAATACAACTTAATACCACTGGCCAAACAGGCCCTTATGGGTAAGGTGGTTTTTGTGTTTGGGTAACATGTAAGTTAGTTACAGGAGAAGCTGTTTATTCACACCAAGTAGAGCTTGGAGTAGGAAATCATTACAAAATGTTATAATCATAGAAGAAAGCTTGACACCAAATATGCCATTTTATTAAGTCCATCTAGATGGATATTTAAGCCGATTATTAGGCTAAACCAATCATTGAGTGGGTCATAAAAATGGGCCCACGAATTCAAAATACCTACAACAACGCTAGATTATATAATTAGATGCTACAACTAGAATTCATGGCTCTATAATGTAGACTATTGACCTGGTGGGCCCCACTCAGATAGATTCATGTAAAAGGCATGTAAAATGAGACAAGATCAGTTGCTTGAAGAACAAAAGGTTGCATAGGGACACATGGACAGTCCAATTAATTGATTCGAACCTATCCATCAAGTTCAGCCCACAATTAATGAACCATTAAGCAAAAATCACACCAGTCAAATGATTGTAACCATCCAGTTGATAGCCAAAAAATTGCTAGAAAATGGACATTAAAGTTTGTTTATGGAAATAATAGGTCTAATCAAGAATTCCAAACATCCATTTGGAGGGACCATAGTTGATTGCTTATGGTTGTAAACAACTCATGATCTTAAACATATCATCCATAGATTAGAAAACCAATGGCTACAAGAAAAAAGGCCCAAGTTCTAGATCCACACCGTCCATTAGTTTTGACAGCTCATTTTAGGGCTTGGGCCCAAAAATAAAGCATATCCAAATCTTAGGTGAGTCACACCAAGGAAACAATGGTGAATGAATGCTCACCAATAGAACTTATTGTGGGCTACAAAAGTTTTGGATCAAGCTGATATTTGTGTTTATCCTTCATCTAGGTATGTGTGACCTTATCAACAGGTTGGACAACAAATAAACATTATGGTGGGCCCTAGGAAGTTCTTAATGGTTGGCATTCAATCACCATTGTTTCTTGTGGTGTGGCCCCCATGAGATTTGGATTTCCTTCATGTTTGGGCCCAAGTGCTAAAATGAAATGGCAAAACTAATGAGGGGCGTGGATATACCAAAAATACATTAAGGTGTGGGGCCCACTATCACAACCTCACCGAATCAAGCCCACTTCAAATAAAAGTTAAAAAAGATAAGAAAAAAAAAAGCTTGTAACCCTAACTGTAGAGAGAGAGAGAGAGAGAGAGAGAGAGAGAGAGAGAGAGAGAGAGAGAGAGATCTTACTAGAGCATTGCTGTCATGGAGGTGTATTTTCCCACTCTTCCTCTCTTTTTAAAAATCAAATCATTGGCCTGTGGCTGTAAGTCACTTACAGGGAAGTGACTTCTCACTGCCAGCCCCTGGAAGTTTCCTGGCAGTTTTGCTTGGAAGTAACTTACAGGTGAATTTCCTCCCCCAAACACCACCTTTCCCACTTACCAAACTTATAGGTGCGTTTTCTCCCTCTTCCCCTAGTAGATAATTAGAATGCCTTAGTCCTAGGCAGACAATTCTTAGATAGTGCTTTAATAGCACACGAATGTTTCGATTCAAGGCACAAAGGGTGAAGGAAAGACCTAGTTTGCAAATTGGATATTGAGAAGGCTTGGAATCATGTTGATTGGGGATTTCTTGATTATATGATGTTGTGTATGGGTTTTAGTAGCAAGTGGTGAAGTTCGATCGACAAATGCGTGAAGTCAACTATATTCTCAGTTCTTCTTAATGGCTCCCCGAAGGGTTATTTTAAAAGCTCAAGGGACCTTCGGGAGATCCTTTGTCGCTGTTCCTTTTTTGCATGGTGGTCGAAGCTCTGGGGAGAATGGTTGATAAAGGGTAGGAGGAGGGATTCATCAATGGTTTTAGTGTAGAGGGCTTGCCATCTCCTATTTCTCATCTTGAATTTGTATACAATACTCTGTGGTTTTTATTTTTTATTTTTATGCATCTCCCATGTGGATAGAATTGATTGAGAACGATTACCTAATACTTCAAAGTGGTGTTTGGCTTTAAAGTTAACATCTCTAATAGCAAAATGTATGGGGTGCCAATGGAGTTTGAAGAAGTCAGCTAGCCGAGGTTTTTGGGTGTGCAGCCGGGTCTCTCCCGGCAACTTTTGTGGGCCTTTACCTTTGCGTGGCAAAATTGGTAAGTTGAAAGATTTGAAAGGAAACTTGCTAGATGGAAGAGTTGGTACCTTTCGCTTAGCGGTTGCATCACGCTTATTAAAGTGGCCCTTTCCAATCTACCTCTATATTTCATGTCGTTATTCCAATGTTTGGCTTCGGTGCTCTTTTGTCTTGAGAAATTGAGGTGGGACTTTTTATGGCAATGAGCAAAGGATGAGAAGAAATTTCACTTGATGAGTTGGGGAAATATTCCACATGACAACATATCTCTTTACGATTTCTAGGGTCACTTTGGCTTTATCGCAAGCTAAATGGAGAGAATGTATGATTGATGGGATGCCAGCTCTAGAAAAAAATTAATATAATAATCAGACATGGAAATTTGTAGTTATAACCCCAGAAACATGTGGTAGGATGTAAGGGGGTAACCACCTTGAAGTATAAACCAGATGCAGCAAGAGAGCAATGTAAAGTACAATTAGTGGCTGGGTTTTACCCAAACTGATGGAGTTAATTTCCATGAAAATTTTGCTCTACAAAACTGAATCTTTTGCATTTGCTTTATCTCTTGTTGATGATTCCTTGCCCCTTTATTATCTTGATGTCAAAGATGCATTTCTTCACAGCAATACGGTACATGTTACACCACTCGATTTTATACCATCATCTAGATCCGGTTCAGTATGCAAGCTCAAGAAAGCTATTTATAGTTTGATACAATCCCTGCATGCATGGTTTGATTGCTTTAGTAATGTTATGATGAAGTTTGGTTACAATCACAATCCTAATGATCATACTTTGTTCCTCAGGGCCTGTTTGATAAGTGGGAATCCATGGAAAAACAAAGGAATTCATAATCATTATTTCCGAAGCTACTATTGAGACATGAGTTCCAGGAAATTCCATTTTAAGTGATATGTTCGATTTGTAAGTGGAAATCTCCTCTCCATCTCACAAGGGTCACCTTGGTTTTTGTGCTAGATAATTTTAAAGTGCAGAAGTGCAATAAGTATATACAAAATTCATGATTCCAATTGCAAATCAAACTAGGGAAAACACTAGCGATTACACATTTTCTTACTTTTTCCATAGATTCCCACTTATCAAATAGGCCCTTAGATCACTGGAATCACAAATTCACAATTGCTATTATTTATGTTATGACACTGTTGTTATTGGAGATGAACAAAGGGAATTCAATAGTTAAAAAGGTTTCTTCATCAGAAATTTAATATCAAAGACCTTTATCCTTTACGTTCTGTCTTGGGGATTAAAGTGGCTAGGTCAAAATAGGGGATAGTTATTCCAGTAGATATATCATAGATCTATTGCATCAAGCTGGTTGGTTGAGAGCTCAACTAAATGAGACTCCCCAATTGAACAAATCAACTTCAGTTAGATCGTGGAGACAGTGTTTCCAAAATGTGACATAGTATTTTAATCAAGAGCTATTTGGTGAACTCATATAACTTTCAAGCACTAGACCAGATATATCATATGCAGTTGGTGTCGTCAAGCAGTTTATCCATGTTCCTCACTCAAGCATCTAAATATTGTTAACCATATCTTGAGGTACTTTTGGCAAAGGTCTTACTCTATCCAAGTATGGTCATCTTGATGTCGAGGCATATACAGATGTTAATTGGGCTGGATCAAATATAGATCGAAGATCTACCACTAACAGTGGTATCGGCTACATGGAAAGTAAGAAGCACCTGATTGTTGCTCATTCCAGTGTTCAGGTTGAGCATTGCACCATGGCTTATGGGGTTGCAAGTTGCTTTGGTTAAAGTCTCTTTTAGCAAAGTTGGGCATTCTAGTCAATCTTCTGATTGAGCCTGATTGTGATAACTTGGCCCCAATTCATATTTCTACAAATCAACTGTATGATGAACACACAAAGCACATTAAGTCTATTGTCATTTTATTCATGAAAAAGTGCCTTTAAAGGAGATTCATGTGCCATATTAAAAGTCTGAAGATCAACTTGATGAGTTCTTAACCAAGGGAATTGATAACCATCATCTTTATTAGACGTCACAAGATGGGCATGCTCGATATTCATGCTCAAACTTGAGGGAGAGTACAGAAAGACATACATAGAGATATATGGAGTCATGTACCATGGATAGAGTAGTCATGTGGAGTCCCATATGTGCATGGTTTGCAGGTGATTGCGTGCATCCGCAGGGAATAGTCTCGCCTCAAAATGGGGTGGGGACACCCTAACGTCATAAAAAAATGTGGAGCACCATACTCCTTTTTTGTTATTAATAAGATAATGTTAGTCATATACTCATATTAGACTAAAACAAATTATGCCCTGTTTACTTCTCTTTTACTTTTCTCTTCCGCTTCTTCCACCTTTCCTTCTTCCTCTTCTTTCCTTATCTAATCTCAATCACTAAGCCCTCTTTATCCTTTCATCTCAAATATAGTGACTTTGTTGGTTCTCTGACTATCACATATTCAAGGTTGGGGACGAATGAGGATGACCCTTGATTCACAATCCCAAGGAACCAAGTACTATCCATGGTCGTAAAAGATGGCATCAACAACAACTGTTGTAGTTTCTTCTTGCTTAATAACAGAGGTAGTTTCCTGTGTCTGTACAGTTTTTATTGCATATCCATGATATTTAGAGATCGATGACAAATTACTTTAACCCATTTTGATGGGTGAAAGAGTGGTGGCCAGTGCTTGGTGGTACACTATGTTCGCGTTAGTTGAGTTCTCATCTCTTCTTCAGCTAAGGGATGTGGCAATGGGTATATGTGGAACCCAGTATTTGGAATCGGGCTCCCTTGGGCATTCAAGTTGTTATGATCCACTTGGTTGCGGTCCTTCATGTCCTGGATAATGTCTTGCAACAACCAACATGTGTCAGGACCACGGTTCTAATATCTATGAAATGAGAGTGTTTAGAGTAATTACACTTCTCGACATTATGACCCTAAATGTCATAATTTCAGCAGTAGACAAAAGAACTTGGAGACCCAATTTGAAACTGTTGGAGATCAAAATAATAAAGAAAATTGCAAACATTCTTACGCTTGTAGACCATTCAACTTCCAGATTAATCCTTTTTTTTTTTTGAATCACTATTGCTCTAAAAGATTGTACAAAATAAGATTATGGCATTGTTGTTTTCCTTAGTGCATAAGAACCCTTTATGATCACTACTAAAATGAATACAATGAAGAGAGGTTTCTTCCATTGTGAAGAACTTTTAACCTCTTCCCATTGCTTTCTTTAAATGGAAAAGAAAATATAAGGTCATCATGACATACTGCTATAGCAACAATGTTAACATAAAAATCAACGAGGGTTGCCGCCATCCACCTGCAGAAGTTTGCAAAACATCAATTTAGATAGTATATGCAAGGAGAAATGCCCATATACATGATTGCAGCCATGGTTGCCTAGACACATGTAAACCATCACGCCTTCTACAGTTTTACCACTAATTCAATTAAAATATATTAGAATTAGAAATTTCAAATGTATTGAGGCACTGAAATGCTCATGTTTATAAATATACATGTGCAAGTGAACAAAGATATGCATATATGACTACACAAACAAACTAGAAATTAGATGAACTCGAACGATTTGGTCTTGCACAGCTTTGGTACTACTACTAACATGAAATGGTAACTGTTTTGATGGGGACATCAGAGGACTTACTCAGGTGTACCAGTGATAGAGGTAACCACCCACATCAACTTAACTTTCTTTGAGGATGGGAGACGAGTTCTAGATGGGGCCCGCCGAGCCATTTTGAAGACTCCACGTGCATTGAACGTGCGTAGGAAGACCCCACTTTGCGATGATGCATGTGGGTTGTTTAGGAGACCATTTAAGTCATAGAATTTTATTTCGTATCGATCCAACTGTTGGATCTTGCCAATCAAGCCATTAGGCCACCGGATTTGGGCCCATTGGACTCTGATCTTGCTTCCTTTATAGGTTTTTTTTTTTTTTTGTTATTTTTATAATTTATTTGATGGTTGAGATTGATATTGAGTGTTTTAGTTTCCTTATTTTAGAAAATGAGCCATTTCACTTAAGTGAGTGGCATAGTTGTCATTATTTCGATTTTTTTATTATAAAAGCACAGGAGGGAGCGTCCAACCCTAGTGGAGATTTAAGAAGGAAAAAAGAAAAAAAAGAAAAAAAGAAAAAAAGAGAAGAAGCTCTCTTGTGTGAAGCAATTTTCCTCATTGTTTTCTATGGTTTTTAATAAACCCTCCATTCTAATTGAATTGTGGAAGGGTAGAGGCTTGATTAGTGGTGGATTCTCCAAGGTGCATTCTTCCTCTTTCTCTTCTCCAACAAGATATTCTTATTCTTCTCTTTCATCGTCTTTTCCCCTTCCCACACAACCTTCTCAACCCATCAAAACTCAACCCAATCCACCTTCTCTCTCTTTCCCCTTTTTTATCCACGTGTGGACCCACACGTGCACACACACGCATGCATGTGCGTTCATACGAGCAGCCACGTGTGGGCCCCCATTTGGTGTTTCCCTCTTTAATTTTTCTATAAACCTCCCTAATTCCTAGATCCTTTGAATCCCTGGAAACCCCATTCCTAAATCTTCATCCATGAATCCAAAACCCTACTGAAAATCAGTTTTTTTTAATTTTTTTTTTCCTAAATCAGAATTTTGATTGCATCATTATCTATTCATGTAGATATGTTTGATTTTACACATTGATTGGTGAAATTAATGTGTAAATTGATCTCTCATCTTGCATCCTAGGATAGTTTCATCATCCTACATCGAATTTAGTATCAGAGCCTCGGTCTAGCATATGATAGGTGTTCGAAAAATTCTTATACCCATAGTAGAGCATATAAGTTGCATATAGCTTGCTGAATTTTCTGATTTGGCTTGCTGAATTTTCTGCTTGGGTATTTTCAAAGTCCTATATTGCTGGAATTTTTAGATTTAGTGATTTTAAGACACCTAGTTGCTGAATTTTCAATTTTAGCCTTATTAGAATCATTCTAGGGTTGTCCATAGGATTTAAGGTACTAAGGGTCATCATACATAGAACATATGTGCATCACATAACATCACATTGAGCGCCTTCAAATCCGATTTTTACACTGCATTCATCATATAGTACACATTCAGCTAGGTTATCTCTCATTAGGGTCGTTTAGTGTATGCAAATGTGAACAGGTCGTGGTTTTGGTCTATTCCCCACCATGAACCCGGATCAGATTGCCGAGGTTCTTGAAAAGATTAGCCACCGTTTGACGGCTATTGAGACGCATAATAAGACCACTGCCAAGCAATTGACTGCTAGTAACCAGCATGTCATGCGGCTAGAGGCTACCTCCCATGGTACCCCTGTCACCGAGGAAGACCACCAGTCTCAGGCAGGAGAGCTAGTGGGTGAGGACCCAGTTGAGCAGGGTCCAGTCCCAGTAAAACCCATTGGGAGTCGTATTAGAAACTTTGGTCAAAGAGTGGGTCATGTAGGACTGCAAGCCCACGCGTCCCATAAAGAGTCGTGGGATCGTTATGACCCTGAGGAAAGGATTATGAAAATCGTCAAAGTCAATGCTTCCGGTTTTTATGGTCACTTGATCCCGAAGCATTTCCTTGACTGACTAGCTGACATGGACCACTTCTTCAAGTGGCATGATATTTCATATCGATGTCGAGCGAGGTTCACTAAGATGAAGTTGATGGGTCAAGCCAAATTATTCTGGACCAATACAGAACGAAAGGCAGAGCGACATGGAGATGCAAAAACTTCTTAAAGAAAAATATATCCCACTCTCCTACCGTGATCACCTTTTGGACCAGTGGCGTCCTTGAGGCAAAGATCGATGTCTGTATCAGATTAAATCGAGAGATTCGAGGAGTACATGATGCGATGTGATATCGATGAGTCTCTTACTGTGACCCTGTCTCATTTTAGGACGAGCCTGCACTCTGAGATTAGGTGTGAGTTCATCCTTCATGATGTTGGTACACTAGAAGAGGCCTACCTTAGGGTAGATGAGCTTGAATGATACCTAGTGCAATCGATCATGAACTGGTTTGGGTCTCGTGATTACAGTGGCAGAGTTACTCCTCAGGGTGCCAAACCTAACCTTGGATGTTAGACCAAAGACTCAACCGGTGATCCCACCTATAACAGAGATGTTAAAGGTAAGTGTCTAGTCAGCACTAGTTCGAAGGGAAGTGAGCACATCTAGTGTTTCTGTTGCAATGGTTATAGTCACCTCGCAAATGAATGCCCAAACAAAGAAGAGGAAGCCCTTATGATAGATGAGACAGATGAGGATGATGAGGACAATTGTGATGAAAAAGGAACATAAGCCTAATATTGGTGCTAGTGATGAGGAGTTTGATAATCAGAAAACCCAGACTCTCGTAATAGTCAGATGTGCATTTTCCCAAGCTAAAGAAAATGATGAATGGAGTAGGAACACAATCTTTTACACTTATACCAAGTGTGGAGAAAAGAATTGTAAAGTGATCGTGGACCGTGGCAATTGTGCCAAGTGGTCTCTACCAGCACCGTGAGTCGACTAGGCTTGAAAGCCGAGTCTCACCCTTGGACCTACAGAGTGTCGTGGGTTGATAAGTCCTCCATTCTAATCTCATAGCGATGTTGTATCCCCATCCAGTTTGGGTCGTATAAGGATTCGTTGTGGTGTGATGTAGTTCCCATGGATGTCGGCCACATCATCTTGGGTAGGCCATCGTTATTTGACTTGAACGTTACAATATTTGGTCGCTCGAATATTTGTACATTTATGTTTGATGGCAAGAAAATTAGATTGAGTCCTCCATCCAAGAGCATATTGGGAAAGGAGATCACCAAGAAGGGTGATCCTGGAACTTCGAGAAAGTCTAAACCTAAGTCTCTTCATATCATTAATGCAAACGAATTTGAAAGAGAGACTAGGGCAGATTCAGAGGTGTATGCCTTCATGAGTAGAGAGGCTAACCCCCAACTTAGTATAGAGTTGCCTAGTGAGGTGATTTCGGTGATGGATGAGTTCAGTGATGTCTTTCTTGACGACTTCCCAGATGAACTTCCACTTATGAGGGACATCCAACATGCCATTGATCTAGTCCTCAAGTCGACTCTCCCAAACCTTCCTCATTAAAGAACGAACCCCACTGAGTATGCGGAACTCAAGAAGCAAGTTGATGAGCTTCGTAGGAAAGGCTTTATTTAGGAGAGCATGAGTCCATGTGTGGTGATCACCCTTCTGACGCTCAAGAAGGATGACACGTGGCATATGTGTGTGGATAGGTCATCAACAAGATTACCATTAAATACTGGTTTCCTATACCACATCTTGATGATACGTAGGACATCATGGCCAATGCCACAATTTTCACCAAAATAGACGTCACAAATGAAATAATCTTGTTCTTAGTTACTGAAACTGAGAAACCACTGCTTTCTAGATACGCCCTTTCTTTACCACGTTTTGGTCATGTGGTAGTAAAAAAGTGTACTATCGTATTGCAGAAGGTAGAAAAGGAAGGGTGTATCTATCAAACAGAGTGGGTGTAGATGTTAATTCTGGAAGAGCCCTCTTCAAAGAAAGGAAAGCTTACGGTGTCAAAAGCTCTCTACGGAAGGGAAGACCGTCGATGGAGATGTTGTAAATGAGAGTGAGGAGCATCAAGCAACCCAAGGTAGTGAACAGTGCTCTTAATGCAATTACAGCTGAGAACGCCATTGCAATCGCCGGTAGATTAGCTGTTTTCAAGAGAAAAGCAGGAATTTCGCGGGTTTATTTAACGTAAGAAGAGTGCAGAGAAGGTGTTTGTGGTTGAGGGCGTTCCACGTCGAGGATGTCGTGGCAGGAACTTGGGCGCGGAAACTGCATTTTAACCGTCGTTTTCTTTCACGAGAATCCCAAGCACTGTACGCCCACCGTGATGGTTGGTTTATATTGCGTAATGAGTTAGTAAACAACGTGGGGTCCACCATGGAAATATGTATCTCATCCACGCCGTCCATCCGTTTTTCCAGATCATTTTACAGCCTGATCCCAAAATTGAAGCATATCAAAAGCTCAAGTGACCACACCACAGGAAAAAGGGGCATGGATTGGGTACTACCCCACTAGCACCTAGCTAGAGACGGACGGTCCTCAAAGGGGATGTGTGGAGCCCACCATGATGTATGTGTTTGATCCACTCCTTCCATCCATTTTTACATATCATTTCAGGGCATGAGCCTAAAAAGAAGGCAGATAAAAGGCTTAAGTGGAAAACACCATAAATAATACTCGCCGTTGAAACCTTATTATGGCCCACCGATGATGTTTATTTGCCATCCAACCTATTCACAAGGTCAGGTAGACATGAATGAACGGAAAACATAAATATAAGCTTGATCCAAAACTTTCGTGGCACTAGCACTAGGATAAGATGTTTTCAACGGTAAGCCTTCAATCCCCACTATTTCCAGTGGTTTGGTCCACTGGATCCTTCAATCTGCCTCCTTGTGGACTCATTAACTAAAATTATCCTTTAAAATGGACTGACGGCATGGATAAAATACATATACCACAATGGATCCAACAGAGCCCTTGATAGACCGTCCAGTTACCTTTTTAAGGCCACTTTGATGTTTATTTGTCATGAAACGGTTCAAAAGTTGGCACAGACCTAGATAAAGGGAAAACACAAATGTCAGCTAGATCCATTACTTCCATAGCCCCGAGAAGTCTTCCATAGTAAGTATTTGCATGTTTGATCCGTGGAATTGAATGTTATTGAATTGTGTTAGATGGGATTAACATCATTACCATACCATGATTGCATGTCTGAAAATATAGCCATTTAATCTCATGCTTGGGATAAATATTTTGCTATGGATATACATTGGATTAAGCAAAATCATGTTTAGTGGACCATGGAATTGTAATCAATCGACCAAATTCACAACTAATGTCGTTCCTTTGTAAATAGATATAACCAAAATGTCATGTTTAAACCGTGTATATGGATGGCGTCAATGGCATTCACATGTGAAATCCTACACCTGAACAAATGCAATTCCATTCCACTTAATCCGAACCTTCCCATCCTTTCCAAACACCATATGGAATTGCACGGGACCAAGTGTAATTCTATCCCACCTAATCTTATCTAATACCCCCCTTAATTTGCAGTGTTTCTTATTATGCAGTCCACTTGAGTGGGGTAAAATGGATGGAAAGTGTGGAAAGACATATGCATTATGGTGTCCCCAGTTTATTATCAGGCTATAACTATTCTGTCCATCCATTTTCCTTAATAGAGCTGAAATTTAAGCCCATCGTGATATATCTGGGGTGCAGTTACTTAAGACCAACGGTTAACCCAAAGCTCCAAGGAGCCCACCACAAATTGTGATATATCCACTCTATCCCATATATTCATCAACTCATTTTACACACGAGTTGGAAGAAGAGAGAGATCAAAAACTCAAAGTGGGTCATACTAAAATAAGCAGTGGGGATGGAGACGCCCAACATTTGAACCTTCTGGGCCCACCGTGATTTTTAGAATGGCTGTGACCGCCGGCACATAGATATCTTTGTGCCGGTAGCGGTGGGGGTCCAAAGATATGTCTGTGAAAAATCCCCTGACCACAATAGGACAGGATTTTAAAAATTAGGCTAATCAAACTCATGTGGGCCATACCACACTAAACAGTGGGGATTGAACGCCTGACAGTGAAAGAAGTTTCGTATCAAGATGATATTTGTGCCTACGGTTTATCTGATTGGTAATAATTCTATGAACGGTTTGGATGGTATATAAACATCAAGGTTAGGAAGGTTTCAACGGTGGACGTTGCTGTTCGCACTATTTTGTCTCACTTTTTAGATAATACGGTTCTAAAATCGTATGCGAAACGGTTATATGTATACGGCCCAAAATAGGTGGATTATCTTAAATACTTTAAATGAAGGCGTGTTCTTGAAAATCGACTAAAATGCAGGCAGTTTCTTTTAATAAACTCTTTATTTTTTTTGTGATCATAAATCGCATCTGATCTTTAACTCAACCTCTTCCTGGGGACGAACCTCCCGCCAAAAAACACCCCATTCAACTCTCTTTCTCTCTCCTATCAAATTCAAATGGCAACAGCAGTAAAATCAATAGCAACAAACCCCACCATCCCCAATTATCGAAGAAATAAAAGACCAGATCGATCCAGGAGCAGCAGTAGCATCATATCCATACTCAAGATCTGTAAGAACATGAAAGAACTCCAGCAGATCCATGCCAATCTCATCAAAACCTCTCTCATCCATGACATGTCCGCCGTTAACGCCATCATCGAATTCTCTGTCATCCATGGAAATCTCCCCTATGCTCTATCCGTGTTTGAAACAACTCCGAATCCAACTCTCTTTGCCAAGAATTTCATGATCCGAGGCCACGCACAGAGCGAATTCCCTCTATCGGCGATAACTTTCTACGTTCGGATGCTGAGTGAAGGTTTTGAGTTCAACAAATTTGGTTTCTCGTTCTTGATCCAAGCATGTTTGAGATCACAAGCGGCTGAAGAAGGGAAACAAATCCACGGCCAGATCTTGAAGTTTGGGGAGATTGACGCTCATCTGGCAAGCTCCATTATCTGTTTCTACTCGGAAATTCAAGATCTAGACTCTGCTCATCGAGCTTTTGAGTCAGACCTTGGATCCATCGCTTCTTGGAATGCGATGATCGATGGGTATTCAAAATCTGGGGACATGGAAATGGCTCGGAGACTGTTCGATGAAATGCCCCAAAAGACACTAATTGCTTGGACGGCATTGATTACAGGTTTTGTGCATTTGGGGAGATTTATAGAGGCTTTGGAGGTTTTTGAAACCATGCAGAGGTCCGGATTTAGGCCTGATGAGCGGACATTAGTGAGTGTGCTTCCTTCAATATCTCACTTGGGTGCGCTCAGTTTGGGAAAATGGGTGCATTCTTATGCTGAGAATTCAGGTATGGAATCGAGTATCTTCCTGAGATCAGCACTAGTGGACATGTATTCCAAGTGTGGTAGTATAGAAAATGCACTAGAGTTATTTGAGAAGATGGGACCCACAAAACGGAATGTGGTGATGTGGAATGCGATGATTGGTGGATTGGCGATGCATGGACATGGAAGGGATGCATTGGAGCTATTCCAGGAGATGCTAGCAAGCGGCACAAAGCCTACTGATGTTACATTTGTAGGTGTGCTGAGGGCGTGTAGTCATGCAGGGATGGTGGATAAAGGGTTGAAGTACTTTGAGGCAATGAAGGACTTGTATGAGCTCGAACCAACAACAGAGCATTATGGGTGCATGGTTGATCTTTTGGGTCGTGCTGGACGGTTGCAAGAAGCGGAAGGGTTGGTGAGGAGTATGAGTGGGCAGCCGGATGTGGTGGTCTTGAAGACCCTTCTAGGTGCATGTAGGGTCTATGGGAATGTCGACATAGGTGAGCGCATTGGTAGAGAACTTCTTGAATTAGCTTCTGATGATAGTAGTTGTTATGTGCTTCTAGCAAATCTGTATGCATCTGTAGGCAGATGGGTGGATGCTGGCAAAGTGAGAAACTTGATGAAAGAAAGGGGAGTGAAGAAGATAGCTGGTTGTAGTTCGATTGAATTGGATAATGTGGCCCATGAGTTCCACGCAGGGGACATGTCTCATCCTCGGATCAAAGAGATATATGCTAAAGTAGAGGAGATGGGGCAAAGGTCGAAGGTCGAAGAAGGTTATACCCCTGATACCTCTCAAGTGTTGGCTGATATCGATGAGGAAGAGAAGGAGACTGCATTATATCGTCACAGTGAAAAGTTAGCAATTGCTTTTGGCTTGATAAATACTATCCCAGGCAGCACTATACGCATAGTGAAAAACCTTAGGGTCTGCCTTGATTGCCACTCTGTTACAAAACTTGTATCAAAACTTTACGATCGTGAAATCATTGTTAGGGATCAAAACCGCTTCCATCATTTCAAGAATGGAGTATGCTCGTGCAATGAATATTGGTGATATCTATGTTATGGTACTCATGGGACTCTCTAGAGATCTGAAACCATCCATCTGAAAAATATCACAGGCTGTTCATTTTTTTGAAGAGGAGAGAATTGGATGACAGGCCGCACATGCTGGTATGTGTTATTCATAAAGATAAATGGACATGAGTGCTCATTCACCAAATGAAGCCCATGAAATGGCCAGAGTTTCTTTTGATGTGCTAATTCATAACTTGAATGTCCAGTAATCACAAAGAGTCTGTACATGAAATGATCCAATTTAAAATTCTGATTGAAGAGGATAGTGTTTTCAAATAATGTTTGTGATCAGTAATAATCCAAACAAATTAAAAGGGTCTTTACTATATGGTGTCATTGCAAGTCTCATGCTAGTTAGGCCATGAGCAACTGTGAAGTTCTCACTGTGATAGTTGTGGCTGCCATCTCTCCTCATCAATTCCAGGTGCAGTAAGAGCGGTTTGGTTCATACACTGTCAACTTCAATTAGTCTGCAACCTCTGGAATGTGATGGGATCTCTTTGGCTCTGAAATGGGGGACATCTTGTACAACTGCGCATCAATTGCCATCCAATTACAGGCCAAGGTTTGTGGCTAACCGCACTTCAATTAGCCTAGAGGGTCGTGCATCATTGGATCGGCATGGCTCAAAGGATGTGTATAACTACACTTCTAGTTTGTGGCTTTCTAGTTGATGTCTCTGCATATGTATATGTTTCATGATCTTACCTATGGAATCACACCGTCGATTGGATTCCAGAAAAATTAATAGCAATAGCCAAGCCGACAGTTACTGTAGTGGCAGCCGTGGCAACCACCTCTGCTGGTCCCTCTCTTTCCTGTGAGAAGAGATGCAGTAGCTAGGGTTGTCAACAGCTGGGTGCACCCAATGGGTATGCCAGCCTGGGCCAACATGGGTCAGGTATGGGTGTAGCTATAAGGTTGTGGGTGTGGGTTTGGGTTATTTTTTAGCCCGGTTAATGAATGAATCAGGTGTGGTTATACTCTTAACCCCACCAAACCTGATTATATAAATCAACAAGGGAATTTTTCAAAATACTACTTCATATGGTACTTGCATCTTGATACCTTTCTCAAAAGGTTTTCAATAAGCTACCGCATTAATTTAAGTAATTATCATTAGCGTATCTTCGGTTAGATCTCTCAATGGAAGTCTGAGGCTTGAGTTGGCCTTACCATGATGTTTATGTTAAATCCAGCACGACCACCAGGTGCATCCCCCTTGCTAGGCCTGGGGCTAAAAAATCAGCCCCATCCATGATTCAGGTGGACCACATGATTGGAAACAATGTACAAGGAAACGCAGACCCTCCAAACTATTTCCCTTGGTGTGGCCCACTTGAATTACGAATGAGTTTGATTTTTTGGACCCAGGCCTAAATTTTGGTGTGGTATCTAATGGTTGGAGTGGATTTCATCTATCCATAATGGTGATCTTGTAAAAATCAAGGGTGGGCGTCTCTCTCCTAACTATTTCCTTTGGTGTGGCCAACCTAATTCACGTATCAGCCTGATTTTTTGGCCCTGGTCCTAATGTGGGATTACGCATATAATGGTTGGAGTGGATTTCACATACACATCACAGTGGGCACCCTATCCAATTATTCCCAATTTCTGCTGAGATATTAAAAAAATAATAATTTAGGCTACATCCACCCTTGATTTTTGATGGGCGCACTGTTTTGTGTATGTTTGATCCACTCCAACCAGTAGACATGTAATCTAATGTTATGCCTAGTACCAACAAATTAAGCTAACATGTGATTCAAGTGGACCACAGTAAAGGAAACAGTTGAGAGAGATGTCCACCCTTGAATTTTATGAGGCCCACCATGATGATTATATGAAAGCCACTCTAACCATTAGATGCCACACCAAAATTTAGGCGTGATCCCCAAAAATAAGCCCATCTGTGATTCAGGTGGACCACACCAAGGGAAATAGTTTGGAGGGTGAACATTGCCCTGTACATTATTTTCAATCTTGTGATCCTTTCAAATCATGAAAGGGGCTGATTTTTGGGTTCTGGGCCTAACATGAAGTGACAACCCGGTAGTTAGAGGTGGATTTCACATAAACGTCATAGCCAGGCCCACCCAAACTGCCAATACAACCCTAACTTCTGTTTAGAAATATGAACCCTAATTTTTGTTAAGAAATATGAGAAATATGATGGAGGTAGTCCGATGATAATTACTTAATTAATGAGTTGGCTTGTTGAAAACATTTTCAAAAAGGTACCGAGATGTAAGTACTATATATATATATATATATATATATATATATATATATATATATATATATATATATATATATATATATATATATATATATATATATAACAACAGACCTTCTAGATCAAACTTTACGCATGTGACCCATCTGAGATGTAAATTAGCATGTTGTAGAAGTGCTAGGATTTGTAGAATTTATCTACTAAATCAAAAGTCTCCATGTAGAATTTATGTACCAAATCAAGAGTCATAATAAAATGTGGAGTTATTTGATACTCGGGCTGTGTATGACGCTCGATACACAAGCACTCAGAAATTGTACATGTGACAAACAATAACTCAACGAATACCAAGTAAATTGTGGAAATCATAGTCGTTAGGTAACAATCCCAAAATTATATTGGTCAAACAATCCTAACTTCTAACACTTGTTTGTTAAAATAGGACCATTGGATTTTTATTTTTTTTATTTTTAAAACCTTTAACCATCCCAAAAACATTCACCAATTCGAAATAACATGCTATCATATTCTATATTTTCTGTTTTGTTTAAGAAAAACTGTAGTTTTTTTTTTTCTTAATCTCTACTATAAAATGTAATCTTCTGAGAGGAAATGATGTGTGAATGGGTGATTGTTTTAAATTTCAAATCATAAATGGGTACTTGATACCCTAATGTGTACACCAGCACTCTAGAGGTTGTGGGTATAGGTGCCCATTTGAGGCTCGACATCGATATGGGTATGGGTTAGTACCCATTGGTGGGTATGGGTCTGAGTACCCCTATACGCCCCTACCTGGCCAATTGACACTACTAGAGGTAGCCGTGTTTATCTTGCTGTGAGAGAGGAAATAGGTGATGGGTCTCTTGAGTCCCTAAAGAACAAGAAGATGAAATATAGTGGGCTTGGGAAATAGGCCATCATATTAAAAGGTGAGCCTGCTCGTTTTTTGGCTTGATCAAGAGGATTTTTGCATCCTTTTGGCCCAATTTTTGTACATAGTGGGCCCCCACTCAGTGAAAGCCATGCACAACACCAATTGTTGTTTAAGTGTTGTCTACAGTTTTCTTAATTATGTGGGCCCAAGTTTGGGTTTCTGCTCATTTACCATCATCATAGCCTTTCAATGGTTTTTGTGATATTATTATTTGGACATTCATTTGCTATGAAAGGGAGACCATCATATGTTGTTCAATGGCATCTAGATAACTTGTGCAAGGCCTATGTTTATGTGTAAAAGTGGGCGGCCCAAAACCGCGCTCAGTCTCTCTTGAGAGAATCACTATGGAAACCTTAATCGGCCATTTGTGGGCTGATCTAGGACAGGATTAAATAGTTGCGAAGTGTTTTTTGACAAGATCTTTCCAATTGTGTGGTCCCCTTTTGTGATGAAACACTTGGATCTCTTGTGAGATGATGATCGATGTATGCACCCATGAAAAAAAAAATTTAATAATGAAATTTTAGGTTTGTGAAACATGCTTATGGATTTTAATATTGTGATAATCTCTAACTATATTGTTGTATGGTGGACCCCATCTTTTCCAAGAAGATCCGCAAAGTGTGGGCGTCATCATGATCTGAGTTTCTCTTTCTAGATTCTTAGATTGCATATGTGCGTGCATCTTAATCCTATCCATCACATAAATCATAGATTTGAGCTACTCATCTCTCTGGTTCACATCAATGATCAACAACGGTGATTGTATTTATTGATTCCATATGCATTATCATCCCTGGATTCTTATAATAGTTGAAATATAAATGTTATGATTCAATAGGCAGATATGTTTAGACCTTGCCTCTTTATCTGTGTGAATCCTTAAACTCTAGCGCTAGATGTAATCACCCTCTGAGGTTGGGCATAACCTGTGTGGGAGCTTGTCTCTATCACCAAAATGATACATGCACCCATAATGAATGGTTGCATCTTGCATATGTTATACAAATAATTGCTGTAGAAGCATTTTATTCATTTTATTTTGAAAACTTGATTTTTCTGTATTGGATAGTCGCACTTCTAAAAACTTTCCACATGGGCATATGTGCATTGTGAAAACGTTTGAGAGGCAGTGTTTGTGGGGCTTGCAAACCTCACACCATTACAGTATAAAATCTATTTGGAATATAGGTTTGGTGATGTCCAAATGCCTAATTGAATTTTTCACCATATTTTTTTCACATGCATCCCCGGTTTAAATGTTGATCCTTACAAGTACAGTGCACTTCCTCCTCCTTTGCTCGATTGGATCACGTCTTTTCCCACCTTGTATGCTCTGTATTTAGTGTCCATATTTGGAAAACCAGTCTTCCAACATTTACCACAATAGATCCACTTGAAATTCATGGCACTATATCATAATTTTATTAGGGCCAAGGGGTGAAAGCTTCCAAATTTTCTTTCTTGGTACTTTCAGACTAAATTCTGCCTATATTGTAGGTGCTAGCATCCAAGTGCATCTTGTGTGCTTTATTAGATCTTTCAGCTTCTTCCTGGGAGATGCGCTTATATGCTCACCGAGTTCACACCTTCGTCTCCTGCTTTGGGTGCCAGACTAGTATTGTTTCAAAGCACCACAGGGGTCTCTTTTGAAGCTTACTAATGCTCCGTTGGATACATCTAGCCACCTAATCCTTGCAACAGAGCTTCCTGGCCTGGGATGTGGGTTCTCCTTAGTTAAGAGAGTGGGTGTCTTCTCCTCTTTTGTATTTTCTGTCCTTTATTTTCCCCCTTTGTTCTCTCCTTAACTTGAAGTGTGGGCTTTTGGTCCTCGGCCCGGGGTGTGGGGAATTTTTTCTTCCCTTTTCTTTTTGTCCACAGGGGCTCCTGCCCTCTTTTTTCTTGCATTTCTTTGGGCTTTTCCCAGAGTAAATAATAAGAGAGTCTTTCTTACTTTCCAAAATAATAATAATAATAATAATTTATTAAGGTTATAGTCCCTCGTATGATTTTCAAACTGAAAATTGTTGGAAAACATATCTGACAAGGGATTATAAAATCCTAATGTGCTTTTTTTTCTTTCTAAACATTGTAAAATGCAGCCCGTGGCTTAGTGAGGTAGGCCTTTCATCCATTAGTCACCACTTTTGATGGGCTATGCTCCTGGAAATTTCATTCATAGAAAAGTATTAACTTTTTTATTGTGACCCTTGGATAAGAAGGGAGTGTGCCCCTGCATCCCACAAACCACCTCACTCGAGCCCATGTGAAAATGTCCCTGCATTAATCATTTCTAGTGAGAAGTCTCGAACACGAGACCTCCTACTCTAATACCATTCATGGACTGCTTATATGGTATAATTATGTGAGGGCATACAGTTTCTCACTGGAACTAGGCATGGTAATGGACCAGCTTCAAGACAGGTCTTTTTCCAAGCTCTAGCCATGCTTCAATGTAAGATATTGCGGCAGCTGGCCAGAAGTCTGGCCCATTTAGTAACCAGGATTGATTATCACGCAATGATCTGATCAACTGGCTGAAATGTTAGGTCCATGCCTGACCCACAAAACCCCATCTGCGGTTTAGCCCATTTCCTGCCTTAGTTCTAAATGGTTTAGCAACAATCCTAACTAAAAATGGTTTAGCCCAACAAACACAACAATGAAATTACTTAAGAATTACTGTCCCTAACATTGGCAATACGATACATTTCTTAGCTGAGTGCACACACAATCAAACTCAAACCTCAAGCAACAATAGTCAACAATCAACAACAACAACAACCACGACAACGATAGTGCTCATACTGTCACACACACAAACACACACACACACACACACAAAAAGTGGTTTAATAAGCTCACAAGCGTGTGAATCCTGCCATGCACATGCCATGCACGCACGACAAAATGGTCTGCATGTGTGAAATCCAAGCTTTCAATTTGGTGGAGGACACTGATTAGATTTTATGGGCCTACAAAATCAAGCTATTTCACTCCTCAGGCAGGTCACAATATAGAAAACAAATCTACGGCTGAAGCAATTCTTTCTAGCCATCCATTTGTCTTACACACCGTGGCGCAATTGAGGAGCGAAATAGTTAGGCAAGGAGATCTAAACAGCGAGTCATTCCTGGTGAAAGCTGAGACCTCCCACGCGGGCCATTTTGTGCACGTGTGTGGGCTTAGGAGACCTTATGAAATTACAATACATGGTAAAAAAACGAAAATAAAACACATGAAGAGATCACAGTGACCGATGCAAACGCTCGAAATGGGACTTGACGGTGTCGTCTCCGTCCCAATCTAACCCCTCCCACCATTTCCAGTCTGCCCTAATGTTTTGCAGCGAGGGTACACCATAGCGTCCTTCTTGTAGAGGCAGCAGCTTGGTGAGCTTGGGACATCCCTCCACATAAATTTCTTCCAACGAATGCCAATCCAGTTGTAGTTGGTCAGCTCTTCTTTGTCCTCTTCCCCCACAGATACGCACCAGTTCTGGTAGGTTGCTTAAAATCAAATTTGTTAGTTTAGGAAGGAGACCCTCATTGTCTAGCACCTCTGATATTATCTCCTCTACTCCTGGGCAGTCTTCTATGCAGAGAAAGACAAGATTGGGGAGACCCCCCTTCATCTGCACGGATGAGAAAACAGTCTTCTCCAAGCCATGACAGTTCCGAAGATTCACTTTTCTCAAGTTTTGGAGTGTTACCACCATCCCCATCATCCAAATACTCTTCATGTATAGTAGATCATGAAGAATCAGGTGTTCGAGTTTGGAGAGTAGTCCATCTTGTTGCAGCAGAGTCGGTCCAGCAAACACATGCTCTAATCCGCTACATCTCTGCACGTCGACTTGTTTTAGGTTCTCCATTCTTGGCAATAAGCTAGATGGAAGTAAATGGTTTAGCATTGGGCAGCCACACACATTCAAGAACATTAGTTTCTGAAAACATGTGGCAGGAAGTGATCCCTCATCATCAGACACCACTTTCTCTAGCTTTTCAAGGTAAGATAATTCCAACTCCCGTAAATTCTGTAACGTAATTTCCTGAGACTCCTTTGGACTCAAAATGCATTCCATATCTTTGCAGCGGTATATGAAAAGATATTCCAGACTTTGGAACCCTTCAATCCCACTAAATGTCTTTAGTCCCTCTTGAAAACATAACCTTAATCTCGTCGTATGTGCCAAAAATGTCCTAAACGACTCAGGGATATGATTGCAACAAGTAAGCACCCTCCCTCCATTGCATTCGTAGCTGTTTTCCATATTGATTCTGAATTGAACTTCGTCGTTCTTACTGACTTCGACTGCAAATTCTTTGTAACCTGATTGGTACATGCATAAAAGAAATTTCTTTAGGTTTGCCCAAATTTTAGGCTGAGCATACTCTTTCATGAAACGGTCAACATCCGCAATCCAGATAAACAAACAGGACAGCTTTGTCAAAGATGCCACTTCAGACAAGGTAGCATTGCTGCTGCTGCTGCTGCTGCTTGCATCTTCCCCTTCAACCTCCCACTTGCTAAAGCTGTTGTACATCTTCAATTCTTCCAAACGAGTCAACCTTGATATGATGGCACGTGGTACAATTGCTAGATTCTTAGTATGTGATAAGTTCAATCTCTTAAGGCTGACCAATTCCCCAATTTCTTCTGGCAACTCATGCAAGTCTTTGTTATAGGAAAGATCAAGGGATTCAAGCTGGTTCAGTCCCTCAAGTGGCGACAGACAACCCTTTTCTTTAAATCTGCAATTACTCAAATGAAGCACCTGTAAGTTCTTCAGGTTTGACAGTGATGATGGCAGGCTGCTAATAGAAGTTTGGCTTAGATCCAAAACCCGAAGGGCTTTTGGACCTTTCAAAAACCAATCTGGTATTTCGCTCAACATCCCATTTTCTCCCATTAGCAATGTTAGCAGTTCAGGGCAACACATCCCTTCCTGCAGCTCTGTTTCACTCCGGAGGAGAGAAATCCTCTTGTATTCACCCCACTTTTTCCCTTGTGGCAATCCTTTCAATCCTACACCAGCTCTTGCCAAGGATTTATATTCTTCATCATCTTTTGATGCAATATAAATGGCAACATCTCTAACCACATCGTGCATCTTTACAAACCCTTTGTCATCACCTTCTAATAACAAACAAGAAGCTTTGAGTTGTTCAACCCAATAGTGCCCTTTGTTCATTGTTTCCTCCAAACTTTCAGCATCTCCCAGAAAGCCTTCCCCTTTCCAATATCCGATCATGCCATCCACATCAATGTTATAGTCTTCAGGAAACAGGCAGCAAAACAAGAAGCCAGGTTTCAACTCAGGAAGTAGACGGTCGTAGCTTACTTTGATGGACTGGTACACCTTACCTTCCATGCCTTCGATTTCGCTTGGGGCAGACTCTTGCAGTCGTGAAAGTACATACTTCCACACCCTAAGATCTCTCACACATCTGAGTGCCCTTCCTAGTGTTACAATTGCGAGAGGAAGACCACCGCATTCTTCAAGAACCTCCCTTGCCACTGTACACAGTGAAAGTTCATCAACAACATCACCTGCCTTTTCTTTGAATAATTTCCATGAATCTTCATCTGAGAGCACCCTTACCTTGACATTAACCTGGGTTTCCATCTGTCTGCAGACAACTTCACTTCGTGTGGTGAATAAAATTTTACAACCCTCGGGGAGATTATCATATGGAATTCCTACATCGGCAAGTTCAAGTCGCTCCCATAAATCATCTAATATGATGAGGAATTTCTTCTTCATCAATGCATTCTGTATGGTATTTGCTCTAGAGAATTCAGAATTTTCACTGCTGCTGGGCCCATTCCCAAGGTTCAGACCCAAGTTCCCTGCAATGTCACCTTGGACCCTTTTTAAGTCCACGTCTTTGGAAACAATCACCATTATGACTTTATCGAAACGTTCAGAGCCTTTCATCCGATTGTTCACATTTTTCACGAGGGTAGTTTTACCTACTCCCGCCATGCCCCACACACCAATTATTTTGATATTATCATTATTTAAAGCATCTGTGACATCTTTCATAACTAGTTCTGCTGATGTTAGACCTGCGATCGATGGAGTATCCTGGTTTATGACTGTCGGAAGGGGAGAGGCCGTTGTCACCCTCTCAAATTTTCTTTCTTTGAGGTGCGTACTGATGCTCTCCTCCATCTGTTTTGCCTGCTTGCTTATTCTGTAACGCCATATCAGATTTGGACAACACAGGCATCTCTTGTTTTGTCCTGCTCCCTCCTGGATCCTATTTGCTGCTTCTTCCATGAGAACAGCTCGTGTTAGCCACAGAGTAACTTCCTCAGTTTCTTCTTCGCCTTTGGAGCAGCCGGTCCTTACCAAATTCTGTATGGAACTTTTCTTGGCCACTAGTTCTTCACGGCAGTCTTTCAAATCGTTAACATTGTCATTTAAATGAACAAGATAGCCCACATGTTTCTTAAGACAATTGCATAAACACTTTCCAATTTCCATGATGACTGAGGGCACTGCTTCCATTTCCTATTCAACACAAATGGCATTATAAACAATAACAATCAGGTTTGAGACATTGCGTAAGGAGTTTGTTTTGCCTGTGTCGTGACTGATGATCACCAGCTTGTCACCCCATTGGGCTGCATGCTGATGGTCTGATGACCAACAACATTCCTTCACTACATACTATATATCAGTCATTATAACGAACTTACCAATGGATTATTCTGACCATCATTATATGCAGATGAATGTAGAAATGAAAAGAAAGTTTTTGATGGCTCACATCCAACTTCAAAAGTAAAGGGTTTGGATTGTTTTTGAAGTGACATTATTCCACAATAGTTCATTTATATCAGCACTTAGAAGATGGGTTGTTCAAATCATAAGATCATCTCTACATGTAGGCCCTGAGGTGCAACTCATGCTCACCTTCCTGAGACGGAACAATTCTTCTCTCTCTCTCTCTCTCTCTCTCTCTCTAAAAAAAAGATGGGCGTTAGCGATGGAAAGGGAATGATATTTGTTCCTTTGATGACTAAAGATTCTTAAAGCTGAGGACCCAGCGGCTAGAGTCCCTGACGACTGTGTGGTGCATAAGCTGAGTTTTGTGGTGCCCATCTAAACATTAAGGAATAAATTGGTAGATGCCTAAAATTGAGTTCATCTTGTTGTAATTAATGGTAATTATGTATTAGAGAGAGTTTGAGTGGCATTAGTGCTTACAGTCAGAAGTCTTGATCCCAATGGAGCAGATAAAAACTGTTATTTATTTTTTATTTTTATTTTTTTAACAGATGCACTCACACTCATGCACTCACACCACAGTGGGATTTCAACACAATGGGTACTCGAACCCATGACCTCCTGTTGAAACTCTTGTAAGTGTACCACTGAGGTAGTTGATGGCTAGATTGACATGGGTAATTTGGGTGATCTGTTCTGGGACCTGGAGTCGGCAGCGATGATCCCCTCAAGGGCAGCATGTTTTAGGCCATGAAGGGTATGGAAGCTGCCGACAACATGAAGAATCAGGATAGGATTTTTTATTTGTTATAATCTTCACAATCTGACAATCAAGATTTGTTACTTGATTGTGATTTTTTAATTTGTTTCCAAGGGGGCAAATACCAAAATCCTTTTTTTTTTTTTTGGTTGTTGTTTTTTTTTTAAAAAAAAAAAAAAAGAAAAAGTGGTGAAGTCAAGAATTGTGGTGACGATCCAAATTCTAGAGGATTGAATCATAAGATGGGTTCAATGTTTGAAATATCGGTATCACGTTACGTATCACACCCTTGGGATACAGATGATACATATAGGTTATCGCATGGGATATATATCGGTTGTATTGCGTAATGTATCGTTGTTGTTGGAAACATGGGGAAACATTAGAAATTGGTTGAATTTTTCAACAAAATTTCAAGGATTGTTAAAAAAGACATCAATACACACTTACAAATCAAAACATTATAAAAATCAAGTGCACATAATAAGTTTTCTTTGTATGGGATCCTAATCTATGCGTTGTCTAACTGAATTAATGCAAGTATATTCAAAGTCTATTTATATAATTTATAAATGTAAGAAGACGTGTGGAAACACAAGTAATACATTCAAAAGCAAAAGAAGAATTACTAGATTAGGTTACATGTTTGATTTTGATTTTGATTTTTTTCAATTATCCGCAACTTGTTCTTTCTCCTCCAAATATTGAAATCGAAGTTCCCAATTCATGATTTTTCATGCCATTCAAAACATGAAAAATCATGGATTTGTAACAATTTAACAATGATTTAACATGATTTACAGAAAAAAAGATCGAAAAAAAATGCTTAACGGATTGAACATGTGGGATATATCCCACTACTTGTATGTTTCATATCGCACAAGTGGAATACATGATATATTGTGGGATATATCGGTCGATATCATCAATATTTAAAACACTGGATGGGTTATACCATGAAAAAAAAAAACAAAAAAACACACTACCCAAAAGCATCCAAATTCGCATGAAGCCTATTTGATGATTACATTGGCTAGATATTTCTTGTTCTTGTTAATGCATGTTGAGAGTTTGTACGGTGGACAGTTAGGATGCCATATACATACAATGAGCCCACAATTTTTTACTCTACCACTTTTTTAAACAAAAATAATTGAATGCATTCTGGTAATTGCTCTATTTGAAAAGCATCTCCAGGTAATTTTCATTCCTTGAGACATTATTATGTAAAATCCCAACTCCTGATGAATTTTGCATTAAAAATCCCTTGTTATTATGAGTAGAGCTGTACATGAGTCGAATTAGCTGCGTCAGCTAGCTCGACTCGACTCAGAAAAGCTCGAAATTGGATTCAAACTGACTCGAGTTGGTTTTTGGAGCTTGAAAACATTTTGAGCCGAGTTTGAGCTTGCCCAAGCTTGACTCGACTCGGCTTGAATTGACTCAGATCGAATCGGCTTAGTGACTTGGTTATTTTTATCTTGATGTTGCTTACCAAGTGTTTAATGAAATGACTCAACTAAGTGTTGTTTCAAATTTGTACATTCTCCGCAGAATTGGTTGGTGGCGAGGAAAGAATGGATACAAAACAAATCACTATATAAAAAAATTACAGTATAGAACTGCCCTCATATTTTATTTTTTTATGCTGCTTGATGAGTGTTTGATGAAATACATGTGAATTGTTGTTACTGTTTTGCATTATGTGAGAGATTGAAGAGGCATTATATGTGTTTATAATGTCTCACATGCTCGAATTCAGCTCGAACTGGGTTGAGCTGCTGACTGAACTGAACTGAGCTGGCCAGTTAGGCTCGAAAATCGAGCCAAGCCGAGTTCGAGCTGGGGTTAGCTGCTGGCCGAGCCGAGTCGAGCCGTGCCAAGCTCAACTCGGTTCAACTCGCTTACAACTCTAATTATGAGGTTTGCTATGCCGAGACTCTTGTACAATCTATCTCATCTCCACGGCATTGCACATGCCAAAATGTTAGCCGATTGTATCCAATATGCCAAAGGATGTGAAGCATGACAAAAACATGGGTCGATACAGCACATGCCTGCGATCAGGTTGCATTCGATTATCAAACCTTAGCCATTTTGAGGGTGGACTATTGATTTGATAGGAAAATTTTGTTCTCCTTCATCTAGAGGACAATTTCATTATTGTGGCCACTGATTACTTCACCAAATGGATAGAAGCAAAACCTATGATGAGAAATGGTCATTAAGAGATTATTGAGTTCATTGAGATTCATATAATTCACATATTTGGAATTCATGAAATGATCACGATGGACCGAGGTGCACCTTTTTCATCTAAAGAAGTCAAAATGATGACTGATCAATATAAAATTAAACTGTTACTCATCATCTTATTATGCTTAGGCCAACAACCAGGCCGAGGCTAGTAACGTGGTCATTAAGAATATTTTGTGCAAGATGATTAACGAGAATCCTAAAGAATGACATATTAAGTTATCGGAAGCTCGTTGGGCTTATCGAAATTCGTATCGAACGAGCACAGGGATGAGTCCATTTAGGCTTATGTATGGACACAATGTTGTGTTGCATTTGGAGGTGATTGTGCCATTATTAAGGGTGGCTTATTAGGCTAGTTTGACCCAGCCAAGTTCACGGAGGTTATGTTGGTCAAACTCAAGAACTTAGATAAAATGCAACTGAAGGCATTGTATTCTATTGTATCCAACAAAGCTTGGGTCACTCGAGCGTATGATAAGAAAGTGAAAAAAAAGGCTTTTGGAGAGGATGTTATGGTTTGGAAACTAATATTGCCTTTCAGAACCAAGGATGCCAAGTTCCGCAAATGGTTGCTCACTTGCAATGGACCATTTACAGTGGTAAATGTTCTCCATGGAGGAGCTTATATCTTTTGCGATATGGATTGAAAGATCGCCAAAAATCCTATAAATGGTCAAATTTTAAAGGTATATCATCTTAGTCGTCTATGAGAGATATGAACACATTAGGCCAAATAATAACTAAATTAATCACGAATAATACATAAAAGACTAAAATAGGTCATAAGATACAAATAAAAAGAAATATATATTATAAGGCTGATGAAAAAACAAAATGCGGCCTTAGCTGACTATATAGAGAGAGAGAGAGAGAGAGAGAGAGAGAGAGAGAGAGCCAAGGCGGACTTGCTTAGAGGGTAGGGCTGGGGTGTGCTCCATCATATTGTATTCATGGAATCCATTCCGCCCATTATAGCCAGACATGCTAAAATTATTCATGAGGCTCATCAATCAGTCGGATTCATGATTTAGGTGTGTCAAACAAAGAAAACAGTGGATAAGGGAATAACTACCATTGAATTTGTATTGGGCCTACCATGATGTTTATGTAATATCCACTCCAACCAGTATCCACCCAGTGAAGAACCATACATGTGAACCAAATTTTATGCCCATAAGTGATTTATGTGGCCCAAACTGAGTGAAATAGTTTGGATGGCAGGCATCACCTTCACTGTTTCCGCTAACGTGGCCCACCATAAATTATAAATGTGGATGATGTTTGAGCCCTATTACCAAATTGTCATCACACGCCGCCATATGTTTGGAGTGGATTTCACTTACACATCACATTGGGCCACCCTCACACCTCCCTCAGTTTTCCACCCATCTCTGCATGTTGACCAGACGGTGCTGGAGGTATAACGTGGGCTCCACCATAATATATGTATATTTTATCCACCGTCCATCCCTTTTTTCATATCATTTTAGGGCATGACCCCAAACATGAGAAAGATCCAACTCTCAAGTGGACCACACCACAGGAAAAGGTGGTGATTAAATGACGACCATTAAAAATTTTCCCCGGAGGCCTTATGAGTTTTCTATCAAGCTGATATTTGTTTTTTCCCTTCATCCAGGTTTGTATATGACTTAATCAATACAGTCGACCTAGGAAGTTTTTAATGTTGGGCGTTCAATCACCACTGTTTTCACGCGGTGTGGTCCATCTGACATTTGGATCTGGCTCAATTTTTAGCTAATGCTGTAAAATGAGATGATAGAATAGATGGACAGCTTGAATAAAACAAATACATTATTTTGGGGCCATGACCACCAACTAGCAATCCAGTATGTGAAGTCACCCAAATCCCTGATCCAAGCGGGTAATATGAATAGAAACAGTGCACAGGGCACTCACCGTCCAAACGTTTTCACTTGGTGTGGCCTACATAAATCACCCATGGGTCTAAATATTTTCCCTAGCATGCATTTTCATGAATCAGCTAATGGTTGGAGTGGATAATTTCATGTATATATCACGGTATGCCATGTAAAGATTCAACAATAGGCATTCGCTCTCCCACTGTTTCTCGTAGTGTGGCTCACTTGAATCACAAATATTCCTGTTTTATTATCCTTACTACTAAATTTATATTACAAACCAAATGATTGGAGTAGATTTCATGAACTTATCATGGTGAGGCCCACTTCATCCAACCCAGCCCTACCCATCCAAGTGAGTCAGCATAGGAGCGCACAATGGCATCTACGGTAGGGTGCGCAGGAGACCACCAATCTATATATATAGAGAGAGAGAGAGAGAGAGAGAGAAAATAGAGAGAATTTCTTGGTCATTTATCAAATGGTTAGTATTACCTATTGAAGCGTTTCTTGAGAGTTATTGTTATTCGACTGTGTACCATAGCTAATAGACAGCCAAATTAATGCTCAAACATTTTCGATCTAGTATAATAATTTTGAATTTTTCATTTTCTCATCAATTGATCAAATGGTTAGAATCACCTTATCAATTCACCCAAGGCCTATTGTCAATCAAATGTGGAGCATGCATAATAGATGTCTACACCAATTATCAAACCTTTCTCAACATAATTAATTTGGAGCATCCATTTTCCTAACGATAGGTCTGATGGTTAAAGTCACCTTATCAAAAATGATTTTCATCCAAACATTATTTAAAAATAAAAATAAAAATAATAAATCAGAGAGGAGGAAAGATAGAGAAACAGTAAAATTGTTCATCAAAAGACTATTTGAAAAAATAAAATAAAATTAAAAGAGAGAACCATGGAGGAGGAAAGATCGAGAAAGGACCGTACCTCGGTTTGAGAATAGAGAATACTGATAGGGAAGAAACCAAGATGGGTGAAAAATGTTACAAATAGCAATGATTGAGCTTGCCTTTAGGAAAGTAGGGAATGACTTGAGAGTGGATTAGGTGAGACCCTGGCTTCACCCAGGAAGGTGCAGCCCTTACCGTGGAGCCCACCTTGATTTATGTATTATGTATCCATACTGTCCATCTGTTTTTTCAGATCATTTTAGTGCATTATTCCAAAAATAGATCAGATCCAATTATCAGGTGGACCATACCGTAAGAAGCAGTGGTGATTGACTGTTCTACCATTAAAAACTTCTTAGGTAGCAGATTAATGTTTCTGTGGTTTTTATTTACTATAGAATTTGTTGATAAGGTCACATAAGCCTGGATGAGGGAAAAAAAACAAATATAAGCTTGATCCAAAACTTCTATGGGCCGTTAATGGTCAGTTGACCACTGTTTCTTATGGTATGGTCCACCTGATAATTGGATCTGCTTCAATTTTGGGGTAATGCCCTAAATTTATCTGAAAAAAATGGAGGGACGGTGTGGATGCATAATAAATACATCAAGTTGGGCCCCACGGTAAGGTTTGCACCGTATTGGGTCCGGCCGGACCGCTCTCGAATAAGTCTTTCCATGCTCTATTGCATGAGATAACATAGACACTTTAGACAGGGAAGCGGATCACTACGCTTAGCGTACTGAGTGAACTCCAACATGATTTATGTATTTCATCCGTTCCGTCCATCCATCTTACCAGATAATTTTAGGACTCCGGCCCAAAACTGAAGCATATACATGTTCAAATAGACCACACTACAGTAAACATTTGAATTGAACGTTTACCGTATAAAATTTCTTGGGGGCTACAGCAGTTTTGGATCAAGCTTATTTTTATGTTTTCCCTTCATCCATGTCTCTATAATCTTATGAACAGATTGGATGACAAAGAAACATCACTTTGGGTCCTAGAAAGGTTTCAATGGTGGAAATCATTATTCCCACTGTTTCCTATGGTATGATCCAATTGATCTCTGGATATGCTTCAATTTTGGGCTAAACCCCTTAAATTAGATGAACAAACGGATGGACCGCGTGGATAGACCACATACATTCAAGGTGGGCCGAACTGAGTTTACTCAGTACGATGAGAGCGTACGCAATCCGATTTCATTATGAGTGTGTCCCTGTCCAGCCGTGGGACTTTATACTCAACCCAAAACGCGCCCTGGTCTAACCCACCTGGCTCAGCCCAAAGCAGCCTGAAACCGACACTGTTCATAAGAAAGTAGAATATCCGGGCACTCTTGCTTTTTCTTTTTTATTATTATTATTATTATTATTATTATTCTTCTTTATTGACTTGACTTGAATTGCTTTTAGCACCCTGGTCGGCTGTGAAGAAAACGCAATAACGTAGGAGGTGGATATCCTGTGGAAGCCTTTGACGGGAAGTTCCTAGGTGGGTCCATCGTGATGTTTATGAGAAATCTATCCCATTTATACGTTTTGTGAGATCATTTTAGTACTTGGGACAAAAAATGAGAAGGATACAATACTAAGGTGGGCCGCCCTAAAGGAAAAGGTGGGTAAGGAAATTCCTAAAGTTGAAACTTTCCTGTGTTGACAGTGATTTTTACATGCCATCCGTACTGTTTATAACGTCATTCCTACTGAGATAAACTGAAAACACAAATATTAGCCTGATTCAAAACTTCTTTGGCCCCATGAATATTTCAACTGTGGACGTTCAATCCTCACGTTTTCGGCCCACTTGAGTAATGGATCTGGATTGTTTTTGGTCCCATGTCCTAAAATGATCTGAAAAACGGATGGACCGGGTGGATTTCTCACAAACATCAGGGAGGACCCCACCTAGGTTTTCTGCGCAGTAACCTCTTGTGTAAGGCTTCCCCCTAAAATCCGCCGGCAATCATTTTTGGACATATGTATTATTTCCCTTCCACCTTTCATTGGGCTGGATTGGCACTCGATATTGTGGAAATCAATCCGAAATTGATATGATGCTAACGTCAGCAATCTATGTACATGTGTATCCATGATGCTCTGATACTTTACAATAATCATACTTTTATGTCATCCAATCTATTCATCCGATAAAATCATAGTATTCCAAAAACTCAAGTGGGCCATGCTACAAGAATCAAGAGTTACGGACGAATGACGTGCTGAGGTGATTACCATATTCCTCGATCAATAAACGCCTTGAATCCATAATTTTTATTTTTATTTTTTCGAATCTCCTGAGAATTTTAATTAATAAATAGATACCCAAAATAAACAAGTTTAGCATGGTTAAATAACTTTAAACAAACTCTAAAAATAATTAAAAGAGTTCTAATAAAAAAAAAAAAAATCTGAAAAATGCATAAATTTTCGCCGTTTGTCGATCTATCGTCGACCAGACGAAGATGCCACCTCATCCAAAGCGCGATGTTTATGCTGCTGCTTGTGTCTTCTCCTTCAACCTCCCACTTGCTAAAGCTGTTCAACATCTTCAACCACCCACGTAGTACAAATGCTAGTTTCTTTGTAAATGACAAGTTCAATCTCCTAAGGCTGACCAATTCCCCAATTTCATCTGGCAACTCATGCAAGTCTTTGTTACAGGAAAGATCAAGGGATTCAAGCTGGTTCAGTCCCACAAGTGGTGACAAACAACCCTTTGTTTCAAACCTGCAACTACTCAAATAAAGCACCTGTGAGTTCTTCAGCTCTGAAAGTGATGTTGGCAGCCTACTAATAGAAGTTTTGCTTAGATCCAAAACCCGAAGGGCTTTTGTCCCTTTCAAAAACCAACCTGGTATTTCGCTCAACTTCAGATTTTCTCCCATTAGCAATGTTAGCAGTTTAGGGCAACACATCCCTTCCTGCAATTCCTCTGTTTCACTCCGGAAGAGAGAAATCCTTGTATTCACCATCCATTTTCCCTTGTGGCAAGCCTTTCAATCCTACACCAGCTCTTGCCAAGGATTTACATTCTTCATCATCTTTTGACATAATATAAATGGCAACATCTCTAACCACATCGTGCATCTTTACAAACCTTTTGCCCTTACATTCCAATAACAAACAAGAAGTTTTGAGTTGTTAAACCCACTAGTATCATTTGTTCATTGTTTCCTCCAAACTTTCAGCATCTCCCATAAAGCCTTCCCCCTTCCAGTATCTGATCATTGTGGGATCTAATCTATATGCGGAATAGGCCCACGGATCTGTCTGTGCATGGGACATGGCGATCAGGGGTCGGATAGCTTACCTAGCTGAGACGCCGCCATGGAAGCCGGATAAGAATACCAGAAAACCTGTAGAGCTTAGGATCTTCCTCTCCTTCACACCCTTTCTGCAAATCAGTAGATGGGACTCGAATTTCTGCTGTTGGTGTAGGATTGGGGACCCAGCTCTCTTTTATAGAGTCTGTGGAGAGGGAGTTTGAAACCCATCACAACTCTCTCTCCCATGCTCCACGTTGTAGCATCCTAGTTCAACTCAAACTGCTATCTGCGTAAGACAGCTATAGCATTCCAGCCCTAGTACGCATAGCTGCGCAGATAGACTGCGCAGCGCATCACCTGAAGTGGGGCCCACTGGTCTACTCAATCATCCAGTCCAACTGTATAACAATCCAGACCGTTGATCAGTGAGGCCCACTAAATAGAGTTCTTACATTCTCCCACTTGGGCCTCATTGAGCAATGTCAATGATAGTCATGTATATAATAATTTTGTAAACAAGTTTTGATATTTTAAGAAAATATCTAAATGGTTAACCAATGAAAACAGTTGGATAATATGAGTAATGCTATTCAATCTGGTCCATCAAAACAGTCAGTATCGAAATGCGGTAGTCATCACAACATTTAATTTAGGCGAAGTGAGTCTAAGCGCGATCACAAATACTTTCAATCTTAACGACATAGATCACGAACTAGGAAATGTGGTATAAGGATTACACACTTTAGTGTGATAATATGTGTCTATCCTTAAGAGGTCCTGAAGCTTTTTCATGTCTCCAACGAGTCCACTTATTTAAAATTTGCGCATATATATAAATAAGCAGAAATAAATCTTTATATCAAAATCATCCAAACAAACTGTATAAAACGAGATCTCTAAGTGTCTGTGAAAATCAAAGTACGCTCAACTCCCACTAACTGAAAATATCTGTGGGATCAATGACTCCCATGGATGTTACATGCTCCTGAAATGGCGTGATAGGGAGCCCTTTAGTGAGCGGATTTGCAATCATCTGCTTAGTGCCGATGAATTCCACGGACACTTGATGATTCTGAACTCTTTCCTTTACAACAAGATACTTGATGTCGATATGCCTCGACCTTGACGAATGCTTGTTGTTACTAGAGAAGGAAATAGCAGCCGAATTATCGCAAAATATTCTCAACGGTTTCGGGATATGCTCCAGTACTCGCAAACCTGAGAAGAAACTCTGTAACCATAGTGCCTGATTAGATGCCTCATGGCAAGCAATAAATTCAGCTTCCATAGTGGATGAGGCTGTGGTAGATTGTTTCACGCTTTTCCACGACACAGCTCCTCCCACCATCATGAAGATGTATCCTGAAGTAGACTTCTTAGTATCGACGCAGCCTGCGAAGTCTGCATCTGAATATCCGATCAACTCCAACTGATCAGACCTTCTGTATGTGAGTCCGAAGTCTTTTGTTCTCTGAAGATACCGTAATACTTTCTTTGCAGCTATCCAATGTTGCATTCCTGGATTAGATAGATATCTTCCCAACATTCCAGTGACAAAGGCAATGTCCGGTCGCGTACAGACTTGAGCATACATGATGCTTCCTACTACTGATGCGTACGGAAATTCTTTCATTCGATTCTTTTCTAAATCATTCTTTGGACATTGAAATAAACCAAATTTGTCGCCCTTCACAATGGGGGACTTTCCTGAAGCACAATTTTGCATGCCATACCTTTCGAGTACCCTAGCAATATAGGTCCTCTGTGACAAGCTGAGCAGTCCAAGTGTTCTGTCACGGCGAATCTCAATGCCAATGACGTAAGAAGCTTCACCAAGGTCTTTCATTTCAAACTTTTGAGATAAAAATTTCTTGGTGTCGCTCAACATCCTGGTATCACTGCTAGCTAACAGAATGTCATCAACATACAAAATCATCATAACGAACTTACTCCCACTAGTTTTAATGTAGATGCATTCATCTGCAGTGTTTTCTACAAAACCATATGAAGAAATTACTTCATGAAACTTAAGGTACCACTGTCGCGATGCCTGTTTCAACCCATAGATGGATTTCTTAAGTTTGCAAACCAAATGTTCTGGAGCCAGTAGTTACAAAGCCTTCGGGCTGCAACATGTACATATTCTCATTTGGATCTCCATTGAGAAATGCAGTCTTTACATCCATCCGATGTAACTCTAAATCCATATGAGCTACAAGAGCCATTATGATCCCGAATGAGTCTTTCTTGGATGATGAGAAAGTCTCCTTAAAGTCAATGCCCTCACGTTGGTTAAAACCCTTGGCAACAAGTCTGGCTTTATATCGTTCGACATTACCTTTGGAGTCCCGTTTGGTTTTAAATATCCATTTACAACCAATCGGCCTTATTCCAGTGGGTAACTCTACAAGATCCCATACTTTATTATCCTGTATGGATTTCAACTCATCTTTCATGGCATTAAACCAACGAGAAGGATCAGTACTTTGTTTGACTTGTGTAAAGGATTCAGGATCCTTTTCCACCCCTATGTCAAAGTCGTGTTCCTGTAAGTATACGATGTAATCGTCTCGATTTACAGGCCTTCTCTCTCTTTCAGATCTTCTTAATGGTTCAGCTTGTTGGGTCCGATCTTGATTTTCCTCACCAGTGGTTTGTATATGAGGTTCTATGTGGTGCTCTGCAGTGACTGCAGAATCGACTGCATCATTAATGTCCACGTGATCTGGATTGACTATGACAGGAGTCACAGTCCTTTGTTCCTCAAATACAAAATTTCTTATGTTCGTGCTCCCACTGTTTTCGGTGTCCTCAATGAATCTGGCATTCCCAGTCTCAACAATCCTGATGGAGTGGGAAGGACAGTAGAATCGATAGCCTTTTGATCTTTCTGGGTATCCAATGAAGAAACAACTTATGGTTCTAGGATCAAGCTTCTTTTCATGCGGGTTATAAATTTTGGCCTCAGCAGAACAACCCCAAACATGTAGATATCGGAGACTTGGTTTTCTCCCATTCCACAACTCAAAAGGAGTTTTGCTTACTGCTTTGCTGGGAACCCTGTTTAATATATGAACTGCGGTTTTGATCGCATCACCCCACAGAGATTCTGGTAATGTTGAATTGCTGACCATACTTCGCACCATATCCATAAGGGTGCGATTACGTCTCTCAGCAACTCCATTCTGCTCTGGAGTACCAAGCATAGTGTACTGAGCAACAATGCCACAATCCTGTAGGTATTTAGCGAATGGCCCTGGATTGCGTACTGATTCGTCATATCTGCCATAGTATTCACCACCATGGTCAGATCTGACAACTTTAATTCTCTTATTGAGTTGATTTTCAACCTCGGCTTTATAGATTTTAAAAGCATCTAGGGCATCTGATTTCTCACTGATAAGGTATAGGTACTCAAAACGAGAGTAGTCATCTATAAAGGTAATGAAATATTTGTGGCTACTCCATGAGGCTGTAGGGAATGGTCCATAGATATCTGTATGTATAACCTCTAATAGATCTACACTCCTGGTTGCACCTTCTTTCTTGTTCTAGTCTGTTTGCCTTTTATGCAATCAATGCATACTTTATAGTCAGAGAAGTCTAGAGAATGCAAAATTCCTTCTCGCACAAGCCTGTCTAATCTCTCACGAGATATATGGCATAGCCGCCTGTGCCACAACATGGAGGAATTCTCATAGTCTAATCTTCGCTTGGATCCCACTACATTTCCATGCAAGGTATTAATATTATAGACGTGAGAGGCAATTAAGTCTAACTGGTATAAGTTGTTTACTAAAGAGCCGGTTCCAACTTTAATCGAATTAAAGTAAATACTAAAACTTTTATTTCCAAAGTGGAACGAATATCCTAACTTATCCAAACAGGAAATTGAAACTAAATTGCGCCTTATAGACGGCACACAGAATGTATTTACTAAATTCAAAAAATGACCAGTTTTCAACTTAAGCCTATAGACTCTTATTGCCTCCACGTCAACTTTGACACCATTGCCTACGTATACTGAGCGCTCCGCATCAGTTGGTGGCCTGGCCTGTAGTAATTCCTGCATAGAAGTGCATATGTGAATAGTAGTTCCTGAATCTATCCACCAGGAATCCACTGACACATCGGTCATATTAGATTCAAAACAGACAAGAACAGAATGATTACCTTTCTTTATGAGCCAATCCTTAAAACCTTCGGAGTCTTTCTTTAGATGACCCGTCTTTTTACAAAAGTAGCACGGCTTGCCTTTTACCCGTTTGCGTTTAGATCCATTTCCAGATTGATTCTCATGGTTTCCAGATGGAGGACCAGAGAATCCATTATTAGAACCTTGTTTTCTCTTCTTTCTACCTTTATTCCCTTGCCCATGCCCTTGTCCTGAAGTCACCATATTAACATTTTGAACCTTTATCATCTGTCTGATCCTGTCTTCTTCTTGGACGCACTGAGTGATGAGTTCATCCAATGTCCACATGTCCTTCAGAGTGTTATAGTTTACCAGGAACGTGCCGAATTGGGGAGGTAGGTTGTTCATGATCAAATGAACCAGTTGATCATCAGTGAGTACAAGCCCTAGAGCACGAATCTTAGAAATAACTTCGATCTGCTCTACAATGTATTCACGGATGTTGCCTTTTCCATCGTAGGACGAGCGAGTCAATTTATTCAGAAGAATACCTACTTCAGATTTATCAGATTTCTTGAATCGTTTTCTCATTTCAGTTAGGAAAACTTTAGCCTTATCTGTTTCAGGCATGACACCCTTCATTGATTCAGAAATTGAATATTTAATGACTTTCAGGCATGTATCATTTGATCTAAACCATGCAACCCATCTATTATATTCAGCTTCAGTAGCATTATCAGATGGCTTTGGCGGTTCTGGTGTTATCAGGGCAAGATCTAATTGAAGACAGCCCAATACAACTTCAATGGCGTTCTTCCATTAAGTGTAATTAGACCCATTTAAGGCAGGAACTTGATGCGTATTAGTTGGAATTGAGACTGAAATATAAGAGATACACATATACTCACATTAGTTCATAGTTTCACAAAGCAATTTAGTGAATGTAAATAAATATTAGGCAAAGTTAATCAATTCAGTTGCTAAGGGAGGCATCAACTGAATCATTCAGGATGACAATGGGCCCAACCATCTCATCCTGGTGAGAATCTGTTACATCATCATCATTCCTCCTGTGGGTGGTAATGACAACATGTTAGTAATCCTCCTAAATATGAAGCTAAGTGATGTCAGTAATGTAAATCTGAGACACTCAACACCTGTGGGTGAGATGAGTCTTTCAGCTTTACATTACCTACACCATTTACTCCACCCGTTCACTTGACTGCCAAACGGTAATCGTCTGTGTTTTCGTTACCGTACGCATGAAAAAATGAACGCAACTGTATGCAATCTTTCTAATCCCAATGTTACAAGTCTGTACTTGTAAAGTTTTCATCGATTGAGGTCACTATGGTGGCTAACACAACCAAATCCAAAACTACAAATATAGACTTTAAGATTGCTATTATAATCCTGCCTCTCTATGGATTATTTCTTAATTAGTCCGATGCGGTCCATAAGTTAGTTGATACTGACCTTTTGAAATTCCTTAAAGTGAAATTAGTTTCACATTTTATATTCCAACGGTCCATATCAACGTTTAAAGATGGGTGATGGGCCAATAATAGGGTCGCACCTGTACTCTTTACGATCTGAAAGTGTTCAATGAGCATGACTAATCCAGTTCCTAATATCCACATGATAGACAAATAGTATGGAACTATGCAATTGGATGGTTAGGTCCATGCATAGGTGTCCACAAGATGGACAGATTAGTTTAAACACTTAATATAGATGGAAGTTCACGTAATAATCTACCAAGCAAATTAGACATAATATATCCATAAGTCAGCCCAGATTATGAACATGAGATGATATTTAATGGTCAATATTTAAAAATTTAATGGACCAGTTTTAACTTAGGGCCCACCATCAAAACAGTGAGCACACTGCCCAGTGATAAGTCACGAGAGAGTGGAATAGCTCCCGTTCGCGGGTATAGGAGTCGGATCCAAATGTGCTTAATCGGGTCCGAAGACCCGATTCCATATAAGGTCGATTTCGACCCATTACTCACAGCGAGAAGAAGAAAGAAAAAAAATCGTTCTCGCCCCACTCCAAGCCGCGTCTGAAAGGAGGGAGAAAGGAAGATCAAATCCTAGCTATTCCCCTTGTCCGTCCGATACAAGTAATAGAGATCGAGATCCTCTCATCTCTGCAAACCTTATCGGAAGCAGCGGCAGCGGCGGAGACAGTGGCTGCCTTTGATGGACGCGAAAGCATGAGACGCTGGCAATGGCTCCGGACAGAGGAAGAAAAAGAGATCGAAAACCATCACCATCGTCTGCACGAACAAGGTTCAACAATGGCTGCCGTCCAACAGATCAAGGTAGGGGATTTGGGGTAACTCGAATTCGGGAATGGAAATCCCAATTTGAACCACTGGATTTGGGATTTTCAAAATCCCTAATATGGGTTTCTGTATTTAGGATTTCAAATCCAAATATCGTGATCTGAAACTCTGAATTTAGGGTTTCGAATCCAAATCCCTAATCTGAAATTCTGATTTTAGGGATTGGAAATCGTAGCCCCTAATATTTTATTTTGGGGATTCGAAATCGAAATCCCTAATCTACTCTGGATTTTGGGGATGGGAATCTGAAATTCCCAATTTTGGATTTGGGATTCGAAATCCCTAATTGCTGTATTTGGAATTAAAATCCCTAATTTCAAAATTTGGGGATTCCGAATTGAACAACCCAATTGATCTCTGAATATGGGGATTCGAATTCGAAATCCCTAATTCTGGATGTGGAAATTGAAATTCCTAATTGCTTTATGTGTCTTTAGGGTTTCCGAAATTCAAATCCCTGACCTTAATATTTCTGGATTCAGGGACTCGGAAATACCTGATCACAACTGTTTCAGGAATTCGAAAATCCCTGATATGATCAGATATAGTTGAATGTGATCATCCATACCTATGCACAGACTGCTCTGATACCAACTGTGGGATCTAATCTATATGCGGAATAGGCCCACGGATCTGTCTGTGCATGGGACATGGCGAGCAGGGGTTTAGATAGCGTACCTAGATGAGACGCCACCATGGAAGCCGGATAAGAATACCAGAATACCAGAATTTCTGTAGAGCTTAGGATCTTCCTCTCCTTTCTGCAAATCAGTAGATGGGACTCGAATTTCTGCTGTTGGTGTAGGATTGGGGACCCAGCTCTCTTTTATAGAGTCTGTGGAGAGGGAGTTTGAAACCCATCACAACTCTCTCTCCCATGCTCCACGTTGTAGCATCCTAGTTCAACTCAAACTGCTGTCTGCGTAAGACAGCTATAGCATTCCAGCCCTAGTACGCATAGCTGCGCAGATAGACTGCGCAGCGCATCACCTGAAGTGGGGCCCACTGGTCTACTCAATCATCCAGTCCAATTGCATAACAATCCAGACCGTTGATCAGTGAGGCCCACTAAATAGAGTTCTTACAATCATGTCATCCACATCAATATTATAGTCTTCAGGAAATAGGCAGCAAAACAAGAAGCCAGGTTTCAACTCAGGGAGCAGACGGTTGTAGCTTACTCTGATGGACTGGTACACCTTGTCCTTCGTGCCTTCGATATCGCTTGGGCAGACTTTTTCGGTCGGGATAGTACATACTTCCACACCCTAAGATCATTCACACCTCTTGAGTGCCCTTCCAAGTGTTACGATTGTGAGAGGTAGACCACCACATTCTTTGAGAAGGGACTCATGGAAGCACACAAAGCGGAATCAAACAAAGTAACACTACCAAAAAAATGACCAAAGTAGGTTGTATGGTGGCTTCCCCGATGGCTTTTGGCCGTCGGTGAATTACAATTAGCCTTGTTTTATCTACGGCACAAAACGATAATGCACGATGAATAAGAAAGTTAGAAGAAATGAAACTTTACTGATTCAAAGTCCAACAGAAAAACCTAGCTTTTTCTCTCTCCAAAATCCTCTCAAACCCTTAAGAACGTCTAATCTTAACCACAATCCTGATTACATCCATATATATAAGGTAAAATGAAAATATAAACAATCCGTGCAAAAATGTTCAAAATTGTGCAATCCTTCGATTTGTTTATTCGATCGGTCGAGATGCATTGATTGGTCGAGTCGACTTGTCGAATAGAGTTTTCAACAAAAACAGTGCAGAAAATTTTACAAAAGAATCGAATATCTTCGATATCCATCGACCTGTCAATCAGACCGTTGATTGATCAATGACACATGTTTCAACATACATTTGAGGCATCTGATTTTCAACAATCTCTACCATGACTCTAATATTTATGCCGCAACATATCATGTTCGATCCTCAATATCTTTTGTCTATATCATAACTTTACAATCATCGCTTATCGTGCACACTTCTTCACTCTATCCTTGCCAAACCTAGAGAAGTGTTGAGTGGAAAATATTGCATATTTTCGTCCATCTATATCTTGGTTTTATGAATATTATACTGCTTACTATTATATTTTACTCATGTTTGTGTTGTAAGGTGAATTTGAGAGCTTAGAGTGAAAACAATGTTAAAAGTGTGGATTTAATGCTCAAGAATCACCAATGCAAAGAATGGACTTTTGGAGATTAAGATTAAAGATTTCAAGACCCCAAGAGTCAAGAAAACCAAGTGGAAAAGGAAGTGCATAAATTCGTAGGATTTGAACTTAGATGACATCGAAGCTGTCATCGAAGCTAGTCTTTGATGACATCGAAGAATTACAGGAAAATTAAGTTTGGTTGCTGGAAAAATTGGATGTAGTCTTCGATGACATCGAATATGTTGTCGAAGCCAGTCTTAGATGACATCGAAGGCTGTTTGATGTCATCGAAGGGTTTACGCAGAGCCTATGCGGAGTGAGAAAATTTGAGGCGGTTTTCGAATTTTTCAAACCAGTTTGAAGGAAGGAGTTCCCCACTTATAAATAGAGCTTCCCAAGGCATTCCTAAGTATCATTTAAAGCATTCAAAGGCAAGATCTTTTTCTAGGGTTTTTAGATCTTTATAAGTTTTTTTAAAGATCTTTATTTATTTATTTATTTGCTTTCTTGTTGCTTTTCTATTCTACAAATTAGTTATGTTTTTTTAATTCCCTCTAGCCCAAGCTAGAAGGGACGCACATTGGTTTAATGATATCATAAATTATGATGATTGGTTATTTTTAATGATGAGATGAATGATGTATGCATGTTATCAATTATCTACGTTTAGGTATGTTTCCATCATATGAGATCCATATTGATGGATAGGCTTAACTTGGATTAGTTAGATTTCTTAGATGGGAAATGTTCTCAACCTTCTACATTTCTTTGATTTATTATCTCATGGATATTGAATGCTTAAAATCATTGGCGCTTGAGAACATAAATTAATGGTGTTAATCCATGATTCTCTAATCTTTTATATCATTTATTAAAAATATTTAAACTGTTTTATTTTTTTATTAGGCTGACCAATAGCGCTTAGATCATAATTGTGTTGTCAAAGTCATCATGACTTATAGAACATTAACCTATGTATGAAACTTTGAAGCTTGGGTGTTGTTCTCAAATTAATTGAATTCCATACATTCAAAACCTTCAAAATTAAATCATCCGGTTAGTTTCAATTACTTACTTAGTTTTGCATTTGATTTTTTCATTCTCATAAATTATCTCCTTATGGGATCGACCTTGTATTCAGAGGATATTACTTACGAACCTCTGCACTTGAAGGTAAGTAAACAAGAAGTCGCATAGAACTTGAACTTTTCAATAGGAATCACCTTGGTAAGCACATCCATAAGATTCACTGTAACACCCCGAAAATCGGCACCTGAATACATAAACTCCGATCCCGAGTTCCCAGGTGTTAACCAAATGAAAACACACATGTATTCTTATTTAGATTCAATTCATTTCACACACAGATAATTAGAGTTGCGCAATTCAATTTAATGGATCCAAAGTGGGGTAAAGATAACAAAAATAAATAAATATGGGGCCGATAATAAAAATTAAAATATGGTGTTCGCCCAATGAGAATTATACAAATCACAATAATTGCAATAGGAATAAAAGAACATCTACTAAGCGGAAAAAAGCTAGAGATCTACTGGGCGCCCCAAGCGCACTACCGAATGGTCCTATTGTTGAGTTATCTGCATATGTCGAATAGAAAGCGTTAAAAGCCAACATAGTGAAGAAATATCCCCAAGATTATTACTTAGGACATTTTAAGGATTAACAGGTTCATAACAAATACATATTCATACATGTAATATACTTAAGCATGTTGTATTTAATACACAAATACTAAGCAGTAACACATGTTTTCAACCTAGTCAACGCAGGTAATGATCAAACAAGAAATCAAATATTTCCTAAATACTCTTGTTAAATATGTATATGAAGATATGACATAATGCATGCCCTTTCCAAACAACACTCCCTCACACGCGACTCCGACGGCCTATTTCATATTTGACAATACTTCCTCAAATGGTGCAACTCCAATGCCTTTTAAGTACATCTTAACTAATGCAATGCGGTGCGTGATCATGTTAGCCGAGTAATTATTAAGTTCAATTTATCCAGCATATTGACAAAGCTAGGATACCAACGTTATATCACGAGTCCTTAACCGGATCAAATGGTTCGTTGCCGCACATAGCAGCTCCTTACCAGTGTCCCTTGATCCAACTTTAGGTATCACCCATTTATATCATAACTCAACAATTCCAAAAGTACGACATAATACCTAAATGTATGAGGATCAACCCGGTATGGATCGTCACCCAAACCGAGTATGATCACTCAGTTCCGAGGTGCAGGCTTGTCACATAAAATAAAAATACATAAAGGAAAGGGACTCGTCACCCAATTCCATTCATGTCCGGGTCGTTCGAACGGTACTCTGGCACGGAACCATCGGCTGGGTGATTTGACGGGGGCTATTCGAACAAAGACCTATCACCTCCATTAGTACTCGATGGTCACTACGGGGAGGCTTGTCACCCCAGCGTAGGCCGACAGCACGGACATAGTGTCCCATAACACCATGCCCGGCTCCCGAGAGTTACTTGCTCTGGTCACTACGGGGAGGCTCGTCACTCTAGTGTAAGCCGACAACTCGGACACAGTATCCCATACCACCATGCCCAGCTCATGAGTCTTGGGATCATATTAATAATGGTTATGATTAGACTAAATCAATAGTAACAGTGGTATCTAAGATTCTATTGAATGTTATACAGTCACCAAGCACAAGAATAATCGAGCTTGCATTAGAATGATACGATCGACTACGAAGGACCCTGGGCAAACCGATATTGGGTGCAAAGCATCCAATGTAGCTCCAATTATTGTCGATCGTTCGTATTAAACTCCGGTCGACCGTATAAGCCTGGGATAGCCTCCCTAAAGCTGGCTATCCACGTATTTGGATAATTCGCAGAGCTCGGTCCACCACCACAATACAATTCAATAATCCTGGTATTACTAAGCATTCAACATCCAAGAATTTTATAATATTAAGAGTTTCATGTTATTCAAGCATTTCATTGAGCATGTTATCAATCAATTAGTAAATAAATATATTTGATTATTCTAAAATACCGAGTAGAAGCTTAGGGGTAGATCTTCACCTTTGAGTTAAAATCCAGTACTTGAATGCAGCCCTAGCGTTGGGAATTTGAAAAAATGCACCAAATCTAAATTAAAGTATAAGACTATCATTAATGACGTAGATTTACTCATAATTAAATATTAAACAATGACTTATGGCTTAACTAACTCAATTTGATTGATCTATCAACTCGGTTTGTCAAATTGGGACTCATAATCGGCGCACAACCTAAACCGTAATGGAACGAGGCCTGATTACGGCTCTCGCAAGAGTATGGACCGCTCCAATTGATAATTGTGACTTAAGGCCCTAACATACTCAATTATAAAATTAGGGGTTGCTTGGCGCCGTGGATTGGAGGGGGTTTGCAATCCACGGTAAGAGCTTGGATTACACTTAAAATCATTTCAATAGTTGCATGTGTAACATGTATGTCACTGTACACTATCATTTTATTGGGCACATGGCCCACTAATGATGATCAGCACCGTCCAAACATTGTCCAGCACCATCTAAACATTGTCCATATTAATCAACGATTAAAAATCATTGGTTAGTCACTCAGACATGATCTTGTGCTTGCAGTCCATCTGAGACTTGAAATTTCATCGTTTTCAGGCAAAGCATATATTTCAGCGGGCTTATCACAACCATAGTGTCAAAATTATATATCTCACTAATTAGGGATATTAAAGTTGATTTAGTAATTAAATTTAAACCCCTGAAAATATACCATGCATTGGTATTTTTGAATTAAAGTTGATTCACACTTGAGGGTGCCAAACACATCGGGAGGATTGCCAATCCAGGGGGTTTCAAATCCACGCTCCCAAACAGGCTATTAGGGTTTGTGAGAATCGACGGAAACAAAAGGGGGTTTCTCACCCTAATGGCTCAAAATGAAGGAAATGAAAGAAAAAGGTGGAAAAACATGTAGGGAAACCTCTTATCTAGTGACTGGAGAATCCAACCTAAAATCTTTGGATTTCATCTGTGGAAGGCATGAGATCGGGAATAGAGATGATGTCTTGCATGAATCCGACGAGCACGGGGATTGGATGGCATGATCTGGCTTCTAGGGGTGCATGCACGGTGGTGGCTCCCACTCTCTTTCTCCTCTCTCTCTCACTCTTTCTCTCACTCTCTTTTTCACTCTCTCTCTCAGTTGCTGGAAATGGCTGAGAGAGAGAAGGGTTGAAGCTTTATATGGGTGGAGTTATTTCAGTTGGCCCCGAGGTTTGAAAATTCCCAAGAATGGCCAAATGGGACCTGATTTGGATTATAAGGGTTGCTCTGATGGCCCCCTAGACCATCTAATCCATTGGATAGATGCCTCAAGGCCTGATGAAGGGTTGGGTGAAGTTTGATTGCAAACAGATGCGGGGTTTTACCGGAATGACCTGATTTTTGATCAACGGTCACCGTTCCATGATCAACAGCTAGATTTTTGTAGGCATGGTCCTGAATTTATTTTCAACCTTTGTTGTAAATTTGGCAAAGATCTGACGGACGGAAAGCTCACAATTGCAACATCAGTTATGGGGCTAAATTGGTAAATTTCAATAACTCTACTTCATATAATGTTTTTGACACTTTTAGTTAGTATATTATTTTAATTATTTTTTTAATAGTTCATCATCAATTCTACTTTATCTTTACCAAATTTTATTAAATTTTGTATCCTAAATTTTTTTTTAAAATTCTGGAAGTACCAGCTGTCTGAAACTAATGATTTTTGGACAAATATCAAAGCATCTTAGATTTAACTATATTAAAATTTTATTTTATTTTTTCTTTATTTTTATATGAAACTAGACTTATCAGGCTTCAATCTGGTTTTTGAATCACCTAAATCAGGGTTATATTGAGGGAGATATGACTTTTTGAAGTTGGTTAAAAAAGATAGAAAATCGTAAAAATTTTCAGCGGAGGTCCGCCGAAATTCGGTGCACCGGCGGTGCCGCCGCGCCGTCGGCAGCGACGTGCCGCCATATTCTGTGGTGTTTGGTGGTAGTAGCTTTGACACTTAATATTTGAAACTGGTGTATCTTACAAACCGGAATGAGTTATTCGACATGTAATATATGATTTTAGGGTAGGAGAAGCTACTCTATCCAAATAACTTAGTTATTTTATGAGATTCGATAAGGTTAATGGTCAAAAACCTATTTTATTTACATTTTTACTATTTATAATAAATTTTAGTTTAATTATAGTTCTTCATCCTTTGAGCTTTAAGATTTGTATCTAATATGAAATTACTTATAAAGATTTGAAGAATAAGGTAGTGGAAGGTGAGATTTTTGAAGGAGATGGGTTGAAAGCAGGATTCGAGACTTAAGGATTGAGTTTTGAAAGCTTAGGAAGAGAATGAGATGATGACTTGAGAGTGAAAAGGGTATAACGGACTAGAAATGGGATATAAATGGATTAGAAATGGCCCTAGGTAAACATATCGTGGGGATAAACTTAATTTTAAGTGATCGGTTGGGTTCATTGGTTTTCTATGGTTGATCAATCTTATTTAAACGATTCTTTATTGGTACCAGCTATGTATAAGCTCACCTAGAGTGTCAATGATCCGTAAGTGATGACGTGGCTAGTTATTAAAAAAAATAATTTAAAGAATTTTTGACAAATCCAAAATAGTGAAAATCCAGGACGTTACATTCATGCTTGTATATATCTTTTCGAGAGTCACACCGCCTTCATCTATCATTTGTTAAATAAAATGATAACACACATCAATATGCTTAGTTATAGAATGATAAACTGAGTTCTTTACCAAATTAATAGCGCTTTCACTATCACAATTAACAAGCATAGTATTTTATTGAAGCCTCGAGTAATTTATCATTCCTCTAAAATAAACCACTTCCTTGAATGCTTTCGTCACTGTCATATATTCAGCTTCGGTTGTGGAAAGAACCATTATAGACTGAAGCTTTAACATTCAACTGATCGCTTCACCTATTAACATGAACAAGTGACCGGAAGTGGACATTCTATTATCCACACTTCTTGCGTAATTTGAATCCACATAGGTTACTAACTTGTACCATGATTTTTTAAATATTAAAATGTAGTCATGCGTACTTCGATTATATCGAAGTAGTCATTTCACTCCCTCCTAGTGTTCCTTGTTGGGGTTAAACATATATCTGTTAATAACACCCACCACATGTGAAATATATGGTCTTGTACAGATCATGGTATATATCAAGCTATCAATGACACTTGAATAAGGCACACAAGACATAACCTACTTTTCTTCATACATTTCAGGAGACTGCTCAAAAGAAAGCAAAAAATAAGTCGCAAGGGGAACGCTGACCGACTTTGCCTTGTCCATCCCATGTTTCATCAATACATTCTCAATGTATTCAACCTGAAATAATCATAGTATGCTCCTCTTCCTATCTCTATATATGTCAATGCTGAGAACCCTCTTTGGGGCCTCTTGATCATTATCTCAAATGTCCCTAAGAGTTGAGCCTTCAGTATGTCGATCTCAGACATGCTATGACTAGCACTAAGCATGTCATCAACATATAATACTAAGATAATGAACTTCTCATCACTCAGTTTCTTGAAATAGATACAATGATCATACCACTTATGGTAAACCTTTGACTTATCATGAAAAAATCAAATTTTTTATACAACCGCATATGTGACTTTTTCAAGCCGTACAACGACCTCTTCAACATGTAAACCTTATTCTCTACCCATTTTATTTCGAATCATTATGATTGCTTCATGTAAATATGCTCCTCCAATTCCCCGTGTAAGAAAGCAATCTTCACATTCATCTGTTCAAGCTCGAAATTGTATTGGGCAACCTATGCCAATACGAATACGATGGATACGTGTTTCACAACATGTGCGAAGATCTTAGTGAAGTTGACACATTTTCTATGAGCATATCCGTTCACTACCAACCTCGTCTTGTACCTTTTCTATTTTTTTTCCCTGAAGATTCACTTACACCTAATCGATTTACAGCTGACGGGAAGCTCTACCAGCTCCCATGTCTCATTCTTGTACAAGGAGTCAATCTCATCATGCATCGCCACTTTTTACTTTTTGGCATCTACGTTGTCAAGAACCTCTTGAAAAGTAGACAGATCCCCATCATTCGTAATTATGACAAATGCAACATTTGAGTCATCCCCGTATCTCGCCGCTAACTTACGATTCTTTGGTGAATTCCTTCTTATAGGTGGCTACTCCACCTGCTCTTGTACCTCTGTTTATGTCTCAATATCAGATTATGTCTCATGTTTGTCTACCTGAACGTCCACAACTGACTTTTTCGCTTCCTTGTGCTCATCCTTACAGAAAGATCTCTTGTCAAATTTGACATCACAGCTAAGGATGATTTTTTGTATGACCTAGTTATATAGCCTGTACCCCTTCACACCATTACCATATCTGACAAATATGTACTTTTTAGCCATTTGGTCTAGTTTATCTTTCTCAACTGATAGTACATGAGAGTAAGCATCGCAACCAAATACTATCAGCCCCGAGTAGCTTACCTGCTAACTATTCCACATTTCATTTAAAATTTTACAATCAATAGTCATAAAAGGGGACTAATTTACTAAGTAACAAGCTATATTAACGACCTTAGTTCACATTTTCTTATCCAATCAAGTATTACTTATTATGCATCGAGCCCTCTCTAAGAGAGTCTGATTCATCCACTCAGCCATACTATTCTGCTATAGTGTGTGGCATACTGTGTTGTGCCTCATGATCCCCTCATCTTAAAAAAATGATTGAATTCTCCGAAGTGAATTCACCCATATTGTTTTTCCACCACCGCCTTCCATTGTTTGAAGTTGGTGAAAGCCTCAAATTTATTTTTTAGAAAATAAACCCACATATTTTTAGAATAATCGTCAATGAATGTAACGAACCATGATGAGCCTCTAATAGAAACTACGAGTGACGACTCGCATACTTTAGAATGCACATAATCCATAACCCTCTTACGAACAAGTTTTCCAGACTTAAAAGATAACCTTGATTGTTTACCACATATAAAATGCTCGCATATACCAAAGTCAATGGTTTTAAAAGTTAGGATCAAACAAAGATCATAAAGTACCTTTATGCCCGCTCGCTCATGTAGCCTAAGCGCACATGCCACATACATGTAGACGTGGAATCCATTACAGACATTGCAGATCTACCCGATGAAGTGCTCCTGATAAACCTGTAAACGCTACCATTCTTTTACACTTTCATGATTATGATTGCCCCCTTTAAAACCTTAAGGACATGATCAAACCAGGTGAATTTGCACCTAAGTACCTCTAATGCACCTAAAAATATCAGACTCTTCCTCAACTCAAGAATGTTCACTCCCCAAGTATAGGGTTGATGTAGTAATAAACTCGGTGAGACCGAGGTCGAATCCCAAGGGACTGGAACCTGTACGTAATCTGAAACTAAATAGAATTAGAACTAGACTAAGATGAAATCTAAATCGAATGTAATTGAGGGAATAATGGTGAAATATTATTCTAAAACTTAAAGAATTCAGAGGTAGGAAACTAGGGATTCAGAGGATCCACTTGTAGAGATCATGGAGATCTTATGCCTGCTTCAAGAACTTAACTGGACTCAGAGTCTCATCTTCATCCAGTTGAAGGGTGTAACCATGAAGATCAAGACTGAACTTTCTTTGATATAGTTTTCAAGAGATGAAATGTATATGAATTAGAATGGATTCTATCATTAAACCATGCCCGGGAGACAAAGTAAACAACAGAATTAAACTAATTAACAACCAATCAGTGAGGATTATGAAGGTTAGGAAGGGTACTGTCATCCGACCATGCCCAGGAGAAGATAGTGAACAACAGGGCTTCCTGACGTCATAATCATGAAAAGGAAAGGAACATGCTTAAAGCTATCGCAGACCCATTGTAATTTTAGTCACAATAAACCATTAAAAACTAAAAACATTCCCTTAATTAAACCAAAATCAACATCAGTTTAGTCTAAACAAAAGGCACAAGCAACAAGTCTCCTATCACGCTGCAAGCTTCACCTCTTAGCCCTAGTTAAGAGGTTTAACCTAGAATAGACATGATTAGGCTAAACATCTTAAAAGAAATAATAAAAAGAAATAGTAGAAAAATAAATAAATTTACTCTCTCTCTGCTCCACGTCCCGGCTGCCAATCCCTGAACTCTCTCTTCTCTGTTCTGTTTATAGCTACCAGGGGCAGTGAGGAAGTTGGTTTGGAGAACCGACCTAGCTGGGAATCTTTACGCAACAATAATAGGCGGTGAAGAGCTTCCGGTCACATGCGTAAGGCTTTCGCACTTTGTGCAGCGAAACTGCAAACAGTCTTGCTTTTTGGAGTGATTTTCGGAACAGTGAATGTCCTAACCTTGGAATCTGACTGCATGGTGGGGTTGAAGGCCCATTTCTATAGTGTTTGGACGGTTCGGATTGGCCATCCGACCCTCTATATGGATGCGTAATAGCCCAAAAAATTTTGAGTTTCTCCGGACTGCGTAAACAGAGCTTGCGCACGCACGACAGCTTGTGCTGGCTGACGGTGGGGTCCACATTCATCATTGGTTGGGAAATCCACCTGTCCATTGCACTCTGCGCAGAATTTTAGTTGGGAATGTCAGTCTTGGATGTCTGTTATTACGGCCCACTGATTCATCGTTTCTGTTGTTCGTTGTCTGTGAAAGGGTTGGAAATCACCTTACCGTCTTATTTTGGAATTCTTCCACCTAGGCCATGATCAGTGGGCCCCTTAAAGCCTGAAGGATGGTCTCGATCTTCTTCTTGGGTCGTGATAATGGCCCACAGCCTCTGTCAAGACGGACGTGGGCCGTCCGTTGCGTAACAGAGCTCTCTCTCTGTTGTGATCGAGCAGGTGTCGGTCAGCGTGCGCTGACCGACTTGGTTGACTCGGTATGTATTAGTATCATTCTCAAAAGGTGCACCTTCTTCACAGGTGGGGTCCATATAGATGTCAGTGGGGAAATCTATACCATCCATCCGCATTGTCTTGCCAATTCAAGGGTTGATCTTGAAGTTGAAGCATATCCAGGTATCAGTGGGCCCCAAATCACTATTTTATGGTCTGATCCGCCGGTTGGCCCACTTTCACCAGGTATCAGTGGGCCCCAAATTTTACGTGTACGGTTAATTTATGATCCTAAGACTATATATGAAGTTTCGAACTGAACGGATGGTGGAAATACTTTGATCTCACATTCTGGACAAATTTCAAGCAATTTGAGTTTCAGTTTCTCAGTTTTCTTGGCTCTCTGGCATGTAAATTCATCGTTCTTGGTCCCCTGGGGTCCGTCTCTTGCCTTGGTGAATTCTGAGCATAAAATCTATGCTTTTAGCACCCTTTTTCAGTCCAAGCCTGTAAATTCACCTTGTAGTACAAACATGATTAAAATAGGCCATTAA